>NC_134105.1:61986500-62303250 GCF_040939455.1 Microcebus murinus | reverse complement strand
AGATGATATTATGTTACAATTTACACAAGGTGATTAGCCGCAGGAAAAGTAAGCACCTGTTTTGAAGAACACAAAGTGCAGGGATCAGATGTTGTTTCTTTCATTGTACAAAGAGCCTGATAATTTTCTAATGCTCTATTCCACTGCCATACCTTTATGCCTGATGACTTCACTAGAAATATTAAGAAGTTATGATTTGCCTTTCATTATTTATGCCCTTTGGGAACTGAGCTCAAATGCAGCCCTTCTGTCTCACTGAAGACATTTATTTTAACCCAGCTATCCAGCTGAGACCACTGAGGCACAATACATTCTAGGGAAGCTATGAGGCCAAATAAATTTATGCTGACGCTTTGATACTTTATAGGAATAAGTGTATATTTGAGTATTTACAATGAAACTCCAAATTATCTCCACCATAATAACTAGTAAACTGCTTCCAGGAACCTTAAAAGAGCTTTGCAAATATTAGCACGCTTATATGTATAACATTCTATGAAAGAAGAGGTTAAATATAGACAACATATAGATAGATTAACAGATAAAAAGATAGAACACAAAGTTATTATTAGAGAAAGGGAATGGAGACAAAACAGCTAAATGATAGATCAAATAATGTTTTGACAAAATTAAAATAGTAATAGAGTCTAGATTGGAAGTTTAATTCAGACTGTGTCATTATAAAAGACTAAATTACATTCAATGTATGTTGAAATAGGAGAAATTAGGCTGAATAAAAATAATCAATTTTATCCAGTTTTTTAATTTTGTTAGCATGAAATTAGGTGTAGTATTTTCCTAATTTTTAAAAATAATTTAGACATATGTTTGCTTTATCCAATTTCTTATTATTGATTTTATTAACTTTCTCCTTTTTATCTCAGTTATATTTGCCATAATTTTCAAGACAAGTAACCAATTTCTAAATTTCTCAATTTTCTTGTTTTGTCTATTTTCTAGGTTATTTCTTATTGGCTCTATACTCTTTTGATATAGAAGCCACTCTTCTTTTATGATAGGAAGCCACTTCCTCAATTATTGTCAGTTTCCTGAGTGGATCATTTTTGGCATTATGCTTTTCCTCTGAGCTTTTGGAATGAGATTACTTTTACCTTTCCCACAGAAATTTCCCATTAGTTCACAGTCCGTTCAAAAATTTTCATTGTTTTTTATTTTCATATTTCAATGGTTATATGTTTAATTCAACTATTTTAAATTATATGTTTCAACAATTTAAATACTTTACCTGAAGGAAAAAAAACATTCTATAAAAAAGACACCTGCACTTGAATGTTTATAGCAGCATAATTCACAATTGCAAAGATGTGGAAACAACCCAGGTGCCCATCAATACATATGTAGATTAACAAAATGCGTTATATTTATGCCATGGAGTATTACTCAGCCATAAAAAATTGTGAACTACTATATCAAATATAATAGATATATTCTTCACTGCCTGATAGGACTTTATCTCTTATCAAGCTCACTCTCCTCCATGGCTCCAGCTTTCACTGGACTCTGGTGACACTTCTCTTGTTTCCTTAAGCCCCCTCAAGTCCTAATGGTTTACCATTGCTGCTAGGCTCTAGAAACCTCAGTATCAGTATCTCGGTATGCTTTCAGTATACCTCTCAGTATCATGTGTTGGTTCCCTTAACCCTATTCCCACTTTTGTTAAAGTCTTTTCAGTAAAACTATCTCAGTCGATTTCTATTTTCTACCAAAACCCAACAATACAGGAAGATTAAAAATAATGGGTACAAATTGCTTACTAGAGTACGTTGGTACAAAGTATACAGCTATTAATAACAGCTATTATAATTGTGAGCTAGCACTCTACCTTTCCATAATTTTCAAGAGAGCAAACTATTTCTCCAGAGGTAGACTTTTAAGCTTATTTTCTTCTCACATATGCAAAAAAGGCTTGAAATTATGAAAGAATCTTGATATAGCACTAATATTTAATGATAGCAGTTTTTAATACACATTAATAAAATGATGTCTAGGCCAGTTAAATGGAACTACTCATACAAATCACTTTAGCATTGAGATAAATATTATTTATAAAAGCTTTTAGGATAGGAATCTGTTAAACATATTTTATTCTACCAGCATATAAAAAGTTGAATGGCATTTATTGGAATATTAGTTATGAAGCATGCAAAAGTTAAATAATCATACCCCCAAAATATTTACTGTGGTTTCCAATAGTCAAGTGCCCTAAATTACACAGATTTACAAACGTTAAGAATGTGGGTTAATTGAGCAAGCTGCTGCATGACCTCTAGCCCATAATAATCCTGCATATTTATCTGTTCTAACATAAAAAACTAAAAATCAGTTCCCTTGTATGTGAACTTACCAGAGCCTATTTTATTTCTTTCTCTCACTCTCTTAGCACACTCCTCAGTCACCCCAGCACCGGCACATGTGTGTACATATACACATGCCTACACGCATGGTGACTGTTCTGGAGAAGTCACCCAACATAGATTAGTTGAAAAATAAGAATCGGTGAGGCCATTAATTACTATAAAATGGAGTCTTTCTAAGCTACTTATATTAGCTTTCAAATTATACCAAACACCAACTTTTTGAATGAGCTAATGAATAAATAAACATTTACAGAGCACCTACTGTGTTTTGTCCAGTGAAGGTATGGGAGTGGGTGGGGTTCAGTATTTTAGTTGAAGGATTGCTATGGACTGAATGTTTCCTCAAAATGTTTCCTCAAAATTCACATGTTGAAATCTAATCCCCAATGTGATGATATCTGGATGTGGTGACATTCAGAGGGGACTATGTCATGAGTTAAGAGCCTTCATAAGTGGAATTAGTGCCCTTATAAAAAAGACCCCGGAAAGCTCCCTGTCCCTCAACCACGTGAGGACACATGAAGAAGACAGCCATCTATGAACTGGGAACTGAGCCCTCACCAGACATCCAAACTGCAGATTTCCAGCCTCCAGAACTGTGGGAAATAAATTTTCGTGGTTTATAAGGCACCCAGTTTATGGTATTCTGTTAAAGCAGCCTCAACAAACTAAGACAGTGACCAAAGAAGGCCTCTCTCAGGAAGGACCACTTACTCAGAAGGATCAACTTGAGAAACTGGGCCTACCAGTACTTAAAGATCTAGGGAAAGGGCACTCCAGGAAGAGATGCCCCTTTAAGGTGGCAAGACTGGCTTATCTGAGGGACAGAAAGAAGGCCAGTGCAGTTCATCATTGTGAGCTGAGGTCAAAGGATTCTGGGGGCATATCAAAAGGACCTTGTTAGTGAATGTAATGAACCTTTAAAAACATATTAAGATTTAATGCCGCCTCTCTTATAAGTCTTTATCTGGCAGAAATGACGTTGTAACCATACAGGGTAGGGTTCAAACTCACCTAAATTATTTTTCAGCTTAATATGAAGTCCCATCTCTCAGGAATGCTGTAGAATTCAAATGAGATTGTGGAAGTAAAGCCCTCTCTACCTACTTACTAATTAAAAGAATGGTTTTACATATTTTTGTCTCTGCAGCCATGTTCAAGAAGGTTTGGGTTATGGGAATTCTGACTATTGAGCAAATAGAAAGTTATAACTGTCATTATTTATGATATAATTTTTATAATATGCACACATAAATGCTTACATAGTGATATATAGGTAAATAGAAAGATCAATAGTGGATAGTGGATGGAAGACTGGTGATTGGATAGATCCTGACCCAGGGTCTACAATAACTAAATGAGGGTGAATATGAAATAAACTAACCAATGGAACTCAAGAATATCAATTTGGTAAAAAAAAAATTATATAGATAAAATTGTTTAGTACAGTACCCAACACATGGAAGTGATTCAACAAATGCTATTTTTTCTTCTTGCTTTTTAAATATTAACTGATATAAATCCTCCCCAAATTCTTGGGATTCCTAAATGTTATAATTTATTTAAAATTTTTTCCAAAATAAATTAAAGTACCTCAATTCCCTTTTACAGATTTATAGATAGTCCAGTAATTTCTTTCTTTCCTTCTTTCTTTCTTTCTTTCTTTCTTTCTTTCTTTCTTTCTTTCTTTCTTTCTTTCTTTCTTTCTTTTTTGAGATATAGACTTGCTTTTTCACCCCAGATAGAGTGCAGTTTCTTCATCATAGCTTCCTGCAATCTTCAACTCCTAGGCTCAAGGGATTCTCCTGCCTCAGCCTCTCCATTAGCTGAGACTACAGGTGCACTCCACCAGACCCAGATAATTTTTCTATTTTTAGTAGAGAGGGGTTCTCGCTCTTGCTTGGGCTGGTCTTGAACTCCTGACCTCAAGCAGTCCTCCTGCCTCAGCTGCCCAGAGTACTAGGATTACAGGTATGAGCCACTGTGCCCAGCCAGTAATATATTTTTGAGCTACACTCTTCATACTACCATTCCACCCTTCCCTCCCCTGCTCTCAGAATTGTCAGAGAACCCAAGGAGCACATACAATCCAAACACAAAGTTCCTCATTTTTTCCTCTCCTGGTATCTATTATCATTCATCTATTTGTTCTCATTGCTTCTAGATGCTGCAAGGGTGTCAGTGAATGCTTGTTCTCTACTTTCTGGCCTCTGCTGCAAGGTCACAGTAATCCTTTGACTCAGCTCTGGCACAGGCAGACACAGTTCTTAGAAGAAGTATGACCCAGTATGTATACTCAGTCCTCAGGGTGAGGTGTTAGGCCCAGGAGTAGATCTTGGTGTCCAGTAGATCTTCATATATGTACTGTTCTTCAAGGTCTCTCATTTCCCAGAGCCACAGAAATCAACTGGTGCAGGTATCTGAGCCTTGAGTTGTTCATGGCCACTGCCTCTCTTTTGAGTTCCAGGGAGGACTGCTTGATTTTTCCATCTGGAAAAAGACACGATCTTATTCCATTCTCCCTCCTGCATAAAAGATTTCCTCTGATACAGTCTGAATTTGTGAAACCCAAAGATCTATTTCTAGATTTTCTTGATGAGAGAACAACCTCCTTGTGTTCTCACTGTCACCCACACATAAAAGCTTGACTCACCCATCCCCCCCCCACTGCCTCAACTTTCTGAAGAGTAGACCTTGATTATCTCCAAGGAAAGCCAGACCTTTGACACTTCTCCTCCCCAGGATGGAAGCTTTTGTGCTTCAGAGGTGGGAATTACCTTCCCAAAGGCAGCCAGGAGGATACCAGGGATGATGTTGGTTGGAGCTGAATTAGAACTCCCTAGTGTAATGTTCCCTAGACATCCCTTTACATGTGTATACAATGTGTTTGGCATTCTTGCAGAAAAATATGAAGCCAGTGTGATCAAACCTCTTCCAGTGGCATTATAATGGATCATTCACTGAAGAAAACATTCATAATTTTCTCCATAAGAGCTAAAATCTGGCCTATAATCCTAGCATTCTGGGAGGCCGAAGCGGGCGGATTGCTTGAGGTCAGGAGTTCAAAACCAGCCTGAGCAAGACCCCGTCTCTACTAAAAATAGAAAGAAATTAATTGACCAACTAAATATATATATATATATATATATATATATATATACAAAAAAAAATTGCTAGGCATAATAGTGCATGCCTATAGTCCCAGCTACTCAGGAGGCTGAGGCAGTAGGATCACTTGAGCCCAGGAGATTGAGGTTGCTGTGAGCTAGGCTGATGCCACAGCACTCACTCTAGCCTAGGCAACAAAGTGAGACTCTGTTTAAAAAAAAAAAAAAGAGCTAAAATCTTTCTTTTTTTCAGAAATATATCCCAAGTAGCTAGAACAGTGCCTACCACAGAATGGGTATACAATAAATATTTGATGAATAAATTAAAGTTGGCAGGGTACTCTGCTACTAAGGATTATTTCTATACATATTACATTATATTAGTTGTTTTATTCAAATTAGAGAGAAATCTTCATTCAAAATTTGATCACGAACTTAAGAAATGGTTATGATTGTCATATCTTTGGGACTCCACACTGCATTTGAATACTGAGTTTTGCTAATCTGTCTTTGTACAACAATTCTAAAATGCCTGTTTGTTTTGAATGTGCACTAAGGATAGAAAGTCATGCTGAGCTGGCAGCACTGAAGCAATTTGCAGGAAAAGAAGACTCAGCTTCTCCAGATGAATCTGGAGGAAAGTTTCTTTAAGTGTTGAAGCTCAAACTGTATACCATGGTTTTTCATGCATAATGAATCATTAAAAAGCAACGTGAAGCTACAATAGTTTGCACAAGATGATTAATCACAAGATTCAAGTTATCATCATTTTCTCTTCTTGCAAAGGATGCCTAGGTGTTTTATTACTCACAAGAGTGCAGCCAGTTTTTCTCTCCCCTATTTTTTATTTTCTTTCTTTTTTCTATTTAAGTTTGTTTTAGTGATACCTAATATTAGTATATATTTGTGGGGTACATATGATATTTTATTACATATATAAAATGTGTAATGATCAAGTTAGGGTATTTAGAGTACTCATCACCCAAGTATTTATCATTCTATGTGGAGAGAACATTTCAAGTCCTCTCTTCTAGCTATTTTGAAATATACACTACATTGTTGCTAACTGTAGTCACCTTACTATGCCATCTAACATTAGAACTCACTCCTTCTGTCTAACTGTATGTTTGTACCCATTAACTAAACTCTCTTCATTCCCCTCCTCCTACACACACACCCTTCCCAGCCTCTTGTATCATTTTACACCCTACCTCCATGAGGTCAACTTTTCTAGCTCCCACTTATAAGTGAGAACATGTGATATTTGTCTTTCTGTGCCTTGCTTATTTTATTTAAGATAATGAACTCCAATTCCATCCACATTGCTGCAAATGACATGATTTCATTCCTTTTTATGGTCAAATAGTATTTCAGTGTGTAAATATACCATATTTTCTTACTCCATTCATCCATTAATGGACACTGAGGTTGATTCTGTACCCTTGCTATTGTAAATAGTGCCGCAATAAGCATAACGGTTCAGGTATCCTTTCAATGCACTGATTTCTTATCCTTTGGATAAATACTAGTAGTGTGACTGCTGAATTGTATGGTAGTTCCATTTTTTGTTTGTCTCCATACTGTTTTCCATAGTGGCTGTACTAATACATTCTCACCAAGAGGGTATAAGTTTACTCTTCTCTGCATCTATGCCAGCATCTGTTTTGTTTTGTTTTCCCCACAGACAGAAAATATTTGATAGCCCCTTTTCTAAGTATTTCAATTTGTTTTAACAGTGTCTTTTTTTTTCCTCATAGGTCTTGATCAGTATTTTTATTTTATTTCTTTAGTGAAGTAGAACACAAGGGAATAGAGTGGACTAGAAAATATCAGAATGCACTACACACAACAAGAATAAACACTGCTTTGTGAAACTTTCATTTCAATTAAATATGTGTGTGTACCTTTGTATATGTCATGATTAAATATATTTCTTATCACAGTTGCCCTAAAGAACTAGAGTTTAGTGTCTTTTTACAAAGAAAAATCTTTAATTTTGATAAAGCCCAATTTACTAATATTTTCCTTTTATGAATCATGTTTTTGGTGTTGTATCTAAAACTCATTGCCAAACCAAAAGTCATGTGAATTTTCTCCCAGAAATCTTATAGTTTTCCATTATACAGTTAGGTATATCATCCAGGTTGAGTTAATTTTTGTTTCAGGTGTGAAGTATGTGTCAATGTTCATTTTCTTGCATATGGATGTCCAGTTGTTCCAACACTATTTTTATTTTTAGCAATAATCAGTTGATTATATTTGTGTGGGTCTATTTTATGCAGGACCACCTACATTACCTATGGGGTCCAATGCAAAATAAAAATGTAATGCTCAATGTTCAAAAATTATTAAGAATTTCAAGGCTGTTACAGAAGAGCATTAAGCCAAGCATAGGGTGCTTCTGAGCACAGGGCCCTGTGCAACTGGACAGATTATACACCTATGAAGCTGGCTTCATTGACATGTCTGTCTTCATTACTGTAGCTTTGTATTAAATCCTGAAATAAAATAATGTGAGTCCTTCAACTTTGTGCTATTCTAATTCTTTGCTTTTTCGTATATTTTAGAATAACCTTGTTAATATCTATAAAATAGCTTGCTGGGATATTGGTCAGGATCACATTGAATCTATAGATCAAATTGGGAAAAACTGCTATTGTAACAATATTGAGTCTTCCAATCCATGAACACAAGATATCTCCCCATTAATTTAGAGCTCTGAAATTTTCCTTCATTAGTATTTCTAGTTCTTGGCATACAGATATTGTCCATATTTTGTTAAATTTCTAAATAAAGGTCTCATTTTTGTTGGTGCTATTATAAATGGTATTTTTTTAAAATTTCAAACATTCATTGCCAGTATATAGAAATATGATTGATTTTTATATATAGCTCTTGTGTCTTATAACATTAGTAAACTCACTTAAAAGTTCTAAGAATTTTTCTGTAAATTTTTGGGAACTTTCTATGTAGATATTCCTGTAACCTGAAATAGAAACAGCTTTATTTCATCTTTTCCAATTTTCTATTTTTAAGTATATCCTTACTATCCTCCACAGATCTCTAACTCCATAGGGGTTTTCTGGCATATCGAAATAGAGATTGTTTTCAATATACTATCATTACAGAAATTTAATCTATGTGATTTTGGTCCTCTTAAAGAAATTAGCAATTATCTTAAAGTAGACTAAATTTAACAAACAGGTATCTATATCCTTTCATTCAGTTCTTACCTCTAATTCAATATTCTATTCATCTTTATTTTATACATGTATATTTATACATTAGACAGCAATTTCTAATATTTGTGCCTGCCCTCATATCCAAACTTTTGTTTAATTAAATTTTTAAGAATCAAAAACATCATTACCCACTGGAAATTTAAATTATCCACAAAAATCTTTTTTTGATGCAGCCAGATATCTTCTTATTAATCTACCATAATTTGCTATAGGGACTTCCAGTTTTATCTTCTGAGTGGTCTGAAGGATTTTTTCTGCCTCTTTTTTGTACTAGAATATATATATATATATATATATATATATAGTCTATAGAATACAAATTTTTATAAATCCAGTTATCCAAATGTTGTGGAATTATCATTTTAGTGAATAATGCTAAAAGAGATGATTATTTTTTCTAGGTTGACTATATGACCCTATTTGCCAGGTAGCTGTTTATCAATTCTTCCTAGACCTAGACTTCCTTAACTCATTCAGGAAGGGAAGTACTCTACTTAGATTATACTGTAGGAATAAATTATAAAGAATTTGAGGAGAAACTATCTAGATGATTATCCTTCCTCCTCAGGAAGTCACTTTCATTTGAACTATTCATATAATTGAAGTAGAAGTGATTAGCTTACCCTGAATCATCAAGAAACTATCTCAGTTCTCCATTTCACCTGCTTCCCCAAGGATTCACCCACATTTGTTTCACAATCTTAGATCTTGTATTAATTCTTTATTTTCAGGACTGCTCGTCTTAGTTCGGGCTGCTATAACAAATTACCACAGAATTGGTGGCTTCAACAACAAATATTTATTTCTCACAGCTCTGGAGGCTGAGAAGTCCAAGATTAAGGTGCCAGTAGATCCAGTGTCTAGTGAGGGCCCACTTCTTGGTTTGCAAATGGCTGTCTCCCCGTTGTACCCTCACATGGCAGAAAGCAAAGAGAGGAATCAAGCCTGCTCTTGTTTCTTCTTAAGACACTAATCCTATCCTGAAAGCTTCATCCTCAGGGACCCATCTAACCCTCGTTAGCTCCCAAAGAAAGGACCTGCTCCAAATACTGTCACATTAAGGATTAAGTTTTCAACACATGAATTTGGGGGGAATACAAACATTCCATTGATAGCACTGCTATAGAAATTACTCAGTGATATTAAAAATAAAAAAAAATTGTTTTGTAGCTTCTCTAGAAACAAAGGATTTCTGGTTAAATAGATAGGATACAGAATTATTTGGGGTGAAATGTGCGCTAAAATCTGGTTTTATAGATTATCGTCCAGTAAAAAAGGTAAACGTGTCACTGCCATAGCTGAGTAAATTAAAGGAAAATGAAGGTGAGTCAAATTGCTAAAAATTGCATCATTTCTGTTGATGCTATTATAAATGGTATTTTCTTTTTTTAATTTCAAACATTCATTGCCAGTATATAGAAATATGATTGATTTTTGTGTATAGAAAGAATATGATTGATTTTTGTATATAGCTCTTGTGTCTCGTAACATCAGTAAACTCACTTATAAGTTGTATCAATACATGAAGGGAGTTTACAAATACAAACAATTCAGGCCTTTGATATTCATAAAGTTGTAAAGATAGTGAAGAACACAAACGTACTGAAAAGTCCTTCAATCCCCACTCTCAGCCCTTATGGATTGAGGAGTAGCTTCATATATTATTATCCATATATTATTTTGAATTATTATATAAGAAAAATTTTTTTCTCTTCTCCCTCATTTATTTATTTAATCATTTATTTATGTCAGTATGGACTCATAAATATTTTATACTTTGGGTTATAGTCCAATACTGTATTTTCTATTTGTTGCTCAAAATGTTCTAGTTTTGATCATTATATGCTCCCGTTTTCCTCTGACATAACCCTCAGCCTTTGTTTTTTAGCACTTCCTTAGTTTCTATAACTACAAGATACTGCTGGTTCATCTTGTGTTTATCCTGCCCCAGCCCTAGAAACAATCATTTCTCCAATGATTCCTGGTTACTTTCATTTAAGAATGACACAGAGAAACCAATATCTGAGTCCTTGGTTAGAATCTGATATATACTGAAGGAAGAGCCAACAGGATTTGCTGGTGGATTTAATAGAGGATATGAGATCAAGGATGATTTAACCTGAATAATTAAAACACTGGAGGTGCTACTAATTGAGATAGAGACATCTGGGATGAGCAGGTTTGTGGGACATGGGGGGAATCATGACTTAAGTTTTGGACATAATTAAAGTGCTAGATGTTCAAGTGGAACTGCCAAGTAGACAATTGTATGCTTCAGTCTGAACTTCCTGGGTGTTCTCTATCTTTAGATGAAGGGTTAATGTTTAGAGCCTGGTGAATAGCTTAATACACACACAATCTATTTCCATTAGTTATATGGAAGAAATTCTTGATGGTAAAAGTATTTTAATTATTGGAATAAATTACTTTTAAATGGTTATTAAATTCAATTTTAGAGGATATTTTTAAATATAAATATTCTAGAATAGAATAGAGAACAAATCAGAGATCCCCAAAACAAAGCCAAGCACATATGGTCAACTAATTTATGACAACTACACCAAGAAGACACAATGGAGAAAATATACTTTCTTTAATAACTGATGTTGGAAAAACTATATATTCATATGCAAAAGAATGAAATTGGACCCTTATCTTTCACTATACAAAGGATGAATTCAAAATGGATTAAAGACATAAACACAAGACCTGAAACCATAAAACTCCTAGAAGAAAACATAGTTGGAAAGCTCATTGACATTAACTTTGGCAATGATGTTTTTGAATATCACCCCAAAAGCTCAGGCAACAAAATCAAAAATAAACAAATGAGAGTACTGCAAACTAAAAAGCTTCTGCACAGCAAAGGAAATAATCAACAAAATGAATAGGCAGCCCATGGATTGGGAGAAAATATTTGCAAATCATATACCTGATAAGTGATTAAGAGCCAAAATATATATGGAATGCACACAACTCAATATCAAAAAATACATAGCCCAATTAAAAATAGGCAAAGGACAAGAATAGACATTTTCCAAAGAAGAGATAACAGTGGCCAATAGCTATATGAAAAGGTGCTCAATAACCCTAGTCATCAGGGAAATGCAAATCAAAACCATAATGCGGTATCACCTCATACCTGTTAGGATAACTATTATCAAAAAGACAAGAGTTAATAAGTGTTGGCAAGGGTATGGAGAAAAGTAAAACCTTGTACACTGTTGGTGGGAATGAAAATTTGTGCAACTATAATGGAAAACAGTATGGAGGCTCCTCAAAGAATCAAAAAATAGAACTACCATATGACTCGGTGATCCTTCTGCTGGGTATATTCCCAAAGGAAATAAAATCAGCACCTTGTGGAGATTATCTGGGCTCCCATGTTTATTGTACTTTATTCACAATAGCCAGGATATATAAACAACCCAATTATTCATCAACAGATGAATGGATAAAGAACTTATAGTATGTATATATGTATCTATTATAAATATGTATATATATATATATATAAAATTGAATATTATTCAGCCCTAAATCAGAAGATCTTACCATTTGTGACAACACGGATTAACCTGGAGAACATTATGCTAAGTGAAATATGTCAGACACAGAATGAAAAATGCTACATGAACTCACTTATATGTGGAATCTTTAAAAAGTTAAATACATAGCAACAGAGAGTCGAAATGTTGTTACCAATGGCAAGAAGTGGGTAGGAATAGAGAGATGTAGATGAAAGGGTACCAAGTTTCATTGATATAGGATGAATAAGTCTAGATAACACATACAACATGACTATAGTCAATAAGATTACATATTGCACAATGGAAATTTGCTAAGAGAGCAGATTTTAGGTATTCTTACACAAAAGGTGGGGAATTGTGTGGTGATGGACAATTATGTTAATTTGCTTGACTGTAGTAATTATTTATATATATCAAAATGTTATGTTGTATACCTTAAATATATACAATAAAAATAAATTAAAGTTGATGACACTGTAATTTTATTAATAACAATATAATAACAATACAAATATATGACATTATTTTAAATCTAAAAATGTGTTTTTGTCTGATTTATTGAAATTTTGTATTTAGAAAGGGAAAAATAAAATGAAGAGTTATGAGATTTTACATTAATTTATTTTCTGGTACTCCTAAAACAGAAGATCATCCAATTTTACCTGAAAGATATTTTAAGTTAAAACTAAACATAATGGAAGATTCATTGCTGCAGAAATTTTATTCATTGCTATTTTTGTCTTAATATAGACATTAAAATCATATACATTTTAATAAATAAATAGTTAATTATATTTATTGTTCAAAAAATACTTTGAACCAAATGAAACAGCTTTGCCTATTCATTGTTAAATTTTATATTAGCCCTTTAGTACACTAATATATGATATTCACAATCTGTATTGAAGTAAAAATCCATTCACACAGAATTAGTCTCTTATCCGGGATAGCTTAGCTTTTTCATAATAGTAATAAATACCTAAAGTTATTCTTGCAATTACTTTTTTTATATATCTTTTGCATTGGTCTCCAAAAAAATGTTCATGTCTATAATGATGTGAAATTATTTTAAGGTACAAATCTTAGTTTAAAATATACTTATATTTATTGTTTAATATTTGCCTTTGGAGCTTAAGATTTTAGACAAAAAAATAATAATAATAAACACTTTAAAAGCTATTTTCACAACATGTGGAATTCTTCAGTATGATTTAATAAAATATCCAACATACATATCTTTCTACATGTTCTTTCTGGTTGCAAGATCTAAAGGACTGGCAAAAGTATTTTGCATTTTTTTGAGAATTTTTTCACTCTCAAGTGGCCAAGAAAGGGAATACACCAATGTCTCAAAAGAATGAGTTCTACAGAAAAAGTTGGATTCTTTCTATCCTGTATATTATATATGGTATATGTAGTATATCTGTTATTCTTGGTATAACAACAATCAATCATGTTAGGATTTTTACTATTTCACCAACAAAATTATTTGTTTCAAATAAATAATGTACATATGTCAAAGCTAAGGACAAAATATAACACAGAAATTTCTCAATCCTTCCTCCTCCCCAGACATGGAATGTTCTAAGATTCTTCACAGAAAGTGAATTATTTCATTAAATCCTGATATACAACAGGCTTTTCTGGAGGCTTACAAGCCTGCAAATTGGTGTATAATCTATCACATTTACAAGTTACTGGATGTTATCTAAAATCAAAATAGAAGGAGACAAGACAGTAATTGGTCATGTCATCAAACAATAAAATAACTTAGGCATTTTATTGGTCTATGCCCTTCTCTTGAGCTTCCCTAGATTTGTAAGTCAAAGGAAATAAAATATCTCTTATAAACAAACCAGCAGCATGATGAGAAAAACTACTACTCTTGACAGCAAAATGCTAAATAAAATATTTTCACAATTCAGAGAAACCATTTCTCTGTTTCAAACCAGGACTTTAGCAAAACCATTCCTGATCAAAAGAATATAAGCCATGTTTTTAAAAATCTTCACAGAAGTAAATTTCATCACTGCTCTGGGGAAGACATTTTCCATTAACAAAATACCAGTCCAACAACAACGTTTCCTCTGGCCACTGAGTTACGTTCTGTGTTTTCTGTTTTCTATTAAATATTTCTGAAGTTGTCACCTTAGTTTTAGTCTGGAAATTTGGTGACAGAAAAGCAATAAGAACACAAGAATATGTTAGAGGATAAAGGGTAAAATTGAAACCTACCCTGATTCTTGAAAATCTAACAAAGCGAAAATGTATTTACTTAGACAAATTCAGTTGATAACATAGATAAAACAATAGTAAGTACTCAAACAATATTTGTGAAATAAATAAATGTAAAATATTTATACAAGATCACCATAATACAGATTTCCCCTATTAGCATTACTCTTCATATTAGAAATTTATGTATGTAGCACCAAACAGAGATGGGAATTTCAAAGTATAATATGTTTTCTTTTAGCCTATGATCAAAATGGCACATAAAATCTGATATAAGTGATATTTTACATATCTTAAGCTTTTGAAAAAGATGGATTAACACAGTATTATTATTCAACTGGTTTTGTTCTTGCTGTTGAATTCTTTCCATTTTTAATTTAGTATTTATTCAAAATTATGTGGCAGGGAATAAACTTATTAATTATGAGGTAAGTGGAGTATCAGAACTGATTAACTGTTGCTTTCTGTTTGTATACATTTTTTACAAAAAGTTTATAAGGATTAAGAATGTATTAAAATTCAATATTTTAGTTCTAATTCTACCTTTTACTCAATAAACTTGGCATCATTTTGGCCTCCTCGGGCCTCCTTTTGTAGAAGTGTAGTAATAATAATACCACACAATTATTATACTGATAAAATGGATCATTTGAAAAAATAAAGCTATTAGTGGTAGTCATTAATGTTACTTTGATATGTCACATGTGCTATTCTATGTTATGACACTATTCTGAGCTCTTTTCATGCATTATCTATTTCCCACTTTTAAAGAACTCTATAAGTAGATGTTATCACTTTTCTCTCACCAGTGTCACTTCAGTGCCTTGTTGTTTCCTTTAATATAACATTAATTGCAATATAACATGATCATTTCCTTAAATACCTGCTACTCTTCTATGGCAAGAACCTTCAGAGAAATTAATGCACCTTATTTATCTTATTCTTAGAATATAGCCTCTTGTTTTAGGGAGCACATTTTCCATGCTTCTACTTGTTTTCTGACTGACTTAGACAATTAAGTCAGCATTGAGTTGTTTATTATGGTTTCTTTGAAAAAGAGTAAGATCTTTCTTCTAGGTTTATTCTTCTAAAAAGCAGCAAGTCCAAAGGATAGTATACTTAATATTTTAGCCAGTTTGAGACTACTAAAACCAGTTTCCCATTCCTTACCTATCAATTAAAAAATTTGTTTCCTTAAACTGATCCATTTTCTTGTAAGATCCAAATTTCTGATTAACTTGCTAAAGTTAGATTATGTTGTCACCAAAAGAGAAAATACATTTGTCAGACTACCTGACAGGTCAAAAATAGCATAGATACAAAACATCACTGAGAGAAATTGGAGACAATGTATATAATAGATATATTATCATGTTCATAGATTAGAAGACTGTTAAGATTGTAAATAAATCCTTGCTAAGATTTGTTTTCATTCTTCCAAATCAATCTTAGAGTCAACACAATCATTATCAAATTTCAAAAGGATTTTTTGAGAAATTGATGAGCTGATTCTAAAATTGTGTAGAAATATAAAATTGCCAACAAAATCTAGAAAAAGAAAAAAGTTAAAGGACTTACACCACCTGATTTCAAACTTATATATTTTAAAGCTACTGTAATGCAAACAGCGTGATATTGACATAAGGATAGAGTAACAGGAAAAAAAAATTCAGTCTAGGGATAAAACTACACACTACACATTCAACTGATCTTCCACCAAGATGCAAACACAATTCAATGAGATGAGAAAAGTGTTTTTAACAAATGGCATTTGAACAACTAGATATTCATAAGAAAACAAACAATCCTTGACCCTTAAGTACCCCATACAAAAAAAAAAATTAATTTAATAAAGTCCATAGACCTAAGATAAAACCTAGAACTAAAAGCTCTTACAATAAAGCATAAAGAATTGAGGAGACAAAGATTTCTTGGATAAAACATAAAAATAAAAATAAATAAATGGGCTTCATCAAAATTTAAAAGTTTTACTCATCCAAAGACACCACAAAAAATTAATATGCAAATCACAGATCGGGGAAACTATATTTGCTGTACATATAACTGACAAAGGATTTGTATATAGATTATATGGAGGATTCTTATAAACCACAATAAAAATACAACCCAACCAGAAACTGAAAAAAGACTTAAAGAGACACTTAACAAAAGAAGACATATGAACTGTCAATAAACACACAAGAAGATGCTTAACATTCCACACCCATGAGAATGGCTAAAATAAAAAAGGTTGACATACTAAATTTTGGTGAGGATATAGAAAAACTGACACTTTCATATATTACTGGTAGAAGTGAGAAAATTTCACATCTTCTTTGGCGAACAAATATGACAATTCTTAAAAATGTAAACATCCATTCTAGGATCCCTCAATTCCACTCCTAGTTTTTTACCTAAGAGAAATGAAAACATATGTCAACAAAATGACTTGTACTTGCATATTTGTAGTAGTTTTATTATAATAAACAAAAACTAAAAGAGCCCAGATGTCCATCAACAAAAAAATAGATCAACAAACTGTGATACATTCAAACAATGGAATACTACTCAGCAATAAAGAGGAACAAATTGCTGATACAGGAATCAGTCTCAAAAACATTTGGCTGAACCAAAGAATCCAGACACAATAATGTACATGTATGATTCCGTTTATGTGACTTTCAAGAACAGACAAAATTAATCTGTGGTGATAGAAATCAGAAAGTAATTCCTTCCTGGGGACAAGGGGGTTGACTGGAAAAAGGCACAAGGGAATGTTTGTCTGGGGTGAGGAAATATCCTATATCTTGTTTTGGATGACGGTTACACACATATATACACAGTTGTCAAACTGAGAGTTTAAGATCTGAGCATAGATTATTATATGTAAATTATATTTAAATTTTAAAACTGCACACACTTTTCTAGAGTAAAGGAGACTAAAGAGACACTGCAACTGAATGCCACAGATGATCTAGGATTTTCTTTTGTTACAAAACATATTGCAATGATCCATGAAATTTGAATAGGGTCTATGGATTAGATGGGACTATAATATCAATAATAATTTTCTAATTTTGATAACTGCTCTGTGGTTATGTGAAGGAATATCCTTATTTTTAGAAAATGTATACTAAAGTACTCAGAGGTCAAAGGGTCCATTTTAGCAAGTAAAAAGGTTATACAAGAACTTTTTATACTATTTTTGCAACATTTTTCTCTGAAATTATTTCAATATAAAAAGATAAAAGAAAAAAATGCATGCAAAGTTTTTTTAGAAAATAGTTTTTCTCATGTGAACTCAAATATGAGTTCATGCTTTAGGTTGAGTTTCTGTGCATTTCTTCTGTGCTCGCTCCCTAAAATATTCTAACATATCCATAATTGTTCATAATGCATAGTCATATCTCTGATAGTAGCCTATAAATCTAATTTGGTTGGGTTTATTTTCTGTCTTTTTTTTCATTTATTTCAAAAGATTTAGGGCCTACAAATATTTTTTTGTCACATAGATGAACTGTATAATAGTAAAACCAGGCTTCTAATGTACCTGTCACCAGAATAATGGACATGGAACCTGATAGGTAATTTTTTATCCCTATAAAAAATTTATCTCCTATCCTCCCCTTCTCAGTTTTCAATGCCCATTATACTACTTTTGTATGACTATATATGTACACACACATACACACACACACACACACACACACACATTGTTTAGCTCCTATTTTTAAGTGAGAACATGTGGTATTTGTTTTTCCATTCCTGAGATACTTCACTTACAATAATGGTCTCAAGTTCCCTGAATTTGCTGCAAAAGACGTTATTTCATTCTTTTTTATGGCTGAGTTGTACTCTGTGGTATATATACACCACATTTTATTTATCCACTCCTCAGTTGATGGGCATGTAGTTTGATTCCATCTTTGCAATTGTGGATTGTCCTGTGATAAACACTCAGGTACAGGTGTCTTTTTGATATAATGACTTATTTTCTTTTGCTTAGATACCCAGTAGTGGGATTGCTGGATCAAATGCTGATCAAACTAATTTTAGTTCAATCTCAATACTCAGTCTCAATACTGTGTGCATTGAGGATGTACTTATTTATATTCCCACCAACATTGTGTAAGCATTCCCTTCTTACCGCATCCTCACCAATATATATTGTTTTAATTTGGTTGTTTTATGACTGGTAAGTCTTAGAGTCTGGATCACCTTTAAGCACTTGATAGGCTTTATGGTGTGAGGGTGTTTTTCAGTTTTATTCAGATATGGTGGGGATCATTGGCCCAAGCAGATCATGGTAAAGTCTGTTTTTATCACTGCTATGATCTCCTGCTACAAGGCACATTCCCCGGGGCCAAAGGGTCTTCAGCAAAGATATGCATGTTAAAATATTAATGGTTCAGCTCTATATTAGAAAGGCAATAATTTTTCAGTTTCCAAAGAACTTATGAAGCACAAAAGAATGAAGGGGGAAAAGAGAGAAATGACTAGAGAAGTAAAAGAAGCATGTGTTAAAAGCCCATCTCTGAATTCCAGGAAAATAAGAGTAAAAAAGTGAAGGTCCCAAAGAGACTGGCCCTAAGGACAGGGCTGACCTGTATTCCCCGTATTTGGGGGTCACAAGTTTTCATTTTAATCTGACACATTTCTCTTGCAACAACATGACAGTAGCTATACTTTTTAAATACTCAGGAAAATAAATGGTAAAATGTTAATTTTAAAAAAATCAGTTATTTTAAATGGATTATTATCTTACTAATCAGACACCTAAATTTGGGGGAAAAAACTTTCTATGTGAAGACCCATATTTTGTATTCAGCCTCCAAACAATGCATTATGTGGATATAGATTTCTTTACAAAGATGCACAGCCTCCCCCAGAATCAGGAAGCAGCCCTCATGTTACAAAATTTAAGACTTGTTCACTCCATAGTTGTTCAATGTTTTCTTCCAGCTCTTAGGTAAACAACTTTCCTCCAAAGCAAAATGAGGTCATCACAAGATAATATTAGAGTTAAAAATTATAATCAATAAATATTTTTGGAGTATGCATTTCTTTCATGGTGGTATATACACTCATGGAATACATTAATCAGAAGTCTTCAAGGTTAAAGGTCATAATTTATTTTTTACATAACAAGAAAAATTAATAGCATATTTAAAATTAAAAGGAAAAATATTTCATTACATAAGCCAATTAATACATTTTGGTAAATTTGAAAACACTGAATTTGACTCTATGTGTTTTCAGCTCAATAAGAAAAGTAAGAATATAAAACTACTATTTTGTGAGCAATATATAGTTTTTTTAAAAAAGAGTCATCTTTGATGATATTCAGAACCATACCTCAGTAGGAAAGCAATTGAATATTTGGTATAGTTGATGATTTTCTGTGACTAATATGACTCATAGCAGAGGAAGAGCAGAGAAAGCAGGCTGGACAATTAGTCAGAAGACCTGTCATCTCTTAACCACCAGTGGTGTGATTCACTAGCCAAGGGACCTTGGGCAAGCTTTTAACTTGTCTGGGTCCCCATCTAGAAACAGCAAAGAATACCCTTTGGCCTATTTGGTTCACAGTTATTGTGAAGATTTCTTCTGCTTTCATCCATCAATCACTCTTCACTCAGTAGACACATACTGAACTCTAGGAGATAGGTACTGGAGGCATGCAAATACAAAGCAAGGAACTTTTCTTCCAAAAGGAAAGATTTTTTAAAATGTATATAGATAACCAAAGTAAAACTACAATAGATAAGCAATAAAATGATAAGGTAAAAGACCATAAGCATTAGAAGGATGGAGAAATTATACACTTAATAGTAGTATTGAAGGCCTCAAGACAATGGCTGTGCCAAGCTGAAGATGGATGAGATTCAAAAAATAGAAATGAGAAGAGGGAGTTTTAGGTAAAAGGAAGTGCTTGAGCGGAATCATAAGGATGACAAATTTTTTAAAAAGGATGAATTTGACAATGGTGACTAAAGCAATATATTCAGAAGTGTAAGGAAGCCAGATGAGTAATGTAAATGACCTAACCTGGCAGGGAACCATGTTATACAGAGTAGCTGGAACGGGGGTGAACTAGACAGCACACATGCTGTTAAAGGTTTAAAATTTTAATTTTAAAAAGTAAAAAGAAACAAAGTGTGAGCTAACTCAACCATCCACACTCTAAATTCAGCCTGTGGAACGTTCTGAACTAGAAAGCAAGGGCAAGGGACAAAAAGTCAAAGCACATAGTAAAGGAAATTATGGCCAGATCCTACATAGCTTTGAACACCATACTTAAGAGTTCTGGCATAAGGGCTAAATCGAATGGGAGAGACCACTAATCCCACACCACTAAGAATGATACCTGCCATCTGCCAAGGACTGCTCTAGATACTGGAGATATAGCAGTGCACAAAACCAACAAAATCCCTGCCCTCATGGGGCTCCCATTCTAATGGACAGCAACAAATGACATATATAATGTCAGGTGGTCCCATGAAGAAACTAAAACCACATAATGAAATAGAAGTGTTGAGGTGAGATGCTATTTTAGATAAAGTGGTTCTGGAAGGCATCTTAGATGAGATGAAAGTTGAGCATAGATGTGAAGGAAGGGAAAGGGCAAGTCATACAAATAACTGAGAGCAAAGGCTACCAAGAAGAATAATAGCAAGCACAAAATCCTTGGGGTGGCATCTTGTTTAGCAGGTGGCAGAACAGCAAAGAAGCTCATGCATCTGGTGAGGAGTTAACAAGAAGAAAAAATAGTCGGGGCTCAGTTCAGGCAGGGCCTTGGGAAAATCATGAAAAAGACTGGGTTTTATTCAAACTATGGTAGATGTTCATTGAAGGGTTTGGGGTGAGGGAATGACATTTCATATTTACATTTTTAAAGGCTCCCTTTGGTTGTTGTGTGGGAAAATAATGGATGGTGGGGAATGGCAAAAGTGGAAGCAGAAAGACAGTTATAGGCTACTGTACTACCCAGCTGAG
Source organism: Microcebus murinus (assembly GCF_040939455.1). Taxonomy (NCBI): domain Eukaryota; kingdom Metazoa; phylum Chordata; class Mammalia; order Primates; family Cheirogaleidae; genus Microcebus; species Microcebus murinus. The sequence goes on along the minus strand of NC_134105.1, from coordinate 62,281,762 downwards.
TTGTAAAAGCATATATTAAGCATCTACTGTGTCCTAGATACTGCATAATCAGCAGAGATTTTAAAATAAGAAAATGGGATATGTTTGGCCTCCAGGAACAGAGAATAAATGTAATAGGATCTTAGAGTGAAGCACAGTGTACCTTTTGTACAAAAGGTACAAAACAAAATGGGAGAAACATCTCAACTCTTAAAAAAAGAGAAAGCAAGATGACAGACCAAAGACACCACCAGCCAGAGCATCTCTGTAAGAAGGAGAAGTTTTAGATGAAAGAGAAAAAACAAACAGGTAAACATAGATCAGAAAAGGCTCCAAATGGTGCCCGAATCTACAGAAGACTCCATGGGAAGAGGTTATGGAGCAGAACAGGAAGGAGAAAGGCATCAGCAGGGATTAAGCCCTGAGAGGTTCAGAGACCAGTGAGAAGGGTAGGCAGATTTGTTAACATTCCCCTCCCTCACATCGAAGACTGTTGGTAGGTTCCAGAGCTTCTGGAGATACATTCTGCTAACACAAGCTTAGAGACTGCTGCTGCCAGTAAGCAGAGAGCTGCTTGTGGACATGGCACCAGACTCCCAGCCCAATCCCCCAGGACACCTCCAGCCCCACAGACCTGAGCCATATGGCAGGTGCCATATTGCTTCTCTACCCACCATATACCTTTGTCCTTCCCAGGAGCCCTTAACTCCTTAGGTTCCATCTTGCTTATCTCCACATAGACATTTCCCAACTCTGGAACAGACTATAGGAGCCACAGTAGTCCATTGGGTACTGGGTGACCTGCATGACTCCAGAGCCCCATCATTCTGGGCAGATTGCCTACAGATAGAGGGTTGGAGATTACCAGAGGGCAGACTTTCCTCCACTTAGACTATTTTTTGCCCTTCCCCTACCCTACCTGCAGCTGCCAAGAGAGATAATTGAGCCACCACATAGAGGTTCTCACAGGGAACAGGGCTCAGACCTCTCCTTTTGGAGTCCTGCAGCAGATAGAGGGGTGTTCAGACTGTGAGCTCCCTGCCTGCCAGCCCTCCCTGGTGCTGCTTTCACAGAAACTCCAGCAGAGTGGGACACACCCCAAAGTGGATGGACATTGAACCAGCTGGGGCACCCCATGAGAGACTTGGGACCAGTATCCTTCTCCTGGCATCATCAGAGGTTGATCTCTGGGGCTGAGGGGATGTGCCTCCAGGCCAGAACCTGTAAGCTCAGGACTTAATTGCATCACCTGGGGGCACTGAGGGGATATTTGTGAATTAGTCTCACACGGTGTTGGTGTCTGCAGGGGCAGATCTGCAGTGAGAGTTCAGTGTGGCTCCTAGCTGCAGCATGCTCACGGGGAACTGCTGCTCTCACAGGAGGACTATACTCCCAACTCAGGCCAGGATCATAGGCAGGAAAACTCCTGGCCCACATCACAGTCATGAGGGAGCTCAATTGGCTAGAGGTCCAGCCTGCTTACTGGCAGAGGCCCAGGAGAAACCAAAGAATAGTGGAGGGTAGAAAGGAGTGAGGCTTACTCCAGACTGCCAGATTCACACAGCACTTCCTCCACACAAAGACATTCTGGTTGAAGGAACACTTCAACTTTGTCCTTGGCAGCTTTGTCCAGAGGTAAGAAATAAAATTTTGACCCCTGCTAAAAGCATTTGCAGAGGTTGAGGGCAGGATCACCCAACATAGCCCCACCCAGCCTCACTTCCCTACCTATACCTGCTGAGGTGGAGAATAAAGACACACCTGGAAGTCTTGGGCCCCACCTGCCTGTTCTCAGGAGCACAGCTCCCGAGAAACTAGAGCTGGTCACAGGAACCAAAAACAACATTGCAACTTCTTCCTTCTGGCAAGAGGCACCTACTGACAGGCAAGCCAATTTGCATGCCCTTTTACAGCAGTTACTGACTCATCATACAGAGTATGGTTGATTCCCACCCACAAACATCCTCTACTGGCTCAGAGATTAAACTGGGTGTGTCATTATCTAAACAAAAGAAAATCCAAAGGTAGGAAGCAACAGCTGCCCCAGATGTGAAGGGATCAGCAAAAGAACTCCAGAAGTATGAAGAATCAAAGCAATAGGACACCAGCTCTCTAGCAATGGAAACCAACCAAAATCAGCAACTGAAATGACAAATGAAGAATTTAAAAAATGGATTGCAAGGAAGTTCAATAAAATGCAAGATAAAATGAAAACCCAAGACAAAGAAACTACAAAATGCAGGAAACGAATGGAAAAGTCACTAAAGAAATTAAAATATCAAAGAAAAATTAAACAGAACTTCTGGAAATGAAGAATTTATTCAAAGAATTATAAAACACAGTGGACAGCCTCAAAAATAGGGCAGATCAAGCAGAAAAAATAATCTCAGGGACTGAAGACAACACCTTTCAATTAAACAAGTCAGTGGAAGAGATAGAGCAGAGAAATAAAAGAGCAAAGCCTACAAGAAATGTGGGATTATGCAAAGAGGCATAACATATGTATCATAGACATCTATGAGGGTGAAGAAGAAAATACACAAGGGTTGGATAAACTATTTCAGGATATAATGGAGGAAAATTTCCCTGGTCTTCCTAGAAATCTAGATATCCAGGTACAAGAAGCTCAAAGGAATCCTGGGAGATCATTGGAAACAGGAAGACACCATGACACATAGTTATCAGACTGACAACAATAAACACAAAAGAGGCCCTCCTACAAGCTGTAAGGCAAAAGCAGAAGGTAACCTGCAAGGGAAAACCCATCAGACTGACTGCAGACTTCTCAACTGTGACCTTACAAACCAGAAGGGACTAGGGCCCCATTCTGAGTCTTCTCAAACAGAATAATGCCCAGCCTAGAATTTTGTATCCTGCAAAACTAAGCTTCTTATATGAGGGGGAAATAAAGTCTTTCAGACAAGCAAACACTGAGGGAATTTGTCAAAACAAGCCCTCACCTGCAGGGAGTGCTCAGAACTGTGTGTATTCATAAGGATTAGCACAATAGACACTCATCAGTGTAAAATCACCTAATTGTTAAAGGTCAAATGTCAGATATGACAATGGTTCAAGAGATAAAAACAAAGTAACAATGTCCTACTCAACAGGATGAACAGAAATCCACCCCACTTATCAATTCTTTCAATAAATGTGAATGGCTTGAACTACCCACTCAAGAGACATAGGCTGGCCAAATGAATAAATATACACAAGACAAGTATCTACTATCTTCAGGAAACATATATAACCAACAAAGATTCATTCAGACTTAAGGTGAAGGGATAGAAAATAATATTCCACACAAATAGAATTCAAAAGAAAGCTATTGTACCAGATCTCATATCAGAGAGCTTAGTCTTCAAATCAACAAAAGCAATGAAAGACAATGATGGTCATCATATAATGGTAAAGGGAACAATTCAACAAGAAGATATAACAATTTTAAATATTTACCCAACCAACAGAAGTGCCCCCAAATTCATAAAGAAAATCCTAAACAAAATGACAAAGAGCAGCACTGTAATAACCATGGACTTCAACACCCTTTGACAGAACATGACAAATCCTCCAAACAGAAAATAAGCAAAGAAACAATGGACTTAAACGGAACTCTAAACAAATGGGCCTAACATACACTTACAGAACATTCTACCCAAAACCCACTGAATATACATTCCTCTCATCAGCTCATGGGACATTCTTTAATATTGACCACATCCTAAACCAAAAAACATGTCTCAACAAATTAAAAAAAATAGAAAGTATAATACATATCTTCTCAGACCACAGTGGAATAAAATTAGAAATTAACTCCAGCAGACACTCTCATCTTTACCCAAAGTCATGAAAACTAAACAACTTTCTGCTGAATGATTATTGGGTTAAGGAGAAATCAAGAAGGAAATCAAAAGATTCTTTGAACTAAATGATAAAGGGGACACAAGTTATCAAAATCTGTGGGACACAGCTCGAGCCATCCTGAGACAAAAATTTACAAAAATGCCTACATCCAAAAGACAGAAAAATCAACAATCTAATGAATCATCTCAAATAATTGGAAAAGAATGAGCAAACTAACCCCAAACCCAGCAGGAGAAAAAAAATAACCAAGATCAGAGCAGAACTAAATGAAGTCAATAACAAAAGAACTATACGGAATATTAATGAAACAAAAAGTTGGTTCTTTGAAAAGATAATAAAAATTGACACACTTCTCACTAGATTAAACAAATCAGAAAAGAAAGTGCTCTAAGAAGCTTAATCAGGCCGGGTGCAGTGTCTCATGCCTGTAATCCTAGCACTCTGGGAGGCCGAGGTGGGTGGATTGCTCGAGGTCAGGAGTTGGAAACCAGCCTGAGCAAGAGTGAGACCCCAACTCTATTATAAATAGAAAGAAATTAATTGGCCAACTATATATATATATATATATATATATATATATATATAGAGAGAGAGAGAGAGAGAGAGAGAGAGAGAGAAAATTAGCCAGGCATGGTGACACATGCCTGTAGTCCCAGCTACTCAGGAGGCTGAGGCAGGAGAATCACTTGAGCCCAGGAGTTTGAGGTTGTGAGCTAGGCTGACTCCATGGCACTCAATCTAGCCTGGGCAACAAAATGAGACTCTGTCTCAAAAAAAAAAAAAAAAAAAAAAAAAAAAAAAAAGAAGCTTAATCAGGAATAAAAAAGGGGAAATTACAACTGATACCACAGATACAAATAGCATCTATGAATACTATAAAAATCTCTATGACATAAACTTGAAAATGTGAAGGAAATGGACAAATTCTTAGAAACACTCAGTCTCCCTAGGCTCAATCAGGAAGAAATAGAATTCCTGAACAGACCAATATCAAGTACTGAAATTGAAGCAATAATAAAAATCCTTCCAAAAAAAAAGTCCCAGACCAGATGTTTTGACACCTGAATTCTACAACACCTACAAAGAGCTAGTGCCTAGCCTGCAGAAATTATTCCACAACATCAAGAAGGAAGAAATTCTTCTCGACATGTTTTACAAAACTAACATCACTCTGATATCAAAGACAGGAAACGATGCAACAAAAAAAGAAAACCATAGGCCAATATCCCTTATGAGTATACATGCAAAAGTTCCAATAAAAATCCTAACAAATCAAATTCAGCTGCTCATCAGAAAAAATAATCCATCATGACCAAGTGGGCTTCATCTCAGAGATTTGGGAATGGTTCAACATATGCAAATCTATAAATGTATTCACCACATAAATAGAAGTAAAAACAAAGACCATATGATCCTCTCAATAGACACAGAAAAAGCATTTGACAAAATTCAGCACTCGTTTATGAAACACTTAACAAAGTAGACATAGACAGGGCTTACCTCAAAATAATAAAAGCCATATACAACAAACCCACAACAAACATCATACCAAATGGGGAAAAATTAAAAGCATTCCTGATTAGAACTGGAAACAAGCAAGGTTGCCCTCTATCACCACTTCTATTCAACATAGTGCTGAAAGTCCTAGCCAGAGCAGTCAGACAAGAGAAGGAAATCCAAAGGGCATCCAAATGGGTGCAGAAGAGCTCAAACGCTCACTGTTTGCTGACAATATGATACTATATCTAGAAAACCCCAAAGATTCTGCCATTATACTACTGGAATTGATAAATGCAGCAAAGTCTCAAGTTACAAAATTAGTGTATACAAATCAGTAGCATTCATATATGCCAACAACAGTCAAACTGAGACTCAATACATTTCACAGTGGGTACAAAGAGAATAAAATACCTAGGAATATATTTAACTAAGGAGATGAAAAACCTCTACTAGGAGAACTACAAAACACTGAGGAAGGAAATAGCAGAGGACATAAACAAATGGAAAACAATACCATGCTAATGAATTGGCAGAATCAGCATTGTTAAAATGTCTATACTACCCGAAGTGAACTACAGATTCAATGCAATCCCTATTAAAATACCAATGTCATATTTTGCAGATTGAGAAAAAATAATTCTATACTTCACATGAAACCAGAGAAGACCCCACATAGCTAAAGCAACCTTAAGCAAAAAGAACAAATTTGGAGGCATTAATTTACCAGACTTCAAGCTATACTACAAGGTTATAGTAAACAAAAGATCATGGTACTGGCACAAGAACAGAATTTTTGGGTATTTTATATATGTACCTACAGAGTATATTAAATATTCTTCCAGCTTCTCCAAAATTATTTTTAATTTCTCTCACCCACTAGAAATATGAGTATTCATTTATCTATGTTATTGCCTCTACTTGGCTTCATTTGCTTTTTAATTTTTGTTGTTTTAGTGGGTACATGGTGCCATTTCATCATCTCTTGCTAGGAATATGCAATATGTATCTTTAAATTAATATTTTTAAGTCAAATTCTTTTATCTAAAAAAATGAAAATAATAGGGCCTACTATGTGCTAAGCACTCTACAATGAAATTTTCATACCATTGAAAATGAAAATAATAGAGCCCACTATGTGCTAAACAGCCTACAATGAAATTTTCATGTCACTGAAGTCTTTAAAATCCCTTAAAAATATGGGTGGATTTTTATCTGTATTTTTTAGTTGAAGAAACTAAGGCTCAAATTGTTAAAGAAATAAACAAGGTTATAATACAAATAATGTAGCTGAATTCAAACTCACTTTGATTCCAAACTTCTCATTCTGTTTGCAAAAGTATATTTTCCTCCTACAATGCCTCAAAACATAAATAAGTGCAAAGTAGACAAGCATATGTAATGTATGTGACTTCATTTTTTTTCACCCTTAGTTGTTGGAAGATCATTTTCTATAATGAAAACTAAGCATTCCTTAAGAGATTATTTTACAACTAACCTCATGCTATTTTAGAACATTAAAAGCTGAAACTCTGGATTAAAGCAGGTCTCCAACACCAAAGGTGTGAGCAAAGCAATAAAAGGGAAAAATAAATCACATTGAAGTGTTAGCAACAGTCTAAGGAAATAATGGCCTAATTTACTGACAGCCCATGTGATCCATCCTTTAGTTGTTATTAATGAAAGGACTGGTGTGATTTGGATGTCATACAAATACAGGACACCCCTCTCTTGAGAGGAGCTGCAGTTCATGGCCCAGGTACCTATTCTAAGCCCCTGGGGTATTAGTGGTCCCTCAGTGGCTGCCCCAGGCAGCCCAGTGAGTTTGGGATCTTTAGAGCAAAACTGGGAAAGAAGCTTCCCAGACTGATTTTTACACCACCACCCCCACCCCCCCATATTACAAACGCCAGTTTGGGCGTGCTGTGTGTGTTCAACCGTGTCTGTGACTGTGACAGGCAGGGATGTCACACTGGGGGGCCTGGAAAGCCAACTCCATGTCTGTCACCCTCTACTAAGTACCCCAAGAAAATACATTAATGCCTTTCAAATCTGTTGGGAGGCAAAACATAAAGTCAATCTTTTTATTTCACACCAGAAACATTTCTTGGGTGTTTTGAAGTCTCTTTAGTGCTGAAGGAGATGACTCTGCTCCCAGTGGAGGCAAGGTAGCTCATCAGTGATAAAAATGGAACCCCACATCACAGCCCAGTCTGCTCCCTACTAGCGTGCGTGACCTCTCTGGCTCTCAGTCTCCTCACTGGTGAGACAGAGATAACAAGAACACCTGCCGCCTAGGTTTGCTGTGAATATTTAATGAGATAGTATATGCATTAGTTTGCAAGAGCTACCATAACAAAGTACCACAAGCCGTGTGGCTTATACCACAGAAATATTTTGCCTCACAGTTCTGGAGGTTAGAAATCCAAAATCAAGGGGTGGGTGGGGTTGGTTCCTTCTGCAGACTTTGAGGGCAGGATCTGTTCCAGGCCTCTGCCCTTGGCTTGCAGATGGCCGTCTTTTGCGTCCACACATCGACTTCCTTCTATACGTGTCTCTTCTCACATGGCATTCTTCTCATCAGAACACCAGTCATATGGAGCTAAAGGCTCAGTCTACTCCTGCATGATCTCAACTTAACTTACTAATTGCATCTGCAAAGACCGTATCTCCAAATAAGGTCACATTCTGAGGTCCTAAGCGTTAGGGTTGCAGCATACGAATTTTGAGGAGATAAAATTCAACGCATTACAAGGCATATACAAAGTCCTTGGTTCATAATTAGGCCTTATTAAACATCAGGTATTTATATTTTTATTAATAATATCTATCTAGAGCCAATAATTAGTCTTCGATAAAGAGTGAGTTCTAAAATATATCATCATGGATGGAAACAGTGGCTGCCTCATTACTTTTGTGTGAGGCCCCTCAGTCATTAATTCTTCTCTGTAGCAGATTTTTATTCACCAGTTTGGAATATATGAACAAGAACAGCTTGAATACAATTGTATTACTTTATAAATGGCATGAAGTCATGAAATTCAGAGAGAAACACAGTGACACTGTATTATATGTGTGTATATAGTATATGTACACTGATGCTATAGGGACAGGCACATGGTGTGTGAGGTTGAGTCAGGCTGAAGTATGCACAAATCCTGGTTACAAGGTTATTAATATCTCTCATCATTTGATTCATCATTTGTAAAACAGGACAACATCCCTATCTCATGGTGTTGTAAATATTGAATGAAATAACATATCTAAAACAAAGTCATAGTTAAGAATAAGCCACTCTTTAAATGAAAGCTACTGTGAAATAATTATTAATATTATTTCAGTAGAGTCACATTATTTGCACAGTTAACATGAAATTGAACTACAAATTCAGAAAAAGAAAAAAAGAGGAAAAAAATGTAAATAGTGATGGAGATTATGATCTCCATAATATTCTTATCTGATTTAGTGTGTTTGTGCTGCTATAACAAAATGCCTGAGTCTGGTTAGTTTATAAACAACAGAAGTTTATTTTCTCACAGTTCTGGCAGCTGGGCAATCCAAAATCAAAGCACCAGTAGGTTCAGTTTCTTGTGAAGGCTTGTTCCTCATAGGTAGGTTCTGTCTACAAGTTCTTGCATGGCAGAAGGGATGGGAGAGGAAAAAGGGCCTAAGCTAGTTCCCCCTAGCCCTTTATAAGACACTAATCCATTCATGAGGGTTCCGCCATGACTTAATCACTTTCCAGAAGGTTTCACCTCTTAACACTACCACAATGGGGACATGAATTTTGGAGGTGACACAACACTTCAAACCAAGTAATTCTTTATTATATTTGACACACTTCCATAGTTATTATGTAGACATATTACCCTGTATTGTTGTATACACTGAACCTCAAATACTGTACTTCATAGGTGATATAGCAGTTTTTCAAGAACAATTGAAAGTTTTTCTCACTTTAGAAACTAGCCGGCCCTTGAGAAGCCTCTCCCTGGTGTTCTCATCATCATAATATCAGTCCTTTGTCATTGTTTGCCAGGTCTTTTTCTGCTCCAATGTAGAAGAGCAGGCATCTCAAGAAATGGGAAACTATCCTGGCCTTGATTTACACTGTCCTCATTCTTGCCTTTCATTGGAGTGTTAAGCTTTGCAAAACTTGGCAGAAACCCTTGGGTTAGCATAACCCCCAGCACTGCTTGGGAATGCAGCGCTCACTCTCCCACCCTGTTCTAAGGTCCACTTCTGTCTTGGTAGGAGTGTCCTGGTCACTCCTGCCAGAGGCTGCACTGTCCTCCCAGAAACAGATGTGTCAAAGTGCTTAATCTCACTGATTTGTGGGGTCCTTCATGTACTTTAATTTGACAGATTTCCATTCACATCTGAAACAGCTTCAGCTCTAGCTTTGCAGACTCAGGATTTGAAGCCATAACTTGAGTTAATAAACATTTCTTTTCATCAAAACAGCTTGTTTATCCCCAGTGCAACAGCATTCCTGGCCTAATCTACGGAGTAAACATTATTCTTTAATTCCCACTTATTGTATCAGTGCACAGCACTTCAGACTTGTAAATAAAAAACACATTTCCAATGGATTTTTCTGAGTCAACTCGTTGATGCCTTCATTTACACTTTGAGGTCTCCACATCGATTTCTAAAGTATCTAGTATAATACTCTTCACCTAGTGAGCTGGATAATGTGCTGTGACAATTAATTAATATTGAAGAGGTACACGTCAACAATATTGGGTTCATTTTATTAGTGACTAATGTACTTGATTACTCTATAAAGAGTAGGCCTTCTGAGACTGATATTTTTTAAACTTCTTTAAACCATCATAAGCATAGTCAATATCTCCAAAACATCAACCACTTTGATTCCAGGAATACACTACTAAAGCGTTCAAGAGATGAGTGGCCAATGGTTAAAAATCTTTAGCAAAAGATCCTCCATAATGGATTTTATTTAGCCAATTCCTGAATACAGGGGGGAAAAAATCCTCTATTTGTCAAAGCGTTTAATGAAATCAATGGATTTACAAAGTAATGGTAAAAGCCGTAAGAACAGAGCAGATCTTCTTGGAGCATTGCAGAATAAATAAGCTGTAAGCTGTAGAGTAGAAGAAATAACATAGTTAGCCACACGATTCACTTTTTTTTCTTCTAGAAATATATATTATCTGAAAATCGAACTTAGATTGAACAAAGGCATTTTAGGAAAAATGATGACAGAGGAAAAGAGGGAAACGACAGAGAAAAAAACAGGGAAGCATTTCTGTTTTTCTTCTAAATTAAAAAGGGGTGGAGAGGAAAACTGAGAGGGTGAAATCTAGAAACCATAATGAGCAACCAAGGTCACTGGTGCGAACTCAAGGTCAGGACACAAGTCAGTCTCACTGCAGTGCACTTTCATTTCAGTAATCTCCCAAACCTGGATTTTTTCTCATCCTTTGTTTTTATTTCACTTGCTATTCCATCAACCCCCTTTATTTCACTAGCTTTTCCAGCATCTTTGACAAGTGTCAAGGGTTTTTTCCCCTAAAACTATGAATATCATTTTTAAAGTCAATTACATTGTTTTATATGGTATACGTTATTTCTGTGAAATCATTCCTTTGGTAAAGGAGTTTGTCAGTATGACTTCCTTCTAGAAAAAGAAAGCCTATTAATTTATTGGATATTATTTAATCTCCTTTTAAATCTGCGTAAATATCTTTGTTTGGATACCTAGTGCCCTGATATCTTCCAGACATTAACTTTGTTTTATCCTTTGTGAAATGCATGATAATATTAAAGTTCTAGGCACAACATGATGCCAAATGGCATTTCCAGCAGACACTAAAATCTTGATTCAGAATCTTTCATTTCATGGAGCCCTATCTTCTGTTTTCACAAAGGCACTTTGCCCCTACAAGTTCTTCCTTGCAAATTCACAAGATTAACACCAAACTGCAACATTACTGATTACTCTGTTAATCAGATGTGAATCTAGTTTAGCTGTTGTTTAAAATTTAGGTGAAGGTTGTGTTTTAAAATTTTCTGTGGTAAGACAATTAATTTTCTATGCCCTAAAAGTTCTGTTTCTCTCGTACTAAGCAATGGCGGTATGTAGTGAGCTGCAAAGTTTTTGGCAGATGCACCACAACTGCAAAGAGAAATGCTATTGTAGGTAAGTCACAAAGAACTGTACTTACTAACTGATACTGTACTCACTAACTGATATTTCCTATTGAGTAGGGAACACTTTTCTTCCTCTTCAAGAGTCACTAGAAAAATGACCCGGTTCTAATTGAATACTTTCTGTCTGGTGAGTTTGGCCACCAATGTGATAATGCCATTGTATTCATTCCTTCTTTCTCTTTCTGCTTCAACCTCATGGGAAGAGTTCACAGAAGTCAGACAGAGGGGCAGCCATTTTTTGAAAACAGTGCAGTATTTTGATCCTTCAAATACCTCAAATTGTGTAACACTGCAGTCCCCAACTCCTGGGCTGACCAGTGCCATCTGTGCATGGCCTGTCAGGAACCGGGGCCACACAGCGGGTGAACAGCAGGGCGGGCAAGTGAGCGAAGCTTCATCTGTATTTACAGCTGCTCCCCATAGCTCACCATCCCTCCTGTCCCTAGTCCATGGAAAAATTGTCTTCCATGAAACTGGTCCCTGGTGCCAAAAAGGTTGGGGACCACTGGTGCAATAGGCTGAAATCAGTCATTCTACTTCTCTAAGTAATTGACAAATATCAAAGCACCATAGCTTGATATGATATTACAATTGTGATGGAGATTTTCTTTTGGCTAGCTTAGACTATTTTCATACACCTGACAGTCTGTGAAATTTAATTTTTGATATTTCTAGGGATGCATAGCCTAAAAGAATGTAAAAAGAAATCAAATAGGCATATAAGAGAAACAACTAGTTAGCCTGAGAGAAACACATTATACCCCTATTACTTTTTCCATTCTCTTTGCTTTATTTTCCGCTTAATTAGTAAAAGATATTTAATACACTGTGCCTTACCATTGGGTAGCCCTCAGTTATGACTAATCCTGGGAACCTGATTTCCTGATTTTACAGGCTAACTCTTCATATTTTCCCAACTAATTGATGCTTGGATTTACTTAATTTGCTATTGAAAAAGCGATTGGAAGTATCAGAGATGGCTAAGAGAGGACCATGGACATTATATATTTGGCATTGGATAAAAATTTTCTTCAGGACAGAAGAAATTTCTTAAATCTGTGTCAGAGAATGGGAAAATTTTCCTTATTGGCTAGTTTCCATACAACACCTTCTCACTTAGTTAATAACTGTCTCAGACATTCAAGGATAAAACCACATCAAGCATTTCTTTGGAATGTGAAGACAAGAAATATTATTTCTCTTAAGGAACAATCAGGTAAACATTGGAAAATGAAGCAATAATGTAAGCATTACCTCATCTAGTCCCCCAAATGATTTTATTTGGTCCTTCCTGGTTATCCTCTTTTTGATGACTGTGATTGATATTTCAGAAGTCAGTAAGCTATCTTGAGTTATTCTCTCAAAGATCAAGAATGCATAGCAGCATTGATGATTCTTTGAATTTTTATTATTTTATGGCTTTCTGGTCTAGAACTTTCCTTATTTTATTAGTGCCTAAGGTAACAGTACTCAGAAAAAGGTCACAAATTATAGCTAGAACAGCAAGAAACTATGTTCTGGTTCTCATCAAAGTCTGTTTCCCAAAATAGTGTTAAGGAATTTCAGTAAGTATGCCAAACAAAAAGTTCTTACCCTAGCTAATATATTTTCAAGATATTAAAAAAAGTTAAACAGGTTTTTATCCTATTGTCGATTTTGACATGCCCTAAAAATAGTTTAGAATGAGTTTCTCAAATGTATTTGACCAAGGAAAATTTTGCTTAAGCAGCATCAATTAACAGCTATTCTTTCATTATATTAAAGTTTCAAAGAAGCTAGTATATTATGAATACAGAAATTCTGAAGGCACAAAATACCAAAGTTAAAGACAGAACATGAATATTGCACCATAGTCCTTCCCTGTGCACAAGAAGGTCTCCAAATATCTAGGACTAAGTGATTGCTGTAACTGTTATTTTCTGCTTCCTGCCCCAAAAGCTGAACTAATCAATTCTGTGATTTTTCTCTAGATAGCCATCTACATCAGTGAAAGAAAGTGGTGCAGATAGTTTTAAAAACTAGATTTGCAAACTTTTTGTATCACACTTGTATGCCACAGTTCAATAATTCACAGAGTATAGTCATTTAACATTCCCATAACACAAATTAAATTTGGATGTCACTGGAGAGACTTGACTGTCTTAGAATCTCTCTTGTCTTCGCTACCAATATTTTATCAGTGCAATTCTCCTGGTATTTGTTTTGTTTTGTTCTTTTCTGGTGTGTGTTGGGTGGGGGGGGGTTGTTGTTTTGGTTTTTGGTTTTGGGAGAGGGGTTTTGCTAACAATTTTCTACACCATTAACAGTAAAGTTGTACTGTGATAAATGCACAAAGCCCTTTAGAAACCTCTAAGACACTTCGTCTTTACTTCAGTTTCATTGTAAAATACTGTTAATAATACCTGTCTCATGGGGTTTTTGAGTATTATGAAAGGTGCATCTTGTACAATGCCTGGGATAGAGTATACCCGAAAAATTGTATTCCCCACCCATTTTCCCTTTACACACATGTCCCCTTTTCCCAGCTTCCCACTTGCAGTTGATATAGAAGTACATTTTCATTAATAATGTCAAGTGACTTTGTTGCTCAAAAACTTCTTAGGAAGGAAAGTATGAACTGGAAATAAATATTTTTTAAAAAAGTACACTCATCCTGGTTATTTGTTTATGAAATATGCTTGCAATGCAGATTAGAAGTGGTTAGGCATATTTCTGGAAAAACAAAAAACTTAATGAGTAGTATTTGGGGTATGCATATTAAACATAGAATACTTTAGTCACTTTTAAATAACATTAGACAAATGGAATTCTTATTGATGGCTCCAGTGTCAAGCCCTATAAACTAGGCTCTTAAATTATATCACCATATTTTAGAATTTTTTCGTGGCAGCAGTGTACCCTGGATTTTAAGAGGCTAGGATTTTAATCCTCTCTGTGTTTTTAAGCAAATAGTTTCTCTAAGCTATATTTTTGTCTACTTAAAATGACAATACAATAGTATAATAATACTACAGTAAAAATAAAATTAAAATAATTGGTAAGTTTATGAATCTAAAATTTCAGGCAAGAGAATCTGATTTTCACAACTGATGAAGAGGCCTAAACATTGTCCAATACAGTCAGTCTCAGAATACAAGCATAGCCGTTGGTTAAACACCCCTAATAATAATAGAAGACTCAGAAATCTCAGAGAAGAAAGAATGGTTTACAGGCTGATTAGACTTCCCAGAATGGATCCACTAAAAATAGGATAATGAAAGACTTTGTCTATCATGCTAAGTAGTTTGGACCTTATTCTGCAGGCAGTGAAAAATAAACATTTGAAAGCATGTAAGTAAAATGGACATAATTATTTTTTCAGAAGAAAATTCCAAACTCAATGTGAAGGGTCAAAGTCATGACCCTTTGGGGAACAATGTGATAGACACATTATGGACAGACTAGTTGGGGGAAAAAACCCAACTAGAAAGCTATACATCAAGTAAAATATGATGATACCTGACCTACAGTGGCTAATGTAATGAAGAGCCAAATTAAGAAGCTTACATGTTGGAACTCAACAACCATCTACCACCTCTTAATAAAGCACAATGTAAGCATTATTTCATGTAAGTCAGAGCAAGGAATGGCTCATATCTATGAATATTAATAAAAATGTATCATTAGGCAAGTGGAACTCCAACCACAGACTGCTTCTCAGATGATGTCAATATTTTAAAGTTTGATAATGACATTCTTACCTACTGCAAAATTTACTCAAAATTATAATTGAGATGTTAATTTCAGGAGGCAGTCATAATCTTGCAAAGAATTACTGGTAATACTCATGAGATTTAAATGATTTCCAATGACAATGTTGTAATATCTTGATAGATCATCTTCCATTCTTGAAATCTGCAGAGATTTTTCTTCTGAGGCTTCCAGACATTAAAATCCTCTCCCTTCTGTCCTCATATTTATCCCCCTTCCCAAATCAGGAATCTGGAAATTTCCTAAACCCAAGTACAAGTGAATGATAGCAGTGCCAGCCCGTAGGCTAAGTGGTTGATGTTGCTTCACTAGTTCAAAATGAACTGCTGTCTTGATTCTGAATTGAATCACAGTCCATCATAAATTCTTTTGGTGGGTTTCAAATATATTTATAATTTAGTTGCACATAAGCCATAAAGCAGGTTAAGTCAGTAAAGGACTAAAAACCTATCTTAACAGGCAACCAGTATGGGCTAACAGCATGTTTAGGGAACATGGAAGACAAAAGTCACAAATGCCATCATTCTATAGTCGAACTACATTATAACACAAAAGCACACCCACCTCACAAATCCAAGCTCCTCCTCACCTCAGGGCCTTGGCCCATGGGGTTCCTCTTGGAAAACTCTTTCTGATCATCACGAGTTTCTGAATAGAGTGATTAATAAGGGTATGTGCCACAAGTCAGAAAAAGGGTAAGACCCTCAGGAACTAGAACTAGAGCTTCTGGAGAATTCTATTTCATGGGAAATGCCATTATTTCTTAAAGTATCACTAAAAGCATCACTAAAGCACAATGTTAATATCTGCTTAACCACAATTTAGAAAGGAAATAGCTATGTAGTACTTCTAATTTTAGCTTCTTTAATACTCAGGACATTTTTGAGCTCTCTATTTTATATTTTCTTTTGAGTATCCCTGTGAGGAAATCACTAATCTTATAAAACCAAAATCATAAAGTCATGACAAATGTCACAATCTTCAGAACACTGTCTTCTATTGCCATTTTCAACTCTTCTAATAACTCAAGTCTTATAAATTAGCATATTTGGCACTGAGATTCAGAATGACACATTTAAAGAAGTGACTACTTAAAACATTTTATCTATTATATATTTACATTTGATATCTTTTGTAAATCTCATGGTAACCAATGATACTAATATATTCTTCCTTGGAAAGTGAGAAACTTTTCTGGATAGAACTATGCCTTGAAAAAGCACAGCCTGAGCTTTTGCTTCTTCTTCTTTTTTTTTTTCCTCTTACCTTGGAAATACCATTTATTTGGACTTGTATAAAAGACTCAGTATTTTTAATGCTTTCAGAATGGGATTTTGTATTCAGGTTTTTCAATTTGGTTTTGATCCATTTATTCTCAACTGTCATTCTAAATTGTTTTTTTTTTCTTGTTTTTTTATTACTTCATATTATGGGGGTACAAATATTGTTAGGGTTGCATATATTGCCTCTGCCCCCCTACCCCACCCCGCTATGCCAGAGCTTCTAGCGTGTGCAGCCTCCAGGTGGTGCGCACCACACCCACCGTGTAAGTACATACCCCTCCACTCCTCCCCCCTTCCACCTGTCCACTTCCCGATTACAGATTTTTTTTCCCAGACATTTTGGTTACAATGTATATCTTTCTAAATTGTTTGAATAAAATCCCCTTATAATTAATTTACTTCTCCCAAAAGAAAAGGATTAGTGTTATATTTTATTTGGAAAATAAATACCCATTATCTCCCTGAAAAGCCAAGAACTGATGAAAGATTCATTTTACTAGAGTAGGAAATTATGTTAAGAACAACTTGACTCAAACAATAGGGGAAAATACAAGGATCAAAGAAGATGATAAACATTGTAAGTGTAAGGAAGAAAATGTAAAATTAATCCAAATGGCCTTGAACTTTTTCTTTAAAAAAAAAAAGTTTTAGTTAGAATAATAAAATGTAAGCAATATTCCCAAAGACTAATATGGGAATTTTTCCTGTCTATATGATAACAAAAACCCTTTTGAAACCAGCAAGAGATTTGAGACCAGCTAACCCATGGTTCACTTACATCTGCTTTGGCTTTTTTGTATACAAATTTTATTGTCAATCTGTGTCATCTCATGTTCTTCTAGCCCCTTTATGTGCAGCTTTTACATTTTTCAGATCCAATTTATCTGGAGTTGGGGTTAAAAAAAGAATTAGGGAAGGAATAAAATTGCCAGTACTAAAAAATAGTGGTACAACTCTGCATTGTCAAAAAACGTCATGGTTCTTTGTATGTTTCATACCATGTCATATGGCTGGTAAGCCTAGTTGATTTGGCCAGTGGGTCTCAAAACATGTTCCTCAGACTGGCTTTGCCTGGGATCTTGTTAGAAATATAACTTCTCTGGCCCCACCCCATACCAACTGAACCAGTCACTGGAGTGGAGCCTAGCGATTTGATTTAGAAAATTCTCCATGTAAAAGGGATGCATGCTAATGTTTGAGAACATGCATGCAACATCATAAGGTGTTATAACATGCAACTGGATAAGCTGGTGGGCCAATAAACTCAAGTTAACAGGCTCAATCCAAATGGACCAGTTACTGTAGCTTTGTCTCAACATCACTGACTAATATACTCTTGTTAGAGACTGAATTGTGTCTGTCCATAATTCGTATGTTGAAGTTCCAACCCCCAGTTCCTCAGAACGTGACTGTTTTTGGTGGTATGGTCTTTACAGAGATCATTTAGTAAGGTCACTAGAGTGGGTCCTAATCCAGTATGACTGGTGTCCTGATGAGAAGATAAGATTGAAAAATAGACACACACAGAGGAAAGACCAGAGAAAGACAAAGGAAGAAGATGGCTAGACATCTACTAGACAAGGAGAGAGGCCCCAGAGGACATCACCCTGCCCACACCTTGACCTCAGACTGCTAACCTCCAGATTTGTCAGGAAATAAATTTCCGTTGTTCTAAACCATCCAGCCTGTGGTACTTTGTTACAGCAGTCCTAGCAAACTAATACAACTTCTAATTAACCCACTTAACCATCTGGAAACTTTATACTGTTAGGCACAGCAGACATCTGACAAAAAGGGAAAATGGCATCACATAAAATTATGTTCTTTGCTAGAAAAACTGGTGATTGCTTTTAGTGTCATTGTTGAATATTAAGTATAGTATTATTTTTATTATTTGATGGCCTAGTCTAGCATTTCTCAGTCTGAGTTAACAATAGAGGCCAGGCAAGCTAAGTTCAGTATGTCAAAAAGACTAATGGAAACCTACCCAGGATAAGATTTCAAGAATGTAATGAAAAAAATATTGGGTGAGGGGTGGGGAGGGGTATCTATTGGCTATAAATTTGGAGAGAAAAAGTTAAATAGTGACCTCATATACAGGAAGTAAATTCCAGGAAAACTAGAAAATCTAAGAATAAAAAAACCCTCTAATTGTAGAAAATGACAAGGGGGATGTATTTATAATCTGAGGAGAGAAAAATCTTTCTAAACAAGAAACAAATCATGGAATCCATAAAAGATTAGTCTGTCTGTGCAAAATATAAAACTCTGATGTGGTGAAAGACATCCTCTATACAAAATAAAATGACAGTCTGGAAGAAAAATATTTGTAACATATAAAAAATTAATATCCTTAATATACACAGTCCTCCTGCAAGTCAGTAAGAAAAAAATAAACATATTAAAATAGACAAAAGTCAGAAATAAGATAGAAGAAGTACAAGTGACTAACAAATGTATGAAAAGATGCTCAACTTCATTAGCAATGGGAAATACAAATAATATAAAGTGTAGTTTAAATATGATTTATTTTTGCCAATCAGCTTGGTGAAAATAAAAAGACTGCTAAAATACACAGTAGGTGATATCAGGAATCAGCCATTTTCTCATAGAAGAGAATCTGAGTACACATTGAACAGCAGTACATATCAGCATTGAAAATGAACATGCCTTAATCTAGTGATTCCACAAAACACAAAGATAGAAATATAAGAACATACATATTGAAACAGAATTCTTTGAAAGAGGAAAATAACTGGAAACAAAATGACTACATCAATAAGAAAATTGTTATTTAAATTATGGTACACTTATATTAGGTAATACTATCTAGCTGTTAAAAAGAATATTCTTATATACTGACATGGATTGACTACAATAAAAAGTTGCAAAACAACATTATGTCTAGTACAAATTCAATCTTTAAAACTAAAATTATATAAGTATATACTAGTATGTAGAATTGCTTCATTTAACATGGGAAATTAGCACTAGTACACCAAAATGCACATTGTTAATTTAGTATTTTACAAATCAGATATTAAAACTAATTCAAATAAAATTAAATATTAAACTCTAAGACTGAATTCATATCCTTTTTAAAGTGAAAATTTTAAGTGCATTTAAAATCAACATATAGTTCCTTTAGATTCCAATAATTCTGCCTCCACTTTACTGTAAAATAAATATAAAATGAAATTTTCACTATTCTTTCATAAACTATCTAGATTGTTAGCTGAAAATATATTTTATCAAATATGAGATTGATAGCATAAAAGCCTTCAAACTACTTTCTCATAATCACATATCATATTGTTTTCAGTTGATATTTATACAGGGCAGAAAGACAGCTCTGACAGAAATTCTGTGCAATAACTTCCTATAGAAGCTTAGAAACAAAATATTAGTATAAATGAACTTAAATCTCAAGATTGCTAAGATTTAATTTTAGTCAGGTTTCTGACTTACTTCATGTACTGTCATGTGTGGGCTCAAAATGAAGAGCCAATTCTGTCTGGAGAAAAAGAAATGTACAGTTTAATGTTGTTCCAGTGCTATTACACTATTTCAGGTTTTCTGACAGTTTGCTATCAAACTGTCATTCATTGACATAGAGTATATCAAGGTAAACATAAGCTATCATAAGGAAATTAAAAGTAAAAGGCAAAAAAATTCATTTTAGTCATTTACATTTGTTAGAAAAGCGACTATTGCAGACAATACTGCTGTTTAGCATTGTACAGAAATACTTCAGTCTCCTGAAATTTTAAGAACCAAGATTCCCCCTTTTTATTCTATAGTGTTCTTAATCATCTAAAATTCTATTAATTATAAACAGTGAATGTGGCATTCATTCTGTCTTACTTTTATAGATTACAAGAGCATGTTTCTATAGTAATTATGAAGAATGAGTCCTAAATGTGTTCATGTCACGTTCCTAAATAAAAAAAATAAATAACTAAAAAAAAAAAAAAAAATGGTTCCTGTTTAAGTGCTATTAGGAAAGCAAGAATTGAAAAAGGTTTGTTTACCTGCTGGGGAAATCATTAGTGCTATTTACCAACTTTCAGTTGCCCTCCTGGGGTATCATAGCATTGCACTCACCTGCCCCCCTTGAAGTTAGTAGGGCCATATTGTTGGTGTTAGCTGGAGAAGTGCGAGCAACTATTTATTCCCTCCAGGTGAAAGCTCTGAGAGCCTGTGTATGATTCACCATGCTCTGTGTTTTCCCCTCCAGCACAGGAACAGCAACATATGATGGTGGCTGCTTTGTCACCTGAGTTCTCTGAGTGATTACAAAGAGCAGAGTTCACCTTCAGAGTCGACAGGAGACACAGGTGAGGTACAAACCTTTGTGGAGCTTACAGCACTGAGATTTGGGGGTTGTTTGTTATCGCAGACTTATCTAGGCTGTTCTGACTGATACACCTAGGACACCAGGTTTAGGAAATGGGTCATATGCCTATCTGAATTATGACCTGCCTAGGTAAGGCAAGACACAGGTTAAAGAAAGATAGCAGATGTCACAAAAGAGTAGGCAGGGGAGGAATAGCAAAAGGTAATCATGGAAAGCAAGTTGATATTTTTCCCATCTAATAGCAGATAAAAATAGGAATTTAGATTCAAAAGTTCCAAGTTTATACGAGCTACCTAAAAATAACCACTCTTGACAAACATTAATCCAAGTTTATTATAAATTCATTTGTTTGACATTTTAAGCCAGTCAAAGCACTAAAATTACATGAGTTGCATACCAACACAAGCAACAAAATATACATATCACCACTGAATATCTTATACAATCCAACAACTATGAAGAGCACAAAATACATTTATTGACATAACAAAGAAAAACACATTCATCAACTATTAAAATGCGTAACAAGTTGAAGTCCAACCTTATTTACCAGGAGGTAAAATCTTTGACACCTAGATGAAGAAGTAATAAAATGTGCATTCCCAACCTTCATATTCTGACCCTAAACAGTTAATTTGTAACTATGATGGTATACAGGTGAAGCTTACAACAGTTTTCACAAATATTTCACTCTCTATTTAAAAGTGCTCTTTTCTGGGTTCTAAACTCAGATTAGGCACAAAACTAATGCAGGTTTTTCTTTTTAAGTATGAAAATGAATAAACAAGATGATCTGTCACATGATACAGATACATCTATATGTGCCTATATTAACTTTTAGGTATTTTCCACTTTAGATAAACAGATAATTAGAAGCAACTTTTCTAGAAAAAAACTTTAAAACGGCATATTTCTATCACCTAGTTAAACCCATTAGTAAAAGGTGTGATGTTTTTGGATGTACCCACAACTAATTAATTACAAGTCAAAATTACCTGTCTTTGTATTCATAATGATAAAAACCCATGTGTGCAGTATTTTATCTCATTTTTTTAAAAATTCACTAATACTTGGAAAAAGCCTGAAAATTTTTAAGTCATTTGCCCAGTATAATATAATTCCCCAGAAATTCCATGCTCAAATAGTATGTGAAGTTCCTTGGACACTACTTGACCCAGTTTGAAGGAAAATTCAATTACTCTGAAGGTTAATTATGAGTTTTACAATAGGACTTAACACAGTCACATTGGTAAACTCATTGAAACTATTTGTACTATTTATTTCCAGATATCTGAACAAATATATTTCTATGTTGAACATTAATATGAAAGTTGATGCTCCATTCTATTATTCATTATACAGTAAATTACCAAACTACATGCAACACACATAATAACAGAAATAAAATTCTAAAGTCAGATATGCACATTTTTGTGTTCACTTTCTTTAATTTTGTTTTCCTTGGAAGAAAAGCCTAAAACAATGCAAATACATATTTTTGTACTAATTTTTTTCAATTTTTGTTGACTACTTCTTTGGTTTAACATCATTTTAAGACTAATTTGGTTGTCCCAAACCTATGCACAGATAATATAGATAACCTTTCTAGGATATGCACAGAGTACCTTTCCTCTCACTCCCCAAAACTTTGCATGCTCACGCATTCTCACACATGGTCATGCCACAAGATCTCCTCAAGGCCAGGGTGACATCATGGCAATAGAGCAAGAATTCTGCCATTCATTTAGAAGTCTCAAAGAGAATAGGCCTGGGGCTCTTGGATGAGTTTCTTCTCCATGCCTCTCCCCAGTCAAAATGCATGGGCATGTTCACTGCAGCATCCTATCCCCCACGATGAGGGAGTATAGAGATTTGGTTCCTTGTTCCTTAGTTTACAGGACACCAACACTACTAAGCAGCTGTACAAAATAAATATCTCCTCTGAAAGTAAACGAACCATCTGAAAGTTTTTCTAAGCTTTAAGTGCTCTTGAGACACATGTGAAAATTTATGCAATGTAACCACAATCATAAATTGCAATGACTTTTATTTTAAGCATATACATTGGAGACATACACACACGTACATGCATATATACATACATACACACATATATATACACCACAGTAACATATAAATGTCAGTTTAAATTAAAAATCCACAAAAACTTTGCAATTCCATTCGATTTTGTGGCAAGAAACTCTTGCCTATAATTCAATCTGGCAAGTATTTATCAAGCATCTACTATGTACTCTATATACAAAAAATAACCTAAACTTGTGTGATTAATCATTTACTGGCCTTAAATTAAGAATATCATGTGCCAGTGTGTGTTTCTCTTCTTTAAACTCACTGAAAAAAAAAAGATTGCTTTTAAATCTTCAATGAGGCTATTTGATTAATTTCTTTTAATTTACTGTAAGAATTTACCAAAATTCACAAAAGTTAATAACAACTTCCAATGTAAATTGCCAATCAAAAGCAGAAGTTTATGAGTATGATAATTTAAATCTAGTTGAATTGCACATTTCCTAGAGAATGTGAAATCAATCTAACAGGGCAGATTAATTTTTAAATGGATTCAAGTTAATAAAAGCAAAAAAGTCTCATACAGAAATGCATTTCCCTATTATAAAGCAGAGCTATTTACCCTATTCTGTGATGGACGTAGGATATTTTGAATGAATACTAAAAATTCTTTAGATTGAATTATACAAAGAAAATGTCTGAATTATTATTGAGAAATTTGGGGGAGAGATTATTAATCCTTGATTTCCTGTTATAATGATCCCCAAATGCTTGGCTAATCACCAATCTTCCTCCCTTGATTCAGGTAGCACAGGCTTTGGGAGATGCAGTTTTATAGATTTAACAAACATACTGTCAACGGAATTTTCTGATATGCTTGCATATGTGTATGTATGCGTGTAAAACAGAAACACACTAGCTTCTGATAATCTTTGAATATTATATGTTGATTCAGTTTCTTTTGTTCTCTGACACAAATGACAGCTCAAGGTAAAACACCTTTAGTCAATGCTCTTTGCACCTACCACAGGGTTTAGGGTCTGTTTGCATTATCTATGGTAGAGCTGCTTAGAAACTGCTATAACTCAAGTTGCCTGTATAAGTGCTGAGATAGAGCCTTTGTTTCTCTAAAAGTTATTTATTATGTATCAGTGCACTCAAATTCTCAGAAGAAAATGGAATTATTTGAAAACTGCAAATCTATGACTTAAAAAAAAATCCTCAAAACACAATTGACCTTCATAATAATAAATGCAAGCGGTCGTATTTGTCATATAAGGTAAGCTGGGTCCATGCTAAACAGGCTTGCAAGATCAGGCAACCTGTCAGCCAGACCTGGCATATGTGGAGATTGTTATAAGTCACAGTGAATCACAGATGTCATGACCGTGCATTCATGTATTGACAGAGGCTACATAATGAGGGGTAAAAACAGACCAGATCAAAATATGAGGGGGCTCCATTTCACTGAGCCTAGTCTATAAGGAATAGCTACAGAGCAGTGACCCCCAAATAGCCATTTCACTGTGCAGGCACCATTAAATGTTCTCTGGCAAATAGGCCACGTAAATACATTTGGCCTCAACAGATTTACTCAAAGCACAAATAACACAGATAAGCTCAAAAATGCTTTCAATTTGACTCCCATGACATTATTTCATTGCATCTACCTCCAGTTGACAAGAGCAAGTGAAAACGTACAATTATACTGTTAATTTAACAAATTTCAAATGCTGAATCTGACCAAAGTACCCTCAAACCACATGCTGAGGTCTGAAATTTCCAGTTAGGCTGTATGTATCTAATTAACTGAAATATTGTCAAACATTTCTTAATTTTGTTCTAGCCCTACACTGACTTACTGTCCTATTTAACTAGGTGCTTGCTGATTTGTTTTCTCTGCAACTGGCGACTCCGAAATAGCAGCAACCTTTAAGGAATTTTTAATGGAGCTAAGCTCCCAAATATGTAAGCTGATGACATGTACTCCACAACAGCGTCTGGCAAGCTTGTAGAGATTCTTAAGGACAGCCTTCCGAAGAAGAATATATACCCAAGGATCTAAGATTTGATTCCATGTTGCCATTCGGAGAGCAAAAAGTATTGTTTCGCAAGTTTCCAGGGAATTATTTCCATTTATTCCAATGTTGGCCATTGTCACCTAGAAAACAAAATAAAATAAAAATAAAAATAAATTTTAAAAACCAGGGAAATCAGTTGATACAGAACATTTTTCAGTCCTATGGGTTTTTAATTTAACTAATTTGCAAAATACTGACAAAAAGAAATAAAGGGGAGTAGGAAAACTGATGCAAACACTTAAATCCTTTGAATTTGAATTAATATCAGAATTACAAAAATGATAACTTCTATGCTAATTAAACTGCACAAATAGAATGACCCAAGGGAGAACAAACACTGATCTCAGTAACTGACTTTCTCATACATGTGGGAATAGTAAATTCAAAGCCAATGCACATTTTTATATTTCAATGAAAAACTAAGTATGTGTAAGTAAATAAATTATAGATAAGCTAACAAATAGTTTTTTAAAATTAATTTAGAGCATCTGATATTAATTTGCACATGGTATGTGACATTGTTCTGGAATGTCACTTTTAGAATTTTCTATTTGGTACCCACAATGATACCAATGTCTTCAATTTCATATTCCCTTTCCTGCATCTTTCACCCTAGCCTTAACTTGGGTAAAACATTATAAAAAGTATGCAATGGAATTTTCTAAGGGCTTTGAGGAAATAGTTCCCCTCTACATTGTCATTGTGACTTAACAATAGCAATGTATATTTTGATTTCATGTATCCATTTCCTGGCCACCCATGATTTTGAAGAGATCATTTTGTGTAATCAATTCCATAAATGGCCTCAGCTACATGTTAGAAGTAGGCACACCACTGCACCCAGCTTTGACCTCCAAACAAACAGCTGCAGAACAAATAATGGGGCTTTGAAAACCTCTTAGATATAAAAGCAAATACGAAATAAATGAACAAAAGGTAAAACTGAAAAATTAAGCAAAGCCTCTTGGACCACTGCACCACTAGGATTCCAAGATTAAGAGAGGATGTAACAAAGCCTAAAACCCAATAAAAGGAAAATCAACACCGTTATCACAAAAAATATCTTACTATGCCTTGATGATACCAATGGTTGGTTGAAAGATAAATGTTCCTTATCAAAACCTTCATTGTCTACACAACAAACCACAAACTCCTCCGCTGCCTCCTTGATGCATGTGAAATCTACCAATCTAATCTCATCTTCCCAGCAAATACCCTATGATCCAACTGCTGTGAAGACCTCACCTGTCCCAGATGCACCGTTCCCCTCTGAGCTTTGTAACTCCCTTTGGTTGGAACTCCCATCACCCCTTTCTCTGCCTGACAAACTCCTATCCATACTTCAATCTCCATGTAAATACGGGCTCCATGAAACCTTCCCCACCTTCGCAGAGATGAATTAGCAGTTGTTCCCTCTTCTGTGTCCCCACAGCACCCTACTCATACCCAGTTACATCTCTTACAACACTACATAATAATTATGCATTTATCTGTGTATCTATCTGTATATGAGCTTCTCTCGGTTTTCTTTTTATTTCTAAAACCCAGTAAAAAGCTGGCATTTAGGATGTACTCAGTAAGTGTTTGGTTATTTTTTATTCAGCAAGGTTATCATCACACACACGCACAACTGATCATCAGAGAAACACTTGACCATCCATCACAAGAGTCTAGTGTCTTTAAATGTTTCTAAAAGTTTTAATACAACAGCAGCCACTAGTGAAGGTTTCCAGGGTGGTCTCTTGACACTTAAAATGAACAGGATCTTGTAGTTCATGCAAATCCCTTGGGAAATGTTTCCCTCAGGGTTCATTTCCTGGGGAAATAATGTATCAGACTGAAGCCTTAAATATACTGTAGCTAAATAATATAAAAATAAAAATAGCAGTCCCTGCACAATAGTACCTGTGTCAGATACAGGTTTGAGGAAATACACCTATATGGGAAAGCAGGGCCAAAACCTGATTGGCAGTTGCATTGTGATATTTCCACTTTATTTTTCTTTACTCACCAAATATTTGCCAGTTATCTGCTGTGTGCCAAGCAAATGTGCTAGGCACTGAGAATATAATGGTGAACAAAGCAGACACTGTGCCTGCCTTGTGGAATTTATAATCTGTTTGCTAAAATGTGTATTGCTGTTCAAGGATGAATATTTCTCTTGCTTCATGGGTATTAAATGTATGCATTTCCTATTAATGACTAGGTGTATTCCTGGAGATCTCACAGTCCAGCCAAGACACTGCTCTATATAGATGGGAATAAACATGCTCAGTATAATTGCATGGAGCAGCTGGCCCTGCTTTAGAGATGTGTAAATTAAAAATGCCCAATTTACATGGCACACACTTCTCTGATTCTGCTCTATCCCCTGCAAACAGTAGTGTGGTCACCAGCTGTGAAAAGACATTGAGTTCTCTTCTGAGGGAGCCCAGGCCCCAGGCTTCTCTCCATAACACCAGGGCAGCACCCAGGCACTCAGAATCGCTCTCTCTCCCACGTTTAACCCCCAACCCCAGCCTTCAAAACAGGTTGCTCCATAGATTGGCTTGAAAAAAACACTAATCATTTAGCCACCAATAAAGATCTGTGGAGACTTTTTCTGTAAAAGAAACATCATTAGTATATTATTGATAATAGTATATTTTTGATAATTCAGGACTACCTAAGTATCCAACAAAAGATAAATTATGATATTTTCACATAATAACGTGAAAATATACAAACACTAATGCCTGTAATTCAGTGTTAACTTTTGAAAAGCAAGTTAGCAAACTGTGATTGTGGGATCCAAATTAAAAAAAGAATAAGTGATTTTGTGCATAAAAAAGACCTGCGGTGTATATCAATGTTTTCATTGGTTAATTCTAAGCAGTAGAACTACAGAGGATTTCTATTTTCTCCTTTAGTTTGTCTCTAATAGTTGTCTCTAGTTTTTTAGATAGATCATGCATTGTTGTGTGCGTATGGTTTTTCCCCTAAAAATTTGTGGAAAGATACTATTTTACTAAAGAATCCGGACTAATGTGGATTATTTATGTACATCTATGTACATGTGAGTGAGGCAGCACTGAAGGGACCACAGAATTGCCTAGAAAACTGAATCCTTAGTAAGACCAGCCGGAGACCAACAGGAGCTGGGGTCAGAATGAGAATGTCTGCAAGCCAGACCCACAAAAGCAGTCTGAAGTCATTTTCCCTGGACTCTGGCGACAGTCACTTCACAAGTGTTGAGAGCAGGCAGTTTCCTCCGACAAGCCCACCTGAACTTGCCTTCCGGGTAGCTATGTTCAGATTCTCATTATACACGCAGCCTTTCATCGAGTCTCTACGAATTACCTGACACATGGAACTAAGGGAATATGTATTGTTTTCTAAACTATCTTCCTTTGGACCTTGGCACATTACAGTTGCTCATCTTTGTTAATGACTAGAATTCTAACGGAGAAGTGAACAGGACCAAGTATTTGAATATTCTGTGGAAAAACTAATTAATTCACCTGATACCTCCAAGGCACTCAACACTAAGAGAGAAATAGTGAGGTGAATGAAGTATATAGGAAGGAGAATCTATGTTCATTGTTGGGTCGCAAAGAGCAAAATAAGTAGGCAATACAATAAAATCTCCACACTCCTTTAAGCCACATAAAACAATTTTATCAACTGTAAGGTCGCCAAAATTAATGAACCTGCCGGGATACTTTACTCATAGATAACAGAAACCGTGTTTCCTAAAGTTCTATTCTGGAAGTTTTATTCTATCATTCCCTGCCCTGTTGGCCAGAGCCAGGACTCCAGTGGCTGTTTATGATTAAAAGCAATGGTACATTCAAGGATTATGCTTCTGTTCCTTGGAGTGTTCATAGAAGCAAATCAACACATCAGTGAATAGGTTCTGAGTGCTTACTATATCTAAGCCTTGTTCTGGATGCCAGCGATGCAGACGAGAATATTTAGAGAAATCCTAACATATGACATATTCTCCTTATTCGTCTAGTTCTTATCTCTGTCTCCGACACTAAATAAAGTCTAATCTTCCTGAAAACATATATATCTTTGATTGGTTCTGTGCTGTATCCACAGCACCTGGCATGCAGTAGGGCAGCCAGTATTTGTTGAATGAATGAAGTCCCTATGAGGAGCGACCAACAAACAAGCAAATAGAAAGTTGTATTTAGTATAATAAAGCCAAGTAAAAGGTGCCAAAGGCAGGTCTATTTACTGTTACATGATCACAGATGCAATCATTCAAAAGTATAAGATTTGGCAATTTTTCTAGTACATCAAAACTTCATTTATTCAGACTTGACTAATTTTGAATGTATGGTGATTCTGCTGCAGACTGTCCGAATTTCTCCTTGGCACTCCTTTTTAAAGGAAATTTAAGTGAATACTTAATCAAAATCCCTTCTGGGAGAATATCCAGCTTCTTTAAATACCAAACCACCTTCTAGAATTTTATCAACATCTATTTGCATATGAGTAATACCTATGAAAATGACACTCAGTTCTCATACAGTTATTGAAGCAGATATTTTCATATGTAGTTCATCTTACTCCAAGGAGCAAACCATTCTTTTCCAACTTTCTGTCATCAAGAAAGAAGACTAGTTTGGGAACAGTCTTTTGGGAAAATATGTACACAGAAGTATAACTCATGACTTATAAGTTATTGCCCTTATAACATTATCATACAAAGACTAATCTATAAGTTTGGCACTTGAATAACCACAGAGATAGGGGGCTAATTGTGATTACATAATTACAACCCTGCATTACTGTATAATGAAATAGGTTCATCTGGGGGCTTTGCCAAAGGATTATTCCATGAAGTCTCCACGTTCAGAGAAGTTTATTCTAGGTGTTAATTGGGATAATAGCATCTGAAAAACTATGTGTAAATGATTAATTTTGAAATGTCACAGCACCTATGAGTATTTGCAAGTGATAAATTTCATTTTAATTTAACTTCAATGCCAACTTTGGAAAAGTCATATTATATAAAACACTGAATTCATCTCAGTTCAACAGGTTACTTTTAGAATTAAGTATATATGTGGTGATTTAACTCTATAGATTATACTCTTGAGCATAGAATATTTTATCTCTGCATAGTGACTACAAGAAACTTCATAAAAAAGATCTCATTTTGTGCAACTCCAGAATAATATGCTTTTTAAAAACTCCAAAATAATGAAATGTAGAGGCTCTGATAGGATACATCTTTTCAACTATGAACTTTTCTATGCCTACATTGTTGAATGGAGAAGGTAATAATATTTTCATTGTTTCTCATTGATTGAATACTCATTAAAATTAAGACAATTTTTGTACATGGTGAATGATTCAGAGATAAGTAAAACAAATATTACAACTGGGGTAAAAAAAAAAAAAGGACATAAGTACTTGACATTTCTTATCTCACAACTTTAGAACAGCTATGAAATATTACCCGTACCCACAGTACACAGCAGTGTTGCAAAATACAAAAATTTGTACAGATTAATATTTTTCTGCTTGATTTGTTGGTAGAGGATTTCCCAGTGGTCCAACTGGCAGCACATTGCTGTCTGCCGGAAGACTTTCAGACTTACAAAGACATGAGAAAACAGGACACACCATAAGGATGCTGCTCCCATTGGAATGGGACAATCCCAAATCACACTACTGTGCTTTACATGCATCCTCACTCCTTACACCAGCTAAGGAGAAGTCTAAAATGAACCATGGGAAAAAATTTTAACTGTACATAGAGAAGAAAATATGTGTGATAGCTGAAAAATCAGAAAATTACTCTTTCTAAAGAAGGTTCATTTCTAGAATCCATGCATTTTCCTTTGCTCTTCTTCCAGACCTGCACTCTTTTTGAGGCTTAGTGGGAAAATTTATGGCAAAATCCTAAGAATAATTATTTGTGGTCCTTCTATTGCTAGTCCTTAAAATATGATGTAATATCTTTTTATGACACTTTTCATGGGAATAAAATATAAGCATTTATTCCAGAATACCAAATACTAGCAAAAATTAAAAATGAAGATAGAAGGAATAAGTTCTGTTTGTTCTGTTTGTTAGCAGAGTAGGGTGACCATAGTTAACAACATTGTATTATATAGTTCAAAATAGCTAAAAAAAGATGACTTGAAATGTTGCCAACACATAGAAATAATAAATACTCAACATGATGGAGCCCCTAAATACCCTAACCTGATCATTACACATTCTATGAACATAACAAAATAACATATGTACTCCATAAACAGGTACAAATGTAATTTAATATGTGTTAATAATTTTTTTAAAAATAAATATTTATATATTATATAGAGAGTCACCTTTCATGTCATTTAAGAAAAATAGGAAATGAAAAACGAATACTATTGAAAGATATGCCCTACCGACCAAACAGAGACTGTACCAGGTTATAATAAAAGTAAATTATTCATAACTGAATGAAAACAAACTATATATTTAAAAAATATCCAGATTAAAACTGCAGACTCTATCATAGAATTTGACTGCTATCGAAACACTGGCTAGCATGAATCCACAAGAAGTGATCATTCCAGCAATTATGGGAGAGCTAGTCTTAGACCCTAAACATGGGAAAGGCAGAAACTCCTCTTTAAACCAGAGCCACATGCTATGCCACCTAGGAATGAGAGACACAGTAAATAATGACCACAACTAGAACTGAGTATTTCTCCAGGCTAAGAAGGCTCTTTTTATACATGAGGCTCTTTTTATATATGAGTGTTTTTATAACACTCACAACAACCCAATGACATATGTATTCTTGTTATCTACATTTTACGGATAAGGAAGCTATGGCTCAGCTCGATAAGGAACTTGCCCATGGTAATGTCAGGGCCTGAATAAAAACCTGTCCATAGCC
Organism: Microcebus murinus; assembly: GCF_040939455.1. NCBI lineage: Eukaryota > Metazoa > Chordata > Mammalia > Primates > Cheirogaleidae > Microcebus > Microcebus murinus. Next base: position 62,249,854 of record NC_134105.1, on the reverse strand, counting down.
TGTACTCTTAATTACTACACTTGACCCCCTAGGGGCCCTGCAGTTAGTTTCCTGAATCTTCTTACCAAACTTTGCCAGGAGAGTAGAGAAAACTTTCTAAGGAGTGGGAGACATTCAGAGAGGAACTTGCCTAGAGGAACGGAGACCTCACAGTGACCAGGCTTAGGGAAGGATGCCCTTGGAATCTGCAGCAATGTCAAGAGAATGGCTTTTCCTGGCGCAGGTCCTGCCTCTGCTCTGGCCAATATCTCCACCCACACCAAGGCAGTGGTGGGGATAGAAGGGGAAAGCAATGCAGATTTGAAGTCCTGCCCCAATTGTAAAAATACTAGGAGAAGCTCTTCTCTTTCTCCCACCAGATCAACATAGATACACTCCCTTTGCCCTGGAGATAGGCAGAGGATGATAAGGCAAGCACAACCAGGCAAGGTTTAGGATTGAGGCCACCAAGTCAGAGGGGTCCAGGAAATTCAGTTCAAATTTCTCTGCCCAAAGCTAGTCAGGATCTACAGTAAATGATTATGTGTTCGTGTGATCACTACCACCACAACCAAAGTTCACGTGAGTAAAGCAGAAATGTAACTAAAGTGATTCTGAGAAGAGAGGAAAACAAAATGTGCTTCATTTATTATGCACACACAGGATTGTCTACATAACTTCCCATGAGAAGACAGAATCACAAATCTTAGAGGATGCAGGAAAGTTTTATCCAGTCTTCCTCACCAAGCAAAAATTCCTTACAGATATCATTTAGTATCTGCTGTGAAAAACTCAACACTACTCAGGAGAGAATCTGTTCCATTTGAACTTATGAGCTCTGTTATCAGGGGCTAAAACCCGAGTTTTATTCTCAAAAGAATCATGGAATAAGTCCACTTGCTAAATGTCAGCCTTTCAGGTGCTTTAAAAATAACACTTCTCTTACATATTTCTCCATCTCTTCAACTGTCCTTCATACATCATGGTTTGCAAACCCCTGGGTGTCTACCTTATACTCTACTTCTTTAATATTCCTTTTAAAAAAATACACTGGCCAGAAATAAACTTAACATTCTACATACTATCCAATGAGTACAAAGTTCAGTGGAACATCCCTTCCTGTGATTTGGACAAACTACTGCTAGCTGTGCCTCCAGGATCATATTAGCTATGTTCTCCTTTTCACATTCCCTTATGAATTGATCCTAGCTCATAGTACCTCACAGGAAATTAGCCTCTTACCTATTAATTTCACTCTTAGTGAATATGCAGAGTAAGGAAACCTTCACTTTGCCTTGCTTATTTTTCCAATTATTTAATGACTTTGATATATGGATATGTAAATATTTATACCTAAATATGCAGAGTTACAGTCACATATCTGTATGGACTTAACTTGATGGTATAAACATCCAATTCTGGAGCCCCAAATGTCAAATCAGAGCCAGTGCTGTTTGATCCACTTTCCTGATGCCTCTCAAATCTACACCTTGCTTCCTCTGCCCACTCTTGTTGAGTGTCTTATCACTTCTAAACCAGACATTATATTAAGGCTCCTAAGTGGTTTTCCAGATTTTATTTATTTATTTATTTATTTTGACTTATTTATTCTAGTTATCAAATATTTCATAACTGCCAAAACATCCCATTTTCCCTGTCCTTCCCTCACTAGGAATGACCTATCTAAATCCTGCCTTCCTGCCTATGCCATCTTCTCCCTAATCTCTCTGCACTCAGTGATCCTCATTCTACATTCCCATCATGCTTTGCATCACTCCTTTCGCATTAATGGACATAATATCAGTATTGTATATAGAATATACTATAATGAGGTAATACCAGTATATGTATGATAGTCCCTCAATTATATTGTCAGTGTCTTCAGGGTAGGAGCCATGTCCTTAACTTTCTCAAATCCTCCTCCTCTGCTTCATACAAGATAATCAGGAAGAGACTCCTGCAGTTGAGGCAGGAAATACAAGAAGAAACAGGCCGTTACAAGTACAAAAGTTAGGAGGGTTAGACATAAAGCAGGCCAGACAACCACAGGTCCAAGGAATCAAGGATTTAAGGTGAAAAACTAGAGACAAAAAAGAAGCTTTTGTCTCAAGGAACGCCTCAGGCTCTTTGAGACCTTTAACCTCTAGTCTGCCCCAAAGTGCCTCTTCACTTAAGATTAAAGAACCTGGTAAAGTCAAAGTGTGTTTTCACTTTTCTAATTTTTTTAAGGTGATAAACCATACATCTCCCATAGGTCTTTACTGTCCTTAAGGAAGGGTCATGACTGAGGACCACTGGGGTGGGTGAAGAAGAGAGCCACAGATGCAGAGAGACCCACCTGGGCCAGATCCAGGAGGGACATTCAAGGTGCTACAACAGAGATGTCTCTGTCTTAGGGACTTTCTCTTAGTTCAAGGACTTCTGCCATCCCTGCATCTTCTGCATATAATAGTTTAATATATTCAATCTTATTAAATCAAGCTCACTGACTCATCCATTAGTTTGATTTAACTTTAAAGAAGCTTTGGCCCACCTACTCCTGTCCATGGAATATTCCTGTTGGTATCTGACACCTCCAGCCACTGGGGCAGTGCAGGACGACCAGGGCCACTGGGGCGGCTTAGGCACGGTAGGGATCATGGAACCCTTTATCTCAGCGTGTCTTCAAGGAGAGGGAGACGAGGGAAGGGAAAAGTCATGTTGGCATCCTATGTATTTTAATTCACTTGGTCCTCACAAAATCCCTGGGGCAGTTGCCTTTTGTCTGACATTGCCAATAAGAAAACCAAATCGCAGAGGCATTAACTGGCCCATGTTCACATGTCACATGTCACATGTTCACAGCCACAAGTCAATCTGGCTGCAAAGCTTCTGATTTTTCACCCCACCACTCCCAGCAATGAGAACAGTGTGGTATGCTATATTTATGAACAAGATGTTTAAAAAAGAAAACAGCTCACATTTATTGAGGACTTACCATGTTCCAGGCACTGTTTTAATATTTTACTTCTATTCTCTCATTTAATCCTGTTAACACCTCTGGGAGAAGGATTAATAGTATTATCCTTCCTTGACGAAGAAGCTTCAGACCCTTCTCTGAAGAAGAAGAGAGATTAACTTGCCCACGGTCATCCAACTAGAATGTGGTGGAGTCAGGATTCGAACAGTGGGAGATGGTGGGTAAGAATCCCTGTGCTGGCCTCCTTAGCACTGGTAGATCTTATTGCTAACTCTCTCTGTTTCTAGTTTTGTCTGCCTATGTCTAGTAGAACCACTATTGATAGTGATTCTAGCACTCTATCACCAGTATTTCTATTATTATACCTTTACTAGTATATATATATTTTACAATAAGGAACCTATGCTAATACATATTTTGGTCCAAATCTCTTGTGCCATAACACAGATATAACCGACAAAGGGCCAGCCAAGGTGGCTCACACCAGTAATCCTAGCACTCTGGGAGGCTGAGGTGGGAGGATCATTTGAGGTCAGGAGTTTGAGACCAGCCTGAATGAGAGTGAGACTCTGTCTCTCCTAAAAATAGAAAAAAATTAGCTGAGAAACTAAAAATAGAAGAAAAAAAAAAAAGTCCCAGCTACTTGGGAGGCTGAGGCAGGAGGATTGCTTAAGCCCAGGAGTTTGAGGTTCTGTGAGCTAGGCTGACACCACGGCACTCTAGCCCAAGTGACAAAGCAAGACTCTGTCTCAAGAAAAGAAAAAAGATATAAGTGACAGGAAAATCAGCTCGGTTGAGAATCACATAAACAAGGTGTCCTTCAGAAGAATGCTTGTCAAAATAATGGAAGGGCAGAAGAGAGCTATCTGTCCCAGAATGGAAAAGTAATTTCTAAAAAGGCATTAACTAATAGATATAAGTGATTAAAAAAATAAGACAATGCTCAGTAATTTTTGGGGTTTTTTTGCTTCCTTTTTCCTACCTATCCTATAATGAGTGCCATGATTTTCATTTCAGTAGTCTCTTTTCTCTCATTCTTTAGATCCTTAGATAACAATTCACCAAATTGTTACCACTGTTCCATCATTTCTGTTCTCTGGCAATGATGGAAATTTAAAAGAATAGTAGGCAAAAAGTTTAAAGTGGTAGAAGAAGAAAACACGTGTATAAAAACATATATGTTTGTATATATGTCGTGCCTTGTTTCAAAAAGAATTTGAGGCATTTTATTTTATGCTTTCAACATCACTGTAAAATCTGGCTTTTTCCAGCTATTATTATCAACATCAAACCCATAGTTAAGGTAAGAAAATTTATGCTCCAAATATTGACAATGATAGATGCATAAGATGTTTTCATCCTTATCAAGAAAGGTTTATCTAAAATATCATAAGAAAGTTATCATCAGCATATCTTCTATGAGAAAATGAGAACATAACTAGTCAGAAATTAATTGTAATATTGGAGGTACACTATTTCAGAAACAAAAGATGACTTTGTTTGACTGCTAGCAACAGAGTTTTAATAGAAAAAGCAGATTATACTAGTAAAGTGTTTCAATAACCACCCATCCTGAAACACATTGTTTTTCCAGACAGAAGTTTCCAACTGGCCCAGTTGGTTTATTACTGCAGTAGTTTGGAAAGATTTTCCAAAGCATTTTCAAAGTTGTAGTACAATAATTTATTATTTAGTGAGAATTTTTAGTGAAATGAGCATCCCTTTAAAAATAAAGGATATACATAAATTTTAGGGAAAACTCATCTTTGAAAAAGCCAACCTAAACCTAAAGATAAAACACAAAGTTAGGTAAAGACAAACAAATCGAGACACACAGAGTACATAGCTAGGAACACACAGGAAGAGGCGGGGGCAGAATTAATAACCAATGTCTACTAAACTCTAAAGCATAATATGAGTATAATTAAAAATGAAATCAATCTATACTTCTGGTCAAGAAAAACTCAGCCCTTCGTGATTATCCAATGAATGTAATTAAAAATAATTCAGTTTCATGGTGGCATTTGAGTCAATCTGGTAGTTTGGTCACAGAAATAAGACAACTTGAGGTTTTTTTGTGTTTGACTTTTCTGAACATACTTCTCAGGAGTTATACTTTTAATTTTTCTTCAGCAAACCTAAATAGCAACTTGAAATTCATCTTTCCTAGGTATAAGTCAATGTATACTAGGTAATAGCCTAATGGCTTAAGTATCTGATCATATTCACCCTCTCTCATGTAATTTTCAGCACTTTGAACACATATCCTATCTCATGACCTAAAATACTGGCCTCAAACTCAGTTCCAAGTTCCTTTCCTCTACAAAACAATCTAGTGCTATGACTATACCCCACATGATTTTCTCTCGACAGTTTTCCATGGATTATTCATTCTTCAGCCATTCCAGAAGCATGTGGCATGGCATGATTTTGAGGATGCAATTACAATGACATTTCCATATTCCATTAATCACTGCTTCCCTAAGACCTCAGAAAGGCTGTCATTTACTTGTGTATTTGCATAATAAGGATTATTAAAAAAATCACAGTAAATCTTTTTGTTAGTTTAATAGACAATTAAGACAGGCCATCAATCATTCCCTAAAAATCAAACAATTTTACTACAGTATGAAAACTCGCTGTCTTTATGTCATTTAAACTTTTATATTAAGATTCCCGTAGCTTTTTAAAATCACAAACATCCAAGTTTTAAATACAAACAGATATTTAGCTTGAGCTGACATTCTTTCCAAAAAACATACTAATCACCATATTGTGATGAATAGTCTTTTATGAAGCATTTTATCTCACCCTAAAAATTCATAGTTGGTAATTTGAATTATATCTGCTGCCATTGTGGCTGAAGTCTATGGCTTGTGGAAAAGTATAAAGAGAAAACCTTGAGAATGTGTCAAAGTGGTCTATTAGAAAGGAAACTTTAGCCATGCTGACTATTACCTATCCTTCATAATGCCTACCAGGTCCAGACAGATCTGCCTTCTATGAAACAGATTAAGTTCTCCATCTATTTTATGGATAAGTCACAGTTAGTTCTCCAATGAGCACAAGGGCATTCTGTCCCTTTTAATGAGTGACTGCAGCCCATGTATGAAATGTCTTCTTGATTCACTACTGCCCCAAACCTTTGCTCCACCGAGGCACCTCATTCCCATTACTCTCTCTCTCTCTGGTCACAGTCTCTGTCTTGAGTATTTCCTTGCCATGCTACTGATTAAAGATAGCTTACTGCCTCACTTGTAACTTGCTAAACAGTGATATGCATGGTTGACCCCATTCTTTTTTTTGGGGGGGGGCGGTCCAGTCTGGGGAAGCTATATTATAGAGCACAAAGAAAAATGCTGGTGACGTGACTTTATTCCAATAAAATCACTGTATTCTTGCCCTGCCCCTTGATGTTCAGGAAGATCTATAGGCAAAACTGTTAGGGACCCTGTATGTTTGTGGCTATGGTATTAAAACTATACAGGTTCTCTCTACTCTGTCAATTTATACCTCACATTTCAATGGTTCCCTGCTGACAAATGACACCAAACATAGAGCAAAAGGCAAGTGCACTAGAACATGATTAGTAGGATCCAGTCATCTCATTTAAGACTCTCTCTTAAAATATATCAGATCTCAGCTCTCAATGAGGTGTTGATCTTAATGCTACAGTAACCCTACACTTCACAGTCTCTAGAAAAAAGTATTGGTTTGTCTTCAATTTCTGTCTCTGAATAAGACACCACTTTGGAACAAAGATCTAGCAACAAATTTTTAATTCCAGTGAATGACTTAAATTGTACATAATTTTTGCAGTACGGGGGAGGAACTGTTGTGTGTATGTATGAGTGAGTGTGTGTGTGTGTGTGTGTCTGTTTTGGGATTTAAAAGCATATTGTCAATCTAGTATACAGACTCAATAACAAACCAAAATCAACTAAAGGTCTCCTTGGTATAATCATTACGTAAAGAATTATTATATAAGAATAGTGCTAATTCCAGAAGACTGCTTCCAATTGGAACAGTTTCTAAGATTTCAAAACAATAAACAAAATATTCTGATACTATGTTTAATTAAGTCCTACTGTATGATAAAAAAATTAATTAGCTGGCCATTGTCCCTGGTTCCTGGAAGGGAGCCTCTAATCCCTCAGAATTTCGTAAGTGATAGGAGTGTCTTTATTATTTATGTTGGACACCTTGGACCATATCTGAGTTTATGCTAATAAGCTGACTGAGGGTGGACTCTAGATAATTTCAGGATGGAAGCTGGCCTTACTGGAAAGACTAACCCTATGATTAGAGATTTAGGGTTTTGAACCACATGGTATCAGCCTGAGCTACAAAGTGAATTCAGTGACATGGTCAAGGATTCAATCAATTAGGCCTAAGTAATGAAACCCAATTAAAAACTCTGGACAACTAAGGCTCAGGTGTACTTCCCTGGTTGGTGATGCACATTCATGTAATGGGAGGGGAAAACATCCTGAGGACATGGAAGGTTGGTGTTTAGGATGCTCCCAGACCTCATCATAGAGATCTCTTCTTTTGGCTGGTCCTGATTTATGTCCTTAACAATAAATTGTAACTGCAAGTATAATATTTTCTGAATTCTACAATTCTAGTGAGTTATCAAACCTGAGGAAGTAGTGGGAACCCCTGAGTTTGTAGCCAGTTTTTAGAAGTGCATGTGGCCTGAGGATCCTCAAACTTGTAGCTGGTGTCTGAAGTTAGGGGAGTCTTGCAGATACTGTGCTCTTAATCTGTGAAATTTGAACTAACACCAAATAGTGTCAGAGTTGCATTGAAGGTCCCTGGTACATTTTTAAGCATGGCAGTACCGCAAAGGTTAAGCAAGGGTGGAGGTATTACAACAGCCTTGGACTGCTTCAATTTATGTATCCTGATATTCATCTGGCATCTTGGAATTCTGCTCTTACTTGAACTCAGCCTTGTTTAGATCCTCTTAGCAGAGAACCTAGTTGAATGTACCCAGACTTCTGACCTACAGAACTCTGAGATAATAAAATGGGCACTGTTTCATGCTGCTAAGTTTGAAGGAATCTATTCCACAGCAATTGAAAACTAATAGAGTACTTATGAGTGACTTAAAATTAGGAAACAGTGAAATGTATACAGTATATCAAAAACCTACAAGAGAGTCATTACACTTAATGGAGAAAGTATAGATGTATTTTAAAATATGGAACAAGGATGCCCATTATTATTACCATTGTTTAACATAGCATTGTAATTATTTTCCAATGCTATAAAAAAATTATAAAAAGTCAAAGAAAAGAGATAAACTTTTGTTAGCTAGAAAAACAAACTCAATAAACAATTGCAACCAAGGAGTTCAGCATGTTGCTGAATTAATAACGATCAGCTTAGAAAAATCAAAAACATTTATCTACACAAATAATACTAACTATAGAATACACTAAAAAATACCACTTAAAAAATCAAACAGATTATAAATTACCTAGGAATTTTCTTAATCAAGAAATAAACAAGACTATTAAAGGGACGTAAATTTTTAATTTCTATTTTTAAACTTGTATATAAAGAAGATATATTACTTTGTTAGTAAAAATATATTCTACCAATAATCATATTCAAAACATTTAGAACACTGACACCAATCAGTCAGAATGGCACGGGCCATAAACAAGTAGTTCAGCCATAGGGGTATATGCCAGCTGATCAAGAACCTTGTACCTTACCATTGTTAAGTGGTTATTACACTTCTCTCCTTGAAAGAGTGGGAAAGGGCAAACTTTAGCCTTCCACCTTCTTCATGAACAATTTCTTTCAATAACTTTTCCTGTAGTCAGGGAAAATGGAACATAGCACAATTAAACCAACAAGGCAAGATGGCTTACTTAAAACATTGCAAGAAGCAAAGAACACAGCTGGTACAGAAAGGAGAAGAAGTGTCCACAGAACTAGTGAATAGAAAATAGTCCGTGTGGCCTGCATCAGACCAGCACGCTGGCCATCCTATCCTGTCTGATGGGACAAGGTAAAAAGTCTAGCTCAGATTGGTTCTCCCTGCATGAACTCAGAGTTTTTCCAAGAATACAAATGCTGGGGACTTCACCATTACCTGTCATCAAATTATGAAATGACAATGTTAAAAATCTATTATGGAACTTGACTCTCAGACCCCCAAAAGGTAATGAAAAGATAGCAATTAAAACACATCAATGTACTTAAATAAGTACCTTGACAAAGTCTGCCAGAATGATAGGTAAATTTAACATAGAAAGCAGTTTAAGGCGTCAGATTATTTTTGCTTTATGAATATATTCAAGATAGGTAGTAGAGACACACTCTATATACTTTAACCATAATCAATGCCAAACTGAAACAAACCATTGCCAAATTGCACTAATGAGTCACTCAAATCACTAAGAAAGGCCTAAGTAATCCTGGGTAGGTCTGAGAAAATGACCACCAAAGGTTATCCTCCTGCCCTTAGGAGATCATCAGCAAAAGCTCAGGAATTTTTTTTTCTTTTTTTTCTTTTTTTTTTTTTTTTTGCACTACCATAAAACTACAGCTCCAATTTCACTGGTCTCTTTCCAGCTTATTTTTTCCATCAAGCTACCAAGTTTTGAGGTATTATTTGCAATACCAGAAAGCCAAGCCCATCCTCTGTGGTTATATGGAAGAGATTGTATTTTTAAGATGCTTTGCAAATAATACCACAAAAATGGCCTCACTTAAACGAACATGACTTTTTTCACAAATAAAGGAGAGGAGATAAAATATATGTGATCAACAAGAAAAGATGCTTTGTATTCAGATGAGTTGTTTAATAAAGAAGGTGAGCTGACCTAACTCTCAAATTTTTCTGGTTGGGTTAACCAGTGAAAGATACAAGGTCCAATATCCCCTAACCTTGAACTTCAAAAATCCAAAATCTCAAAAAATATTGGTGTCTGGTTGGCATCTTAGAGAAGAATTGACCTTATTAAACACATTCATATTAAGAAGCACATCATGAAAAGAAAGGAGGTGGTATAAACCTAAAATGACATTTATTACAAGTTTATGGAAAAGAAATCAGTGTGAGGAAAAGATGAGGTAATTTAACCCAAGGAAGAAAAGACAAAAAGAAAATTTATAAATCAAAAGACAAGAATTGCATTTGTAGAAGAGGATCCAGTCTCATAATTGATAGGTAAGAACCTGTTCCACTATACCCAAAGACCACCAGAGAATGCAATGTACGTGAACTCAAGGGGGCTTTGGTCAAGAACTCTCTTCCCTTAGTCTTCGGCATAGATTAAACACAGATGAAGTTTCTTAGCAAAGCTTTTTCTTGGAAGGCCATAGGCACTTGGTCATAGGGTTCTTTTGTAACAGACCTGGTTCTGTTCATGACTCCCCAAATAAACTACAAATTCCTTTGGGGTTAGGATCCCATTTTAATCATGTTTATATACCCATGTAGCACATGTGTAAGCACTCAGTGAATGCTTTCATTTATTACCACTGAATTTTACTAGAGTAACAAATGGAATCACGGTGATAACAGTTATAATAACCACCATGCAGCATCTTTTACCAGATGTTTACCAGACATCATGTGAAAACTCATGGTACCTGATTAAGGCAGCGATAAGGTCAGTATTGATGTCTATATTTTAAAATTGAGCTTAAAACTGATGCTCACACACATAGGTACTACAGTAATAGGGTATTGGGCAGGTGGGAGGGGGGGTATATACATACATAATGAGTGAGATGTGCACCATCTAGGGGATGGTCATGATGGAGACTCAGACTTTTGGGGGGAGGGGGGAAATGGGCATTTATTGAAACCTTAAAATCTGTACCCCCATAATATGCCGAAATAAAAAAAAACAAAAAACTGATGCTCACAAAGATCCTTAATGTTTGCCAAAGGACATATGGTTAGTGTGTTCAAACTTGGGCAGGGAGAAATTTCTACGCACTACAATAGGCTCGACAAACTTATCCAATTTTAAGTAGAGGTTCAAATGTAGACTAAAGAGATTGGTGTTTTACTCTCATACAGATGGTTTCAGTACAGTGTATGTTGTGGAGTCACCATGGATGAAGATGCTCATTGATTCAGACAACATAAATCAGGATACCTTGGCATATAGTAGGAGCCTGATGAAAATTTGGTAGGTGAATGCAGAACCAAAGTAAGAAACTCAATCAGCTTCCCAAGTCAAAGCATCCTGTTCAAGTGGGAATAAATGCTGATTCTTTCTTCCCAGTAACAGAAGTTGGAGTATAGTTAAGCACTTTGAATCAGAAAGCACAGCTTCTTCTCAAATCAGAATTTTCTGAGGCTATTTACAGTATAGTGATGTCTCTTTTTCTACCCAGAAAGATTAATTTCTGCGGGGTACTCAATTTTTCAAATATTTTAAGTCCTGCAGAAAAGGCACTGCGAAATAAAATGATACGCACTGCTCATGTTTCACACAGTTTAAACAGTAGGAGATGCGGTGTTAAAATCGAAGGTGAAAAAAATGTTGCTTTTTTTTTTTTATTGCAGAATCAAATCCTAACTAAACCCCAAACAAGAGATGTCTAAACTCCTAGTCCATGGTCTATCTGATGTGTAATATATGCTTCTCCTATAAATTTATGTACATGTGTATCTTTCATACTGTAATTACAAAAGCAATAATGGCATAGTCCTCTTTTATATTAAAATAATTATTATGGCACTTCAAAGCTCATTTCTCTAAGGTCAAGAATCCATTTGTGACTAAAACAGAGTTTACTAATTTTCTGTGTGTATAAATCTGCATAAAACCAAAACCAAAAAATTAATAATAACAGAGAATAATAGAGAGCCAAATAACTTCATCTCAAATAGAAGAAAAATGCAGATACACTCAAGCAAATGAATGCCTCTCAAACTATTCTTTGCTAAATCAGCAGAGAAGTTATCACATTATTAACCAAGTAGAAGAGATAAGATATAACTAAGTACATTTCCACTGAAATTTTAGCCACAAAATATAATTGTGTTTTAAGCCATAAGGAAAATTATTTTGAAAGTATTTCCTTTGTTACTCACAAGCTAATCTTTAATAGCACTTTATTATTTGCTTGACTTCCCAATATAAATTGTAGAAAAGTAATCTATTCATTACTTATGCATCAAATGAAATGTCCAGTAAAAAAACTTTCTGCTATAACTTGCTCCATTATAATCCATTCTCTACCCAGAAGTCAAAGTAGTCTTTTTAAATCGTGCATCATATCATATCTTTCCCTTGTTAAGAAAGCCTCCAATAGCCAAACAAAGTTTAATCCAAACTCACCATCGCTTGCAAAGTCTTAGACCATCAGACCCCTACTACTGTCTTTTGTTTCCTCAAATCCTACTACCTTCACCTGTGCTCCCTTGCTCCGGTTAATAACCTGTACTTTGTCCCTCATTACAAGAAGCTCATGCCCGCCATCAGGTTTTTATGCTGGATTTTCCTTCTGTCCAGCCACCCTGCCCCTGTATCTTCCCATGGCTGGCTCCTTTCTGTCACCTCATCATGAGGACATCCTTGACCATTCAGTCTAAAATAGCCCCAATTCCCCTCACAGTCACAGCACTTATCACTTTTTTGAAATCATCCTGTTAATTGACGTTACTTATTATCTATCCTTCTCCAAACCACCCCTAACCCCCCTGCAATCATCACCTTCAGAAGGATGCAGCTTGCATGGGAGAAGGAATATTGCCTCTCTTGTCCAGTACCATAGCTCTAGCACTAGAACAGTATCTGACACATGGAAGATACTGAGAAATACTGAATAGCTGAATGAGTATTTCTAAGCATATTATATTTGTGGATATATTTTAATTGTTTTTATACAGTGAATTCTTACTAAGGCCATTTATCTTTGATTCCTTAAAAATCAAGAACTATGGTATCCTCCAGCTGCACATATGCCTGGATATGACTGAAAACAGTAGTATCTAGATAGCAAAAACATCAGATTTTGCAGGACACTTGGGATAAACAAGCTGTTCAGTGACGAATAAAATTTTCAAGATAAAAGTTTGCTTTGTTGAAATGAAAATTCCAAAACTGGCTCTTCATGGCACCTTCTGGTTTTAATCAAAGCATGACTGGTCCCCTCCCAACACTCACCGATGACTTCTTTCCCCAGGATAGGACTTTCTCCTTTCAATGGTAGAAGAGGAGAGAAAAACACTTCTCAAAGGGTAAAAAAAAAATATATGTACAAAATCTATGTTATTGTTAATACCCAATGCCTAATAATAAAGCTGCCATTTTTAAAAATTTGGAATTTTTAAATTTACTCAGATAAATTAGGACTGATTTAGGTTGGGAGCAGGGGAAGGCAGGCAACAAGGGCATTGTCAATGCTCTGAAAGGAAGAAAAGAAACAAGATCATTTTTTAAAAAAATTATTGGAGGCACCCTTTTTAGCAAATTTGCTCAAAGATTGCTGTCTATCAGGCTGATGTCAGCGTAATAACAGAATGCAAAAATAATCCTCCTTTTAATCATGTAATATCTTCCTCCACAAACCATAGCCAACTTAATATCTTTGAGTTTTCTTCATGTCATAGCTCTTCCTCATGAATCATGATTTAAATCTGAAGATCTTTTAATTTTAACTAAAATTTCAGTTATAATATATGATTAATAATGTTGTACAACTACTCATGATGCTAAATATAAACAATGTTGAGTTTAATATGATTTAACCTTTGGGTAAACCCTCTGAACATGTGTATTCATAAATGTTTTCCATGTCTGAGGAATTCTACAATGGGAAATGTAATGAAGATTCAATGGTTAAATATCTGTAAAGCACTTACAGCCTGTCTGGCACATAGTAGGAGCTATACAGGTGTTTTTTAATTAATCAATTCTTACAGTACAAAACAAAATTTCTAAATAAGAACTTTAAATTTAGTTATAGTCACATTTCAAAATACTTTATGCTTTTTTAAAAAAGTAATACATAAAAATAAAATCCTTTTGTGACATTCATATGTACTTAATGACCACAGCTATAAGGATGTTGTTTTATTCTCTAATTTCATTTGTGATGAAAGGATTCTAAAGGGAGAGCTGCATTTTCCTTGGACCTTTCCAAGAAGTGTACAAAGCACCACAGGAAACAGTAGAAACATATGACGTTAACTTTTTCACTAAGGAGCTCCCTATCCACTAAATAGTCACAAAACAAATATCATGAATTCTAGGATTATACAGAATTAGACACTATATTTTATCCATAAAAAGAGAGATAAATTCAAGATAGAATAACCAGAGCAAGTTTCATGGAGAATATTACAAATGTAAATAAAAACGAGTCAAGAATTTCAGAATCATAATTCCCCTAATAAAAAGAAAATCAGATTGAAATCAGTGTAATATGCTATATAGTAAATATATATATATATATTCTTCTTAGAGAGATGATTTTTAGCCACCAGCCACATATACATTTGACTACACTTCATGTTAAGCCATGCAATTTGGTCCTTTTATTTAAGAAACTTTGGATTTTCTAATTTTGGAGGGAAAATGTTTAGTTACTTAACCAGCAATTACAAGAGTGCTCTGATTTTAATTATAAAATCATTATTTAATAAATTGTATCTACCTTTCTTAAAGTAATGATAGCATGTTAATCACCCTCCCTTCTTCTTCTTCTTCTTCTTTTTTTTTTTTTTTTTGAGACAGTCTCACTTTGTTGCCCAGGCTAGAGTGAGTGCAGTGGCGTCAGCCTAGCTCACAGCAACCTCAAACTCCTGGGCTCAAGCAATCCTGCTGCCTTAGCCTCCCAAGTAGCTGGGACTACAGGCATGCGCCATCATGCGTGGCTAATTTTATATATATACATATATATATATATATATCTCAGTTGGCCAATTAATTTCTTTCTATTTATAGTAGAGACAGGGTCTCGCTCTTGCTCAGGCTGGTTTCAAACTCCTGACCTTGAATCACCCTCCCTTCTTCAGGCTGGGTGGAATAGGTCTGTCACTGAGAAGGAAAGCCTAAGGCTAGGCTTCTCCCTCTACTCTCCCTAAAGAAGCCTCCTGTTTCCCACAGATTACCGTGGACTTCAGTGGACAGGAAAATGAGGTTAATTCCAAAAGGGAGAATTTCAGCCTTTGAGCTGAAAGATTTTGAAAATGCTTCTGGGGAGCAAGAGGTAGCAGACAAATTCCTCAGCACTTACTGGGTCCTATTCCTTTGCTCAGTGCCTGAATGCACAGGACATCATTCAGATACATCAGTGCGATGCATGATTTTTAATTGATTGCTGCTTGTTTCTTTGTACTGTTTAGCAGATAAATATCATCTAGGTGAGTTGAATTGATTTCAATTTGAGCTTTTGGCAACCATATAAAACAAACCAAGAAGTCCAAGAGAAAGGTGGCACCAATGCTGTGGTTACATCTTAATGTCAATTCATATGCCAGGGAGGCATTTGAGATAAGGCTGTTGATAAGAGGTGAAACAGATCATTCATTCATCTTTACAGTCAAACATAAAATGTCTTGCTAAATAGACTATGTGGAAACCCAAATCAATCTAATACTATCTAAATAAGCAAACTGGCTTTTCTATTATGACCATTTAGCTTACATAGACAACCTAAGGTGGGCAATTAGAAGAAGTTTAATAACACACAATGGAAATTACTCCTACTCAGACTGCTATCTTTTCCACCATCCAGGAAAGCTAGGTTTCCATCATAAAATATGTATATGTCATTATAGAAGCACATAAAGATTAAAATGTATCAGAAACTAATTCTCTGTTCACCACAATGAATACATGAATAATGACAGAGATATCAGCTGCTACTTTTTTGTTGCAATTTGAAAATAAGTCTTTATACAAGGAAATGAGGAATAAGAAGGCATTCATCTTGTTCCTTCTTTCTTTATGCAATTCTAGTCCAGCTTTTCCCCATAGATGCATTTATAATTTAGGCAGACACAGAGGATATGCTAGATTGAAGGAATATTCTCAGTTTCTTCCAAATGCACAGGTCTTGAGCAACTCCGAACCAAAAGTAGAGAGTCCTAGATCAGGAACAGGCAATTACAAACTGAAGATCACCGTTGTCAACATCACATTCTTGGGACTAGGCAAATGGACCTGCTTTCTAAACGATAATTTAGTCCTGCTCTTTCATCCACTGACTCCCTTCTAAATCAACTTCATGCTTCTAAATTAGCAGAACTAAAACGACTACCAGAATATAGACAGGAGAATATAAGCATAAAAGTTACACCCCACATTACATTTTTTTAAATATCAGAATTCTGGAGCCCAACAAAGAGGTACTGTGGGCATGAGAAAGAATGAAATAAAATATTTACTTGTTCTGTTTAAATTATATGATGATACTGTATTGCATTAATAAGAATGGCACTAAGTTTCTTAGACTATACCCAAATACCAAAACATCTCACCAGTCCAATTTTGAAAATCAACTCAATAAAAGGAATTGATTATATTGATTATACCACTTATATCAGTATCTTGTAGACAAGATACTGTAGACAAAATTACTGAATGGCAAAAAAGTTATATGCTAAATTAATTTTCCATGTTAAGGCTGGTCTTTATTATTTATACAAAATATTATAAGAAATACAAGTTTCAAAGTAATAATGACCACTCTGGTTTGAGAAAGTAATTTGAACTTCATATGTTGCTTTCTTCCCACCCAAATTCCCATTGGAATGACCAAATCATAAACAACATATATACCTACCAATGTTGGCAAAGCCAAGGCAAAAAGTTGAGGGTGGGTCAGAGATAGATAGCAGAGAAATGTTTGAGCCACATGAAATTCTCTGAGGTATAGAGCGAAAGCTGCCACATGTGGCAGGGGACAATGACATTCATTCTCAGGCTGAACTTGGTACAGGAAAGGGGGCATGGATGTCACCCACTCCTCATGAGGGCCATGATGATTCAGAAGGAGGACAGTGAGCCAGGTAACTGTGGACTGAACTAACACTCATAGAAAGGAGCTGTACAGCAAAACCATGAAGTTACAGCCACATACCAGAGGAAAAAATGCAACTGCCAAATTCCCAAATAAGAGGAATGCAATAAAAGGAGAATACCAAATTTGTCTATACAATTTTTGTAGAACTTTTTGTAGAAAAGATTAAAGATACATGAAAGATAAGTATTATGAATAATAAATCAAGGATTTCTGATATACTTGTAGTAAGTATTTCATAAGGAAAATCAAAGTAGACAAAGTAAAAACAGAAAAAAGAAATTTCTCTGAAGTAAAAAAAAAAATGAGTCACATTAAAAGATTACCTTGAGTACAAGCAAAAAAGTAATAAAAGTATGCCCATACTAAAATAAATTCCAAGGATAATCCTATAAGCAACCATACAGGAAGGAAAAGGATTATTGATTTTTGGACATCTTTATGGCACTAAATGAAGAAAACAAAACAAAATAAGGTTAATAAAGTCTTTAAGGTAAAATAATTTTGATGTAAAATTCAATAACCAGCAACACTATTGACCAAGAGAAATATATTTTCAAACATACAATTTTGAAAGCAAGCCTTCTCCTTATTCTTCACATTAAGTCTTACTTTATAGTTCAGCTGATCTAGAAATCAATCAAAATAACTAATATTAGAAATGAGATAATATCATCAAAAAGAAATTATAGCAATAGCAATGCCAATAACACAAAATGGCAGTCAAATTCTACATAATTTTTAATTGTTTATAGCATAGTTATGAAACTTACTGCATTCAACATTTAACAAATTTTATTGAATACCCTGTGTCACAGATACTGTACTAGGCTTTGCAAATGCAATCAATGATTACCAAAATGAACATAGTCCATATCCTCAAGGAACTTCTTAAAATGTCAAAAATAATTTTATAAAATGGAGAGACATGAATTAAGAAAAAAATAACAATCCAAATCTAAAATGTAAACGTGGTGTTCCACTCCAGTACAGTCAAATAAGCTCCTACAGAACCAACCTTTATTCAAAGCTATTTAATATAAATAAATAGCCACAAACAAAAACAAAATAAAAACACTACCTGAAGACACTGAAGAAACAACCCAAAGCAGGCAAATTCTAGAGGAGAGTCAATGCTTGGAAAAGAATAAGTTTACCATTTTATTGTTTCTAGTCTGAGCGCATACCCTGGTCTGTGCCATTCAGAGTAGCTAAAACTCTGATACTAAACTCACAGTCTTTCTAGCCTAAAAAACCAGAGGATAGAGTTCCCTTGGAAACAAGAGCCTTAAAGTGATACAAGTGTATCTACCATTTGATCCAGCAATCCCATTACTGGGTATCTACCCAAAAGAACAAAAGACACTCTATAAAAAAGACACCTGAACTCGAATGTTTATAGCAGCACAATTCGCAATTGCAAAGATGTGGAAACAATCCAAGTGCCCATCAATACATTTTAGTGTATTTCTCTGTTATCTGACCCTGACTCTCAAATTGTAGCAGAAAATATTTCTCCTTGGCTCCATTACTTAGGAATGAAGACTATATTCATTTTTGTAATAAAAAAAAAACAGGGCCGGGCGCTGTGGCTCACGCCTGTAATCCTAGCTCTTGGGAGGCCGAGGCGGGCAGATTGCTCAAGGTCAGGAGTTCAAAACCAGCCTGAGCAAGAGCGAGACCCCGTCTCTACTATAAATAGAAAGAAATTAATTGGCCAACTGATATATATATCAAAAAAATTAGCCGGGCATGGTGGCGCATGCCTGTAGTCCCAGCTACCCGGGAGGCTGAGGCAGAAGGATCACTCGAGCCCAGGAGTTTGAGGTTGCTGTGAGCTAGGCTGACGCCACGGCACTCACTCTAGCCTGGGCAACAAAGCGAGACTCTGTCTCAAAAAAAAAAAAAAAAAAAAAAACATGAGTGGATTAATAAAATGTGGTATATGTATACCATGGAGTTCTATTCAGCTCTAAGAAACAACGGTGATATAGCACCTCTTGTATTTTCCTGGATAGAGCTGGAACTCATTTTATTAAGTGAAGTATCCCAAGAATGGAAAAACAAGCACCACATGTACTCACCAGCAAATTGGTATTAACTGATCAACACGTAAGTGGACATACAGGAATAACATTTATCGGGTGTTGGGCAGGTCGGGGGGTGAGGGGATGGGAATATACATACACAAAGAGCGTGATGCACATCATCTGGGGGATGGACATGCTTGAAGCTCTCACTTGAGGGGGTAGGGGGAACAAGGGCAATAAACCTAACCTTAACATTTGTACCCCCATAATATGCTGAAAAAATAAATAAATAAAAAAGTCAATGAAAGGAAGTCCCAAATATTATATATAAACTCTGACCAAACCTTGGGCTGACCCTTGAACCATGCATTTGTGGAGTAGACGCCATGTATACTAGCTAAAGATTACTTTTTTTTTTAGAGACAGGTCTCACTCTGTCACCCAAGTCACCCAAGCCAGGGTATAGTGGCACAATCATAGCTCACTACAACCTCAAATCCCTGGGCTCAAGTGATCCTTCTGCCTCAGTCTCCTTAGTAGCCAGGACTACAGGTGCACACCACCACATCCAGCTAATTTGTTTTATTTTTATCATAGAGACAGGGTCTTGCTATGTTGCCCAGGTTGGTCTCAAATTCCTGGCCTCTTTGAGTGCTTTATCTTTTGCTCCTTGGTACTACTCACAATTTTGAGTAGTAGTGCCTTATACCTTATGATATGTGATGTACCTTATCATATATATATATGATACCTTACAGTGCCTTATACCTTATGATCACAATACTTTCTTACTATGTTTAACTTGATTCTAATTATTTATAAATTATTACCTTATAAATTATTACAATTATAAATTATTAGGATGTTTTAATTAGAATAAAATGCAAAAGATAAGCAGGCAATATCTTTACTTCTAATGAGATACTGAAATAAGAGGCAATAATCTGAAACTTCAAATGGAAATGTCCAAGAAATTTTTCTGAAGCTATTAGCTTCTTTCTGCCTTTGCACTACAACCAACCTTTCCATAGATGGAGAAGAAAATGAAACACATCTGATAGTGGACAGCAATAATACCAATAGACTTCTTGAGTATTTTCAGATTTTCTTGTGCATTTACTCTGTGCCAATCACTCTGTTATGAGATTCTAATCATTTAATCGTATGGTACCTCTGAGTAAGTACTGTTATTAGAATCACAGATGTGACTTTAGAGTAACTCCAAGGTCATAGCTAAAAAGTGATGAGGCTGAGATTCGTGTCCCCAGCCTGTACTCCAAATAACTATGCTATTCTCAAGGGAAGGCCTGATTTGGGACTGTGCACAAAAAGCTAAAATAGTTCCTTTCATATAATCCAATTGTCTCTGTCTCCTTCACCATCACACCACAGCCACACTCCATTTCAGCAACCCATAGTCTGAATTTTATTTGGGGACTCAGTAACTGAGGAGGAGTGAGAAAAGCCACCACCCTGTCTACATAAAACCACGACTGTATCCACTCCTTTGTGGCATTAGCACTCTTACACCCAGGACATAGGGCAGATAGAATGACAGGTTTACACAGGCTTTGAAAGGTATATTTACAAGTATCAAAAGACAAATTTCTCCTATTGGATGAAGTCCTCTATGAATACAGATAAATGACATTGATACACCAGGTAAAATTGGTGTGGCTATAAATGCCTTCCAA
Organism: Microcebus murinus; assembly: GCF_040939455.1. Taxonomy (NCBI): domain Eukaryota; kingdom Metazoa; phylum Chordata; class Mammalia; order Primates; family Cheirogaleidae; genus Microcebus; species Microcebus murinus. The sequence goes on along the minus strand of NC_134105.1, from coordinate 62,229,182 downwards.
AGCAAATATAAATGGAATGCATTTTATATATCTCCTATAAGAATAAGTCTAAGCAAATAAATTAAAACTGGCAACCCAGAGGGATTTGGAACACATTAACATCTTGAATTGTTCTTCAAATGTTTTGAGGCTTAATAAAAAGCCCAAAACACATTAAGCCAGAAGATTTTCATATCCATGAGGGTATAAATTTAATCCACATGTTTCTGATTCATTTACACTTAAATCATTCAAGTAATGTTTTGTAAGTGCCGTCTCAATGTCTATGATATCTTTGGGCATTTTTATAACTCTTTCTCCTTAAAAACAGGAAGTCATGTTTTCCCAAGAGTAAATGAACTTAAAATAACAAAGTACTCCAGACCACCGTGCTCATCCAAAACAACAGATTTTTGTGTAAATTCTCAACCTAGCAGTGTCACTTCTTAATTGATTGACCTTTGCTGGGCCAGTTTTACACCACGCTCCCATGGAGGGAATGCAGTTATATTCCGTGAGTTCAATTCCACATACAGCCTATGCATAGCTCACTCTATTTATCGAATCACACTCCAAAAGTTTGTGTAATACACTTTATGTGTAGACAGTATATGGACTTCTGAAAAATAGTCCTGAGGTAGATTCTGCAGGCAAGAGACTTTGAGGCTGAGATCTGCACGCAGCAGGCTTTCTGGGGGTCGTGAGGAGGATTGGGAAGGAGAAGAGATGCAAAGTCCTTGGCAGATGCTTCAGCAAGTTCTGAAGCACCAATGGCCCTTCAGAAATGTCCCAAATGAGGCAAAGGGCAAGTGCCTTGGATCCCCACATCTACCCGTCACTGCACACAGACTGACCCCAGGCACGGGGACACAACCCCAGGCAAGGCAGTTCCTTCAGCTGAAGAAAATTTCCCAGAGCAAGACTCACCCACAGGAAGATCTGGGCGGGGTACCACAGTGTCCACTAAACAGGCCTGTCAGATTTTTCTGAGAATTAATCCTCGGTGAATATAAAACCTACTTAATCTTTAGTCTCCTTAACAGTACAAATTGAGGCATATGCATTCACTCAATCAACTGGTAAAGACATGATGTACACACGCCCATTTTTCAGACAAATTTCAACATTTACCATAAAGATTTCATTTTATGACAATAAACATGCAATATCTTGAAGTCTTTACTCGAAGTAATTTTCTCCTCTTGTCCCCTGACTTGATTCCCTCAAGGATAAAACACCACTAAAAAAAATACATTATTAAAAAATTGTGTGACTATAGAGAAAAAGGCAGTGCTAAAAACTCTCAGGCAAGGTTAATTCAAATTTCTATTACCTAATATTTTCCTATGCCTTCTATACTTCCCATTCAATACTTGGTTCATCAGTATTAATTTAACAAACACTGATTAATGGCCCACTATTTTTAGAAACTAAAACACAAACTAATAACATTGAATCAAGCCACCAAGGACCACTGAGACTAACAGAGGAAATGACGTGTAAAAAAAAAAATATTATGATATCATAAAATAAAATACCCAAGTCCAGTTTATCCATGAAATTCCTCTAGATGCTGACAAAATGTCTAAATTCTAACCCTGGGTTCCAACTTTAGAATGTCCAGGATTCCCCAGGACTCCACTCCCAACTGATGCTCTTAGGAAACCTCTGAACAGAGACTCGCCTCCTCTCAGATTTCTTTAATACAAATCACAATTAGAAGTATTAAAAGTACTCCTGGGACCTACCAAATAGGTCCTGACCTCCTCAGCAGAATGAGTCCAAATCAGATATGAGGGTACTAAAGGGGCCCTCCTTTACATAACATTCATTTGGCAAATACTTGTCAACCCCAACTATGTGCCAGGCACTGGTCTAGGAACTGAGGATATAGCAGTCAGCAAGATCTCTTCCCTCAAAGAGCACACATGCTAGGGGCAAAAGCCAAACAACCAAATAAACAAAGAAATGTAAACACTGTTATCAGATACTGCTAAGTGCTATGAGAGAAATAAAGCAAAGAAAAGAGACAAAAAGAGAAAACATACTTTTTAAGATAGGCTAGATAGAGGAGGGGATATTTGAGCCATCAGAGGCATGAGGGAGAGAGCCACAGGGGTGTCAGGAGGAGAGTGTTCCAGGCAAGAGAACGCCAAAGACCGGGGGTGAGAACATGCTCCCAAATCTCTCAGAACAGCTCCTCTGCCAGCTGCAGTCCTTGACCCCATGCCACTTACTCCATGCCCACTTGACTGTGAGAAAGCACTCTGAACTCCCATAGTTTAAACTACATTAACATATCTCTAAGGTGTGCCTTTTCTTCCAGATATGAATGTTGAGTTTTATGTGTCTAAATTGTTTAAGAACTTCATAGAAGTAGAACCCAGGTGACATCAGGTCCTGTACCCAGATGATTTCTATGCTGCTTCCATATTCCAAACAAAGGACACTCCCACTTCACACACACACAAAATAAACTATAACAATTTATGACAATATTGCCTCTAAAATCAGCACAGATCCAGGAATAAACCAAAAGATCTACATTCCAATATCTAAAGCAACTGTATAAAAGAGTCTATTGTGTTTTTAAATTTTAGAATGCCGCCCTTTACAAGCCCTCTTATTTGGTATAATCAGATCCAATGCTGGATTGGTTAATTTTTTAATTTGAGGAATAATTTAACAATAATGTGTGTGCATGTATATATATATATATGTATACTGATACATAGGTATATACAGAAATACATACACTATATATATATACACACACATATGTACATACAGAATATATATACATGTACATATTTAATGTTTATATATTTTTTACATTTTCTTTTCACTTAAAACATATAAATATACATCTATTCACCATTCTTTGGGTTTTGAGGCATGCACTCAAGACACATACACAGATTCTCACTACACCATTCTTAAATATGACAAAGAGGGTCATCTTTCAAAGAAAACAATCTTCACTAATATCAAAATGCTCTAGATGTCATGTTCCTCCATCACTTGCCATTAGCCCTCTAAGATCTGGTCATTATGATGCCAATATTGTTAGTAATTTCAGTCAAAGTTCAATTAGCCACCCAGTTACTTGATCTATATCTGACAAACACCTTAGTGACCAAATAATGTTTAACTATGTTGACTGGAAGTATTAGCATAAAAGTAACCTTAGAAAAACCCACACTTAAACTCTGCATATGCAAGAGAACATATTTCTTGGTAAACTCACCCACATAGCCTTCTTTTCCCAATTCAAAATGATTCTCTATGCATGAAGAAAAGGTAAAACAAATGTATGGCCTACTACTAAAAGACAGCTGAAGTTTAATAATGTCTGAGGTCTACAGTTGCTGATTAGGGAACAGATTAAAATTACTATTCGATTTCAGTATTTGCTTAACTCTTACCTACAAAACTCAGAATCCATATTCTGGTCAATCATTTCCAATCTCTTGACATCCATACTACGTAAGTTTCAGTCAACCAGTCAACAAGTATTTATTGCTCTGCCAAATAGGTGAGATACTCATAGCAATAATAATTAATTCTTTTTAAAGTTACACATTCTAGAAATGGAGCATTAAAAAGAATCATTACCTGCATAAAGGCAGAAACAAAGATTATTAAGAAAATATTTCTTGAAAATGCTGATAAACACCTTTTTTTCCCCTCACAATGAGAACATCAAAAGAATGTCTTCAAGATTTCCTTATTCAGGAAAAGTGATTGACCTATCATGCACATGGAACAATTTTATAATTGCTGTTTCACTTTGAAAGATTTTTGGATTTAAATTGTTGCTAAACAGAACCATAAGCTAATAAGTAGATGTTGTAGTTTCCTGCATTTTTCAATTGAGATTGTAATTAAATGAATTTATATGCATTTACTACATTTAAAACTATAAAACTCAGATATCATAAAATTTAAAAGTCCTTTGCATGTTATAGTTTAAACAAATACTATGTTTTACTACATTCCTAAATGTCGTTTACTAGGGGGGGGGAAGCACATTTTTCCCTTTCAGGAAAATAAAACATATTAAAGATTTTTTAAGCTGCAGGGGATATTCAGGGCAATGACACTTCTGTATGATACTTAATGGAGGACACATGTCATTATACATTTTAAAAACCCACAGAATATAAAACATCAAGAGAGAACCCTAATGTAAACTATGGACTTTAGTTAATAATAATATACCAGCTTTGGCTCATCAGTTGTAACAAATGTGCCAAAGCAAGATGTTAATAATACCTCAGGTGAAACATTTCTCCTGGGGTGACAGAGGAATATGTAAACTCTCAGTGACATCCACTCATTTTTCTGTAAGCCTAGAACTACTCAAACTATATATATATATATATATGTATATATATATATATATATACTTTATTAAAAAGAGAGCATTCAAAAAATCATTCATAAGTATCCCCTTCCAAATAAATTTAGGTAGTTTGAGAAATTATGCCAGTACTGATAAGTTTTAACACACTACATTCTGCCAAGCACAGACATCATCATCTGCACCTTTCTGATTTCTTCCTTTTAGCATATGCACCTCTACCTTTTTTCTAGTTTGAGGCTAGAAAATGACAGTGAACACAGGCCAGAGTGTGTGCAGATGCTCATTCAAATTACAAATCCAACAATTCATGCTTATCAATTATAAAGAAAAGGCACAGGGTATAAAGTAGCACATTGATCTAAAAGCTGTCACTGTCATTGTATATCTATGAGGTTCTAGAAGCTTGGTTTCAGAGGTATTTTTAAAAGTAAGAAGCTTTTAAAGTACAAAGTGGGCAGAAGACTGACAGATCAGTTATTAAAATCCTCCTAGATATTCCTTGGGTGGGAAAAGAGAAATGTTTCACCTGAGGTCTTAGTGTTGGGTGTTATTTTGGCATTCTCAAGCCTGAGATTTTTTACTAGAGTTCCATTAATACCTGTCTGATGACCCTAACTTAATCCCCAAGGCACTTGTGCCCAGACCACAAAAGTTATAAATCTTTCAGTCAGAAATTGCCATGAAGACCCAAGTCTCCACAAAAGAAACCAGGAATGCAAAGAATGCTTAAAACAACTCAAATTATGAACCCATCAAGGAGTTTGTATCATGTACCTCCTATCCATCTAACACAAAAATACTTTTCACAGTAAAAAGCATTTTAGAAATATTGCTATATTGGTGTGATAGATGTATCAATAACTCATAAATAGAAAATAGACCTTAAAAAATGTTTTATGAAAAATGAAACTATGTTTCCACTAGGAAATAGGTCCAAAATATGAATTAAATTGTTGTATCTATCCTAACAGTGAAGGAAACCAAAAATCCAGGAAAGGAAATTAGGGAAAAACATAAACTCAAAATATTCATGGCAAGAAACTAAAATTTCACTTTCTTCCATGGTCTTACAGTAGTTAGTCTATCACTTTTATTTCTCAAAATCAAAAACCAGAACTAAACAGAATTTTTAAGATACCTCAGAACAAAAACCAAAACATAACTGATTACCTCAGTTGTCCAGAGTGTCTGTCTCTCATTTAGTTTACTATTTCATCTTTTAAAGGTTTTTCCAGAGCTATGGCCTTCCTGTGAAAAGTTTTCTTAAACATTTTTCAGCCACTTCTTTTCTCATTTTCTTTGTATTCCTTTTACAACCCCCAAATTAGTTTCAATTCACTCAGATTCACTTTTTGTTTTGAAAAGCTACTTTATTTCAAAACTTAATTTTAAGGAAAACAAAGCATTACCCTCAGGAAATTCCTTTTGTCAAGTGGCATAAATTAAACTCCTCAAAAATGAACACTGAAGTGGTTCCAGTGTTGTTAGAACTGGTCTCTGTTATTCACTTCAAACATCTATACTATAAGCACAACAAATCAGAGCCTTGTTGGGCTTACCTAAGGCCTCGTAAAGTGACAATAAGCAAATCTCTAAAGGTTGACTAGCCACTGATAGAACAACCCTCCCCCTGGGTGGGTCCCTAAGATCTGGCCAACTCAAGAACACAAAAAAATATTCAAATAATTTAATAATTCAAGAAGCTAAATTCAGATTGTGAGGCAATAATATTAATAGAAATAAAAAAATATTAGAAAAGTAGAACTCACTTTGTAAATCAAATTGACTTTATCGTAGCATCTGTCTGAAGCAGCAGCTCTCACAAACTTTTATGTGTATAACAATCATCTGAACTGTTTATTAAAACTTCAATGGCAACAATTTTGGGGCCATAGACTTGTTTGAGGCTTAGGAAAATTCATTAGTAACAAGCACCTTCGTTCAACCAGGTAAGGTATGATGGCAACCTTTGCCTCACCTCTACCTTTGTCTGATTTCCACCTTTGCATCACCTATATAACTATTTGTGGATGCCAGCCCACTTCCCCACTGTCACAGAAATAGGAATGAAAACATCTTTGCTGTCACTTGCTCCCTACAAAAGAATTTTTTTCTCATTCATATCATGTTGTCGCTCCTTCCTTCATAAAGTAAAATGTTGGAAGAAGTTGTCCTCTATCTGGAAGGTAATATGAATGATTTATGTTTGTTGCTAATTCCTTAACCTTAGCCTATTTTCCAAATAAAAATATCAAGCCATCACATATACCTGCCAGCTAACTAAAAAATAAAAAACTGGCGGCATTGTTCCTGGATTAGTGAACTCATGATTTCTTACTTGAACTATCCAACTATCTCAACTCATAACCACCCCTTGCTAGTTGAGGCCTGGATGTTACAGGTTTAGAAGAACTCCGTAGCAAATGTGCCTTGTCTACAAGTTAAAAGTCTGTGTGACTTTCTACCAAGACATACTGGAGTCCATTTCAATGTTGTATTTGGTAGTTGGTCACTTTGTTCACATTTTAGAAACTAATCATATTCAGTACATTAAAAATGTTACTTCTACCAAAACTACTTTACGAGGTACTGCAAGCAGATAACACTATGGCTAGAATTATTTAGCAGTACATTTCTTTCAATTCTAGACTTGTGGGAAAATAATCATGTGTACCATAGCACCCATGGCACATTCTAAGCCAGAGCTGAATGCTGACATAAATTTTGGGTAGGAGTAAAAGCTGGTATTTAAAAGATTGAACTTACAGACTAACAACTTTGAAAATGACAACAAATCTTGAACTGGACATGGATAAACCCAAGAAAGCCAAAACTGTCAAAACACCAGGCTCTTACCAGAAATGGACTCCAGCAAATGCAGGAGACACACATTATAGCCACGAGCTGGATGACCATTTCGAAATGATGAGACCTGCCTTGTCTGTGCTGCTGACTTTTAAATTTAACTCTTAAAAGTGTAATTCCTGTGATGGCATTGCATAATAATGAAACACCAAGGGCTAAGAGCCCCAGAAAAGAAAAAAGTAGAAGGTAGAATCTATCTTCCCAGTCTTTGATGTTCTCTGTGTTGTAGAAACACCAGGTCCTCGACGCCTGAATTTTATAGTCCCGATGTCCAAGGATGGGCAGCAAAGCTATAAAAACAGCAAACAAGCACACGCCACTCAGCATCATTTTCACATGTTTGGATGTAATTTTCGTAGAATGAAATATTGGCTTGGTGACTCCAATACACCGCTCAATGGCCATCACACTGCCTAGAAAAAGTGGGCACAGACCAGAGAACACCATGCAGATACCAAAAACACTGCAAAGAATATTTGATTGGTCAAAGCGAATCCAGTCTTTATCAGATGCATATACAAATACTGCTATAGCTCCATTGATGAGATGGCCAAAGAAGTCTGTGATTACCAGGCCACTAGCCAAAAGCAGAAACGATGCCTTGGACTTCTGTCTAAATCTCTGATATGCCTTCATGAGAATGGCAATGGCAAGGCTGTTTGACAAGATTCCCACTGTCATGAAGATTATTGAAAAAAATACTGAAAGCCGGTTTTCTGTCTGGCAGGTTGTGTTTGAAAGGAGCCCAGCTGCAGGAGACACTGGCTGCTTGGAATTGTTCATGGACATTGTTGTAGAGATAAAAGCCGGCCACTCAAGTCATCTCCCTCTGAAAACCGTGCAGCCTTGCAGTCCAAACATCTGTAGCATAAAGAGGAAGGAATTATGAACACGGCATTACTGCTCCTCTGACATTTATGACTGAAGAGCCCCAGCACCCTGCGGCGGGATTGGATTTATCTGGCCTATCATAAGCAAGGTTGCATCATACTGAAAGCAGCACACATCTGCCTGTGGTTCCACATTTCATTTTCAAGGTGAAGAAGCCGCCAAAATTGAGACGCCTTTGGTTAACCTCTGTGGCCTCTCTGCAAATGGGCACCTCCTAAATGTCTTCCTGACACTTCACTGACACCGTAAAACTTTTAAATTTTACAAAATCGCCAACAAGGTTAGATTTAAACCCAATAAACTTTTAAAAACCATAATAGCCTACTGATATAACTACATGCCCTTCCAACATCTCTGCTCTTTTCTATGATGGGCTTTGTCCCCAAACTGCAGATTATTCCTTAGCTGAACTACCTGTTTGTCAGGCAGACATAATCTCCTCCAAACTTTGGAAGGGGACCAGCAAGTTTACTGATGCTAAATGGAGCTTTTCTGAATACGTTTCTAAAGCCTAAATCACGTAATAGCAACCCGCACACACATTGGAGGCATGGAAGGCAGAGTGGTGAGGATCTAGAAAGGTTTTCTGGTCTCGCTGCCACCTGAGCAGAACTGGTTCGCGATGGGGAAGGGGGCGGGCCGCACTCACTCTGCGCACCACCTCTGCCTACAAGCTGTTAAGTGACATCTTTGGAGTAGCAACGTGCAAGGCGAAGTATTTATTTGTCACTCTTTCCCTAGGGGGAGGGGAATTGAGGCCTGAGTCACAGACACTCGATACACGCGACTACAGCCACCCTGCCCCGAGCTAATTGAATTGGCGTTTCCCAAGCCTCTTTCCGGGAGGCTGGGGGTTCCGAAGCCAGCCTTTGCTGGGACTGGCCCGAGTGGGACTGCGTGGACTGCCCGAAGGGCGGCCACCTCCTCCAGGTCTTACTCACAAATTCGACTTTCGCCTGTTGTTACCCCCACCACCCCCAACCCTCGCATTGCGACATCCTCCCCAAACCTACTAACTCCCTGAAACTTTCTGCAATTACTCAAACCCCAGAGAGTTGTTTTCCCTCCCACCCTGGGGGGCGCCAAAGGTCTGCGCCAGCCCGGGGTGAGAAACTCGAGGAGTCGCCCGGCAGGGAACCACACGGGGACAAGGGGATGGAGTTCTTTGCCTATTTCCCTCCCCTGAGACCCTTTCCACCCAGTCCCCATCCGCACAACTCAGAATGGGGATGAGTCGGCCCAAGTACCCTTCTGTCTCTGCGGGTCTCCCCAGCGTGGGAATCTGGTCCAAACTTGGTGCCAAGCGCAGCCTCAGTGCCCTCCAGCGTTGCCGGCTGTGGCTGCCGCCGGGCGCCCCGGGAGTGGGTTTGTTCAACCTGGGTCGGGTTGGGCATGCGGAAGCCGAAGTCTGCGGATCCAGCCACCAAAGGGGTGGTTACCTTGGCATCCCCGGCCGCCAGCCCGGCTCGTTGCGGAGCAGAAGAGCGCGCCCCTCTGTGCGCCATGGCGCGCCCGACCTCGCGTCGCCGCCGCCGGCGCAGCTGCCACGGAGCGCCGCGCCCCGCTCCCGCTCCCGCGCCGGCTCGCGTCCCGCCGCTCGTCCCCTCGCGCGGAACCTGCCAGCTGGGCCCCTCCGATCCCTCTGCACCTAGCTGCGCTCGCAGGCTGGGAGGGACGGAGGGCGCGGGTGACCTCCGCCCCTTCTTCTCGCTCCTCTCCGCCCCCTTTTCCGTGGGCACAGAGCAGGACTGGGAGAGGCGCGGGCACCGCGCTCGGACGCTACGGCCATCCCATCAGCGGCGCAGCTGCCCTCTCAGCCGTGGGATCAGCTAGGGAAAGTTTTGTTTTAAAATCATTTGCAAAGGAAAGGAGCCACCTCTGAGGATGCGAGGTAGGAGTCTGGAGAACTGAGGAAAGCTTAGAGAGAGTGTGTTGGGCTGTCAGTTTGTAGCTTGCGGACTGAACTCATTCCAAGTCCAGCGCGAAAAGTACACAGAAATCAGGTAGAAAGAGGTAGTGTATTTGTGGGGAGGTTTTGTGGCAGATATCCCCAGGGAGTTAAAAAACAAGTATTCAAGCCAAGTGTTCTAAATGGAAACACTCACAGCCTTAGGGTTCCCCGCCACACAGAGGACTGGACTGTTTCCAGCTTTCTAAGGAATGTGAGAAGGGAGAGGGGTGAGTTGCCTTCTTTAAGAACACCTACAGATAAGGGATTAGTCACATTATACTGATTTTTCGAGTCCATTGGTGAGAGACCTTCTAGTGGTATATATACCCAAAGAGATGTGCATCTAACAAATTTCGTGGAGATGATTTTATGATGAAGAAAAGAAATATCCACTTTTTCATCAAGAATTATGATTTGAGCCATTTTTATACAGTGATTGCTTTTTGCTCCATACCTTTTTGATCCATATCTATTAAATGTGTCTCATTTTTCTAGCGAACCACTACGTGAATCTATTACTAACTTTTGCTTTTCATTTTAGTAAAATGATGCCACTTGTGTAAAAAAAAAAAAATACAGTGCCACACAGAAACAAACCTTGTTTCTCCATTCTAAAATCAAAAGGGGCCTCTAAATTCCTGAAAATTGGAAAGGATCATAAAATGCAAAAGTGAGATAAAATAAATTAGCCATTAACTGTAGAAAAGAATGATTGCAGTTTTCTCCTGTGGTAGATATTGAGATATGATCATAATGTATAAAATAAACTGTTACTCAAATATGTACAGGGAACTAAACATTTTGGTTAATCAAATATCCTGGTTAGTAGAGAACTATTATACCTAGATGGCAAATAGACAAAGAACAACTATGTAATAAGCCACACTGAAAATGTGAATTACACTGAGAATTACTCTTTCCTTTAATCATTAATAATACTTAATCACATTACATTATGATTATCAGTTTACGTATGTCTCTCCCACTGAAATCCCCATTGAAATTCCTGCAGAGGTCTTGTTCATCTCTTTATCCTCACCTAAGACAGTGCCTGGCCACTCACCAAATGTTGTTTGCACTGATAAATGCTATAGTGAGCATTTCAGTATTATACTTCAGGGTCCTAAAAACTTTCAGGCTGTCACTGGAGCAACTCACTTAACATCAGCTGTTTTAGCTACTGTGAAAGAAAAAGAATAAGAAATTCTTATTAATGTAATGTCAGATCATAGCATTCATTGTGTAGTATATTCAAATTAACATAAAATTCTTTCACAAAGTACTAGATAATTCTGATTTTTAAAGAAATATCAACTGTACATGTATCCTTGTTCCTTTTTTAGAATTCGTTCCTTAATCAAGACATATTTCATCTGAGCATTAATAAAAGATTCTAAAACACCTACATCTCTTCTCCTCAAGAGAGAATACATTACTATTAGTAGTAGAGCATGTTACCAGTCTCTAAGGAAGAAGGAAGAATAAACAATTACCTTCAATCGACAAATACACACACACACACACACAAGTGTTTGTGCCTGGCCTTAGGGGACCCAAAACTGACCCCCTATGTGAAGTCCCCAAAGACAGCCCTTGAGTGTTTATATGAAGAAAAAGAACTGGCGAATCCGCAGATGAAGGGAACTAACAGACCAAAAAGTAGTAGAGGGCGGAGGATAATTGATAAACTCTTTTGAATAGTACAGTTTGTGTTGTTACTTCTAAGAAGTGTACACTCTAATAGAACTATTCATTTATACATTCATTCAACAAATTCACTGGGCACCTACATTGTGCCAGGCACTGTTTCCAGGAGGCAGAGATATATCTGTGTGAACAAAGCACCCAAGCCTCTGTTCTGGTATGGCTTCTAGGCTAGAAAAATGCACTTACCTTTGTGGCATACATGCCCAAAACCTTGATGTGATTTTAGATGTCCAGGATTCCCTTTATGTTAAACAAAGGCAGAGCTGATGCCAGCCTGTCTACAAGAAGATAACATGCCATGACATGTGTGTGCTTGGCAATCGCCTTCATTCAGGATTAGAGGAAGGACACTTTGTTCAAGAGGTGTGCCACTATATTTAAACTCAGAGAAACAGGGGCTCTGTGTCACTGAGGTTGAAATAAAAACTCTGTAAAATTCAAAGGGAGTTTTGGAAGTTGATTTTTATAGTTTAAATAAATTGTCTGAATTCATTGATCAGTTCCAGGAGTTTCTTGGTTGAATCCTTGGGGTTTTCTAGATACAATATCATATCATCAGCAAACAGTGAAAGTTTGATCTCTTCTGCCCCTATTTGGATACCTTTGATTCCATTTTCCTGTCTGATTGCTGTAGCCAAGACTTCCAGCACTATGTTGAACAGAAGTGGAGATAGTGGGCAGCCTTGTCTGGTTCCAGTTCTAAGTGGGAATGATTTCAATCTTTCCCCATTCAATATGATGTTGGCTATGGGTCTGTCATATATGGCTTGTATCATTTTTAGGTATGTCCCTTCTATGCCTATTTTCTTAAGTGTTCGTATCATGAAAGGGTGTTGAATTTTGTCAAAAGCTTTTTCTGCATCTATTGAAAGAATCATGTGGTCTTTGTTTTTGCTTCTGTTTATGTGGTGAATTGCATTTATAGATTTACGTATGTTGAACCATCCCTGCATCCCTGGGATGAAGCCCACTTGGTCGTGGTGGATTATTTTTTTGATAAGTGTCTGTATTCGGTTAGCTAAGATTTTGTTGAAAATTTTGGCATCTATATTCATTAGGGATATTTATATTTTCCTGGTTAGAGCTGGAACCCATACTACTAAGTGAAGTATCCCAAGATTGGAAAAACAACACCAGATATATTCTCCAGCAAACTGGTATTAACTGAGTAGCACCTAAGTGGACACATAGGTGCTACAGTAATAGGGTATTGGGCAGGTGGGAGGGGGGAGGGGGGCAGGTATATACAGTGAGATGTGCACCATCTGGGGGATGGTCATGATGGAGACTCAGACTTTTGGGGGGAGGGGGGGAAATAGGCATTTATTGAAACCTTAAAATCTGTACCCCCATAATATGCCAAAATAAAAAAAATAATTAAAAAAAATAAATAAAATAAATTGTCTGGAAAAGCGTCGTTGGAATTTGCCATCAAGGTTAATAGTAAAAAACATGCCCCAGTTCGGTAGTAATAAAAATAATAACAATGACTTTTTTATGTTTATTGTTATTCTGTAACTATTTGATACATAAAAGTAATATATGTAACACATTTATAAGTTGTAAATTGTAAAATAAACACCCATGAACCCACTACCTGATTTAAGGACTGCATTCATTTTCTAGGGCTACTGTAACAAAATATCACAAACGGGATGGCTTTGAACAACAGAAATTTATTATTTTATAATCTGGAGGCTGGAAGTGTGAAATCAAGATGTCAGCAGGGTAAATGCCGTCTAAGAGCTATGAAGGAGAATCTATTCCATGCCTCTTGCCCAGCTTTTGATGATTTCCTGGCAATCTTTGACATTCTTAGGCTTGTAGATGAATCACTCCAACTTCTGCCTTCATTTTCATATATGTTCTCCCTGCATTTGTGTCTTGACATGGCTTCAGTCATATTGGGGTGGGTCCGCCCCACTCCAATATGATCTGATCTCATCTAATTATATTTGCAGCTACCCAATTTCCAAATAAGGTCATATTCTGCAATATGCGGGGTAAAGACTTCAAGAAATCTTTTCAGGGGGAGGGAGCAGTTGAACCCACAAAAAGGACTATACTAGAACATTACCAATATTACATCTACCTATATGCCTCTCCCTCCATTCCATTTCTTTGTCTCCCTCCCCCAGATAAACACTATCCTGAATTGTGTGTCATCATTCTCTTATAGTTTTATCTTGTTTTATCACATAAATATACAAATGAATTAATACATTATTTAATTTTTCTTGATTTGTAACTTAATCTTCTACAACTTGCTCTTTTCAAGCAAGATTTTCAAAATTCATGCACATTGATGTATTCAGTAGTAGTTTATTCATTTACAAAATTCCATAATATCCTAACATTTGGATATTCAAATTTTTGGAATAGTATTCTGGCATAGTTACTAGGGCTGTTTTCCTAGATTTTTGTCTTTATGAAACATTCTGCTATGAATGGTCTTGTATTCATTACCTTGTATAGGAATTTCTTTAGGACATGTACCAGAATGAAATCATAAGAGTTCAACTTTATAAGATAACGCTAAACTATTGTATCAATTCGCATTCCCTCAAGCTACATACATGCGTTCCCTTCATCTACATTCATGACAATGCTTACAATTGCCTAGCTTCTTAATTTTCACTAACCAGATGGTTGTAAAATGATTTCGCATTGTGGACCTAAATTACATTTCCCTTACCATTCATTTTTCTTCTTCTATGAAATGTCTGTCCATCTCTTTTGCCCAATTTTTTATTGGGTCATCTTCTTATTATTGATTTTTCATGTGTTCTGAACACTAATGCTCTATAAATTATATGTTTTGCAAATATCTTTTTCCAAATCACAGCTTGCCTTTTCCTTTTCTTTATGCTGCCTTTTTTTTACAGTTCTTAATTTTAATATAATCAAATTTGAATATTTTAAATATCATCTTTTGTGTTTTAGCATTTTGTATTGCATTTTAAAATTTCTTTCAGACCTCTAGATTATAAAGATATTCTACTATATATTTTCTAAATATTTTACAATTTTTACCATTCACATTTAAATCTTTAGTATTTAAATAAGGATTTTTGAATATAATGTGAGGTAGGAATTCAGGGGTTTATTTTCTCCTTAAGGATAACCAATTTCTGTGATGCCACTCATAAATAAATAATTCTATTATGGATTGAATTTTGTCCCCAAGAAATGAAACATTGCAGTGCTAATGCCCAGTACCTCATCCAGCACTAATAGGATTAGTAGTCCCTAATCTAATATGACTGATGTCCTTATAAGAAGGGGAAATTTGGATACACGCCCAGGTAGGGAGAACACAGTGTGAACATGAGGATGGCCATCTGCAAGCCAAGGAAAGAGAGAGACCTGAAATAGATTTTTCCCTCAGAAGGAACCAAACTACCAACACCTTAATTTCAGAATTCTAGCTTCCAGACTGTAAGGCAATACATTTTTTGTTTATTTGTTATTTGTGGTTTAATCCACCTAGTTTGTGGTACTTTGTTATGGCAGACCTAGCAAACTGACACACCTTGCTTTCCCCACTAATTCAGAATATATATCCTCATATGTCAAGTTTCCATATATGCATGGGAACACTACCATTTTTGACTACCTACCATAGAGTAGTTAGTCAAACACTATACTAGGTGTTTTAATTATGTTATAATATTTAATCCTCTAAACAGTTGTATGAAGTCCAAATGCACAACCTCCTCCTAATTGTCTTCCATCTTGTTGGGTTCCACTGCTCTCCTGTAGTCAGACTGATCTATTAAGTACAGGTGCCAAAGCAGGCCAACCAAGGTCATATTCAAGCTCTTCCCCTTATAACCAGTTCTGTAATTAGGAAGTTGCTTAATTCCTTTATGCCTCAGTTTCCTAATTTTAATAATGCAAATATCTGCTTCACAGACTTTTTATGAGAATTAAATTAGTCAAGCACTTTGAAGAGTACCTGAAGCTCCATATGTGGCAGGTATTATGATATCTTTATAAAATGCAAGTATGGTTATGCTGGTCCCCAGCTTACAACCCTGAAATGGCTCCCCATTTGTCATCATTCCCCCCAAGTGGGTTCTCTGGAGCCTTACTTCATAAAAGCATAATATGTTTATTTAAATAGGAATTCAGTTTGGGAAAGCTATTAAACAAATGTTAAATAGAATTGTTTACTGTAGAAAATTAACAGATACTAATGCATATGTGAAGATCCTGGAAGGGAGAGAATGTTCAGTGGGTCTCATTGAACTCTGGAAAGTACTACTTGGGAAGCTCTATTATCAGCCTTAGAATAAACCCAGAATTCTCTAATTTCTCACACCTAGAACTCTATGCTTCAGCAACATTGACATTCTTGGCTCCTGAAACTTTTCTCCTGGCCTTCATGCATCTGATGCCCTGTATCTTCAACAACCTTCCTTCCACCCCTTACGTATTGCCTGACTCCTATTCAGTCTTCAGGGCTCAGCATGCCATGAGTTAGTGTGCTCTTCGTACCCCACCCATCTGCAAGTCTGTCAACATCATTGTGTTTCCAGCACCTTTCACATACTATGGTAAGTATTCAGGAATGAATGCATGAATAAATGAATGAGCAAATGAAGTAGATATGTTGCAGACGTGGAAACCCAAGCACAAAGAAGTTAAGTAAGTTAGCTGGTTAGAATAGCAAGCACATGTGACAAAATCAAGTCATCTGACCACAAAACCCATACTCTTCCCAAGTCTTTATACTGCCTCTGGGTTTAATAAAACATAAAATCCTGTCCTTACACACAAGGTTGTTGCTGCTAACTCTACCACCAGAAGGACAGATGCCTGCATTATTTTTCATTCAGTGCAGAAGGCTTTTTAATAATACATCAACATTCTTTCACAATATCCCTGACCAACAGTGGCACTTTTTTTCTTATTTGTTAATCACAGAAAAAGAATATAAATTCTGAGAGGTGGAAAGGAAGGAAATGTTTGGAGAAAGCTGAATACAAAGATAATATTTATTGGTTTTCTACCCTGTACCAAATACTGTGACAGGCTCTTTTAATGCACACATTAATGCCATCAGATGGTTGTGTTTATTCTCATTGTGTGGAACAGAGATAAGGAAACTGAAGCTTAGAAGTGTGATTTGTTTGCCCAAGATCACACAGCCATGATGATAGTGAGACACAGCCCAAACCGTGAAGTGCTGAGCTCTTTCTGCTTCACTCAGGGGATACAAGGGCAGTGCGGACCCTCTTAAACTTACCATCTATTCCCCCAACCCCGCGTCAGCCAGGGCCCTGCTCCCGGTCACTCCCTTCAGCGCCCTGGATTCTTGTCTCTATTTGCTATCTATTCTACCAGTTGTTGAACTCTTAAAGTTAGCAAGGCATTGTGCTAAGGATATTGAAGATGGAGGGATGTTGTAGCCCCAGTTTCTGCCCTCAAGAAACTTACAATCTGGTGGGGCTTGCTAGTTCTTGTTAACAGCTCCTATTTTTTACTTTCCTTTCTATTTTATCTTCCATCCATTTGCACTTTTAGAACATTATCTTCCTGACTTATTTGACTTCAATATTTAACATGGCTATCTAGATCCACCCAACAAAGAAACAAATTCAATCTACTCAGTTAACTTTTTCTAATGGCCCTGACCAGGAGAGACATAAGATATACACAGTTCAACAAGGGTGAAAATAACAACCAAGTTTGTTGCACAGAAGGGAATGGACTAAACGTAGCAACAGAAATGCCTAGAGGCACTGGGTCTCCCAGGAAGGGTGCCAGAAATGAGACAGTGCTGCGGAAACAAATATTGCTACTTTCATTTATTTTGTTCATGCTTGCATATTAAAAGATATAAAATTTACATCTATTGGACACTGTGTCTCATGCACCATGCTAAATGTTTTACATGTACTATCCAATTAACTCTCACAAGAATTCTATGAAAAAAGGCAAAACCATAATCCCCACTTAGCCCATGAGGCAACTGATGCACAGAGAGAGATTAGGTGGTTAAATCACATAACAGTAGAGTCGTAATGCAGTCCTGGGTCTATTCAGCTCCCAAACCCATGACCTTAACTCCTGGCCCAGACTGCCTCACTGAAGAAGCAAGACTCCCCTGCACACTCAATCTGGACACAGCGGGTTATCCCAGTATCGGCAGCTTGGGACAGCCCAGTAATGCAGTCCCATCATGGCATGTTCTTTTGTGGCTAAGTGATTGTCAGGGGTCATCTTGACTCCTTGGCTGTATGCCATCAACACTTGTCTGCAATTTTCACATGAACTTTACCTTAGTGAAGCTTCAAAATGCCAGTATCTAAATCCAAAATGAATCTGAAATCACCATGAAGGATGATGATAGCATCCTTGGAAAAGTAAAGAAAATCACCTCTTTAAAAAAAAACATTAAAACTTAGTCTCTTGAACTGTAATTCAAGTAAAGAGAGCTTGAAGGGGAAGATATTGATAAGCTTCCCATTCCTCTAACTCCACACAAAGAGAAAACAGTTTTCTGTGAAAGATGGAGCCCTCACAGCTGTGTAAACAATAATGTGAAAAGAGCTGAACTTGAGAGTAGAGCTGACTTCTTGGGTTGTGCAACCGAGAAAGTCCCACAGGGCCCAGAGCTCAGATGGACTCCACAGTTAAGGTCAGTGCTTTGCAGCTGCTATCTTGAAACTGTTAATAATTTAATCTTTAAATTTGTGTTTTGTAAGTAAAATCCAATAGCACAATGGAGCATGCGCCAGGGTCTTGGAGCTACCTGCTGGTGCACAGCTCTGCTTCCCTGGGAAGGACCTCCCTGCAACCAGTTCTCAGCCACTCATTGCCCCTTCCCAACCCCCTGAACCCCCATCACTTCTGCTAATTTCCCTTCTATACTTCCACCCAGTGACTGCTGCCACCCTTCACCAGGAAAGGGGCCTGGTCTCAAGCTTGGATGGGGTTGGGCCCAAGACACCTTGTGCATCCTGTAGTGGGGCCTGGGAGCTGCCATTCTACAAATGAGACATGTCTGGGGAGGGAGCAACAAGCCTCTCACCCACTCTCATCCTAGTACTGAACACTCCTGGCACAGACATGTTTAGGGGTCATCCATCTACCAAACGGTGGGGCGGTGGGCCCAAGGCAATGGGAGACACCTGGCTCGACTCCCCTGCCCCAGCCCTCTGCACTGGTGGGCACAGCACATTGGTCCCTTGACTGATATGAGAAAGAACCCAGAAGCCATTAGGTCCAACCCCAAATCACAAAGCAGAGCCCTTAAGAGCCCCTGAGGGTCCACACTGGCCTCACGAGTATCCCTATGCCCTGAGCACCCACCCCCTCAGCCAGCTCTGTGCCCTGGGGATCCTCCTTTCTTCCTTCAGTCTTCCTGATTCTGTCTTGAGTTTGTCTCTTCTAACTAGTTAGAGACACCCTCCCAGGACAAGCAACAAAATACAAATTGTGTACTTTTGGTGATTCCAAACACAAGTGGAATGTTCTGACATGTGCATTTAAATTGGCATTGCACAATATAAAGATGAACAATAAAAGTAATGCTAATAATTTGGCATTTTAATTTTATTTCCTTAGAACGTAAATAAATAGAAAATAAAAAAGACCATGACTGATAGTCCAGAGAGATACCACAAAAGAAAGGAAACAGTTGTATGTTTCTGTACTTTAAGACACTTCTATTCTCTGCTTTTCATAGTTCTCTTTTATCTTTCACACACTGAACACAGCCACTGGGTCTGAGACATCTACGTATCCTTTATCATAGTGCCCAAGCTGTAACGTCTAATCAATAAATATTTGATTAGTGAATGGATAAACTCCTATAGCAATTTTTCCTTCCCGTATGGCACTAAAAACATTCTATCAGCTAAACTGACAAAGATACTGTGTCCTCTTTGTATTTGCATCTTCTGTGAAAATTAGTACAATTCTCATGTTGGTGTCATTAATGTGTGTTGAATAATGACATACATTTGTATTTTTCCCTTGTCTCAATAACTATGCCTCTCTAGATAACATGAAGTGGAGAATAAAAAGTATAAAATGAATAAGTAAAAACAAAAACATACTCTCAAATTATCCAATGAGGTAGGAAAAAATGAGGGGAAAACTCATTTTCAGCCTGAATTGTGCAACTAATTACTCACACTCTCCATGTTTCATGACTAGGCATAGCTGAAGCAGTGCATCTTATTTTCTGAAAGCCAAGGATAACTTACTATAATATGTCTGCCATTATTTCTTTTATTATAAAATTTCAAGAAATCAAATTGAAAATTAAAAGCACTATATTGTCATGAATATTTAAAATGTACCAAAAAATATCTTGGCTTTCTGAATGTGACTTCTCTAACAGTAAGAGGATCCCATCTTGTGAAAATGTCAGTCAGAACCAATTATCACTAACCAGCGGGAACAAAAGTGCTGTGAGAACATTGTGTCTCTGACACACATGTGGAAGTTTGTTCTTTCATACAATCAAATTTTTATGCTCAACAGGATAATCATCACACAGAAATTTCTCCCTTTCCAGAACACCTCGCTTGTGCATCTAATAGCTTCTGCATATCTCTGCTACAGCCGATGGTCTAAACACAATTGAATGAAGGCAAAACTTTCCTTAAAATATATACATTCCCTCTATTCCTTTAAACAATCTCATGTTTCCAGTGGGTCAATGTATTAGTCATCATCGATGCACCCTCTCTCCCCACCCCACCAATACCTCAGCATGCCAATCAGTCATGATTATCTTAGACAAGTCACTTGACCCTTCTGAGTTCCAGATGTCTCATCTACACACTAGAAAGCAACAGGGAAAAGAAGGAAAAAAAGGAGACATGAGTAGGCTGGAATGGTCTTTAAGATTATCTATTAGGGTTCTCCAGAGAAAGAGAGCCAATAGGGTGGGGGTATGTGTGTGTGTGTGTGTGTGTGTGTGTGTGTGTGTGTGTGTGTGTTGTACATACAGAGAGAGAGAAAGACAGAGAGAGACAGACAGACAGACAGAGGGCTCATGCAGTTTTGGAGGGTGGCAACTCCGAAATCTACAGTGTGGACCAGCAGGCTGGAGAAGAGACAATGACGCAGCTCCAGTCTGATGGCAGAGCCCCAGGACATGTTCCAGTTCCAGCCTGAAGGCAGTCTGAAGGCAGTCTTCTGGAGGATTCCTTCTTGCTGTGGGATACTGGTTCTTCTGTTCTATTCAGGCCTTCCATTGATTAGATGAGGCCCACCCATGTCCTAGAGGGCAATCTGCTTTGCCCAAAGTTCACCAGTTTAAATGTTAATCTCATCCTAAAATATTTCCCAAACTAACACATAAAATTAAGCATCATAGATTCAAGATAAATTCTTTCAAGCTAAGTTCCCAGGTCCAACTGATTCTAGTTCTGCAGAACTTCTTGCATCTATCTCCTTCTCTTCAGTTTCACTGGAAAAACCCTAAGACTGAGATTTACTTCTCACTTAGACAAATATAGCAGTCTCCTGACTAATTTCTCTGCTTCTTCCTACTTTAAATCATAATACACACTATTGACAGATTAATCTTCCCAAAGTATAAATATGGGTTTAAAATCTTTCAGTAGATAAATCATTAATCAATCTTTTATCAATTAATCATTAAGCAAAAATTTCTGTAGTTTCTACAGAGGTTTCTACAAAGTTTCTACAGAGGTTTCTAACAAAACCTCCTCAGTCTAGTCCTGTCTTCCCTTCCCTTAATCTTTCTTTGACCCAACTATCTTCCAAATACACACTGTGCTTTCTCACCTCAGTACCTGAACTCCCACCATCTCCTCATACCTCAATTCTCCTTATCCAAATCCTACCTATATTTTAAAGCCCCATTCAAACACCATTTCTTCCATCAAACCTTCCTAAATGCCCCACTTCCTACCTTGTTCTGAGCTGGAATTCTATCTCTTTTAACTACTAGAGAAATATTTTTTCTTTCTTCTAAAGTTATCATTCTCTATCTTGCATCATGCATATTTGTGTTCTTATTCTCTCTGCTCACTATTAATTTCTTAAGGACAGAGTCATCAATCAAATGGTTTTAATGAATGAATGCACACATCTCTGTAAGTGGATATACAATGGACTTTTTGAACTGCCAGACAAATCTGATAAAATGTTTTGTCCAACTATTTTTAGTTCATTGGTGAATTCTAAATAATACAAAACTGTAATGAAATGGTACATAAAATTATAAGTAGCCTGGACTTAGTCCAACCATTTTTGTTCTGGAAAAAGAGTCTCATGAGAAAAGGTGAACGAAAATGAATGGAGGTGATAAAACACCAGCCTTTGCTTGGGACCCTCTAACTTAAATCATTGTTGTCAGCACTTCATTGTCCTTTAGGTATGTAGGATTTCAACTCAATGCTCTAATTGTCACACAGACAGAATGTCCTATGCACAGCTAAACTTGGCACGGCTATGCAAAGACTTTTGCAAAAACTTTTGCAACAAAAAGAAAATAATCATGGCACATAGATATATATATAGCCTGTTTACCAATTACTGACCCCTTGGCTAACTTAGTCCCAGGGCTCAAAAATCCTCTCTGACTCCACCACTGTGATGCTTAATTTCATGTGTCAACATGACTTTCCATGATGCCCAGATAGTTGTTCAAACATTATTCTGAATGTTTCTACAAGGGTTTTTTTTTTTCCTTTGGATGAGGCTTACATTTAAATCAGAAGACGTTGAGTAAAGTAGATTGCCCTCCAAAATCTGGGTGGCCTTCATCCAATTAGTTGAAAGCCTGAAAAGAACGAGAGTCTGACCTCCCCCTAGCAAGAGGAAATTATGCCAGCAAACAGCCTTTGAACTTGAACTGCAACATCAGCTTTTCCCTCCGTCTCCAGTCTGCTAGCCTGTGCTGCAAATTATGGAATTTCCAGCCTCCACAATAACATGAGCCAATTCCTTAAAATACATGTATCTTTCTTCCCCATACATACATATATAAATTATATATTAAATGTATATATATTTATATATGCATATATTTGTGTATGTGTGTATCCTATTGGCTATGTTTCTCTGGAGAACCCTGACTGATATAACCCTCCTAATCCTATCCTTTGGTCTACTAAATGAAATTGGCCCTCCCATATACCATGCAGGTTGTCAGGGAACCAGCCAAATGGAATAACATTCCAGTCACACAAGCAACTAGAATACAGAATAAGAAACCAAGAAAGAAGCTCATTTGTACAGAATGGATGAATGTAGTGGGATTAGTAGAAGATTCAGCTTACAAGACATGCAGGTGCTCAGAACTCATCCCAGCTACCCCATTTACAAGGTCTTCTCGCATTTCCAAAGTCTAGAACACAGATATACCTCCATCTCATAACAGACTCAGGAATCTTCAAAATCTTAAAGTGAAAAGTAGCTGGGTAAGTCAAGGAAAAACACTTCAGCTAATTCTAACATTGGTTTATTCAAAAAATATTTACTTGTTCAGCTTGAACAAAATTCTGGATGTAATGATTCTAGACTGTTTCTGGAGTGAGTTTGCCATCATGTTATATGGTCCAAATTTAAGGCGGCAAGAGACTTTGATAGAACTGGCATGGTAAACATAATCCAAATATTACATGAGGAAAAGAAAGAGAAGTTGAGTTCAGAATCACACCACATCTGCAGGTGATTTAAGACTTTAACCACATCCAGGGAGTGGAATGGAAAACACATTGGGTAAACCTTGCTTCTGCTGAAAGGCTGAAGGTGCTTGGAATAGGAAATGAACCACTGGGCCAGGGCTATGCTGGCAGTTACTGTGTCATTGTGCCTTCAAAATGCCAGGACATCTGCTCAAAGCAAGCATTTCAGCCTGTTCTGCTATGTAGTACTGATCCTTCCAACTGAAATTTAGTCACTACTTTTTGATATCCCTGCTTCATACATAGAATCTGCCACAGTTTCAAAGACATTAAACCCATATATGGATAGCACCAAGAGCTGGTTCTGTAATTCAAAACTATATGCTGAAAGAAGAAAAAAACATTTAAGAAGAAACTATTTCATCAAAATTATGAAAGTTTGACTTTAAAAGAATCAATCAAACATGTACAAAATAGAAGGAAAAGGTGATATCAAATGAACATTTTTTAGTTTCAAATAGATTATTTATATGTTTACACTCAAATTTAAGGAAAGTTTTGTCTCACACACATAATCAATTTGTTGATTGATTTCATTCTTCCAAACTATTTGGTGTTCTGAAACTAACATAGAAGACATCTCTGTGTCTATAGTTATCCTTTAGTTTACCCTGTCAATTATTTTGCAATTGAGACCTATTGAATTGAATTAACCAGATATTTATTATCATCCAAAGGATGAAGGAACTTCTAGTAAATCTGTAAAATGACTTCTTCCTAACAGTAGACTTTACAAATGGCCTACATAATCAGCCTGCAGTTAACTCTCTAATTTTCTTTCTTGTTTGTCTCTTACTTTAGCCACCTGGCTTATTTCCTTAAACATACCAGGCAGACTCCTGCTTTAGAGCATTTATACTGTCATTCCGTCTGCCTGGAATAGTTTTCCCACGGATGTGCACTTAGCTAACTCCTTTACTCAACTTCTCAATGAGGTCTGTTCTCAACCAACCTCATTATTACAACCATTTCTCTGCAGCACCCCTGAACAGATGAGGGACTCTCGATTCCCCTTACCTTGCACTACTTTTCCTCTTTTCCCGTAGCACTTATTAGCTTCTAACACACTATATGATTGACTGATGATTGATTGATTGTAATTATTATTTACTCTCTGTCTCCTCCTCTAAAATGAAATCTTCATGAATGTATTAGTTTGTCATGGTTGCTGTAACAAATTACCACAAATTTGGTGGCTTAAAACAACATAAACATGTCCTCTTACAGTTCTGAAGGTCAGAAGTCCAAAATTGGTTTCACCGGACTAAAGTCAAGGTGTCGGCAGGGAGGTTCTGAGGGAAGAATCCATTTCTTTTCCTTTTTCAGCTTCTAGTAGCCATTCACATTTCTTGGTTTGTGGCCCCATCCCACCTCTTCAAAGAGCATGACTTCAATCTCTGCTTACACCATCACATTGCCTTTTCCTCTTCTGAAGTAAAACTTTCCTTTTTGCCTCTTATAATGACATTTGTAACTACATTCAGGGCTCACCAGCATAATCCAGAATCATCTCCCATATCAAGCTCCTTAACTGAATTATATATCACCTAAGTCTATGTAATATTCTATATCCTTTTTGTAATTTCAAAAACATTTACAGCATCTTCCCCAGGAGTAGATTCCATTTCAAGAAAACTTTTTCTTTGCTCATCATCATAAGTAACTCATCATTCATTCAAGTTTTATCTGAGATTATAAAAATTTATTCACATCCTTCTAATTCTGATTCTCTTGCTATTTCCAATACATCTGTAGTTACATCTTCCACTAAAGTCTTAAATACCTTGAAGTCATCCATGAGGGTTAAAATCAAGTTATTCATAATTAATGTTGATATTTTAACCTCCTCTCATGGATCACAAATGTTCTTAATGGTATCTAGAATGCTGAATCCTTTCCAGAAGTTTGCTATTGCCCAGATTCATCAGAAGAATCACTACTGATGGCACTACTGATGGCCTTACATGATGTAATTTTTAAATAATAAGACTTGAAAGTAGAAATTATTCCTTGATCTGTGAAATATGATGTTGGCATTTTGATGGAGATTGCACTGAATCTGTAAATCACTTTGGGTAGTATGGACATTTTAACAATGTTGATTCTACCAGTCCATGAACATAATATATTTTTTCACTTGTTTGTATCATCTGTGATTTCTTTCATCAGTATTTTGTAGTTTTCTTTGTAGAGATCTTTCACCTCCTGGGTTAAACATATTCCTAGGTATGTTATTTTCTTTGTAGCTATTATGAATAGTATTGAGTCTTTGATTTGACTCTCAGTTTGACTTTTATTAGTATATAGACATGCTACTGATTTGTGTACATTGATTTTGTAACCCAAGACTTTGCTGAATTTATTTATCAATTCCAGAAATCTCTTGGTGGAGTCTTTGGGGTTTTCTAACTATAAGATCATATCATCTGCAAAGAGCAATAGTTTGACCTCCTCTTTCCCTATTTGAATACTCTTTATTTCTTTCTCCTGTCTGATTGCTCTGGCTAGGACTTCCAGCACTATGTTAAATAGAAGTGATAACAGTGGCCACCCTTGTCTTGTTACAGTTCTTAGTAGGAGTGCTTTCAACTTTTCCCCAATATGATATTGGCTGTGGGTTTGCCAAACATGCCTGTTATACTTTTGAGGTATGTTCCTTCTACGCCTCATTTGTTGAGGGTTTTTATCATGAAAGGGTACTGAATTTTGTCAAATACTCTTTCTACGTCTATTAAGATAATCATATGGTCTTTGTTTTTGCTTTTGTTTATATGGTGAATCACATTTATTTATTTACATATACTGAACCATTCTTGCATCCTTGGTATAAAGCCCACTTTGTCATGGTGGATTTTTTTTTTTTTTTGATGTGCTGTTGAATTCAGTTTGCTAATATTTTATTGAGGATTTTTGCATACATATTCATAAGAAATATTGGGCTGTAATTTCCTTCTTTTGTTGTGCCCTTTTCTGGCCTTGGTATCAAGGTGTTAATTCTACACTTCATTTGGAACCAGAAAAGAGCTGAACAGCCAAATAAATACTAAGCAAAGGAACCAAATCAGGAGGCATCATAGTACCAGACTTCAAACTGTACTACAAGGCTATAGTAACCAGAACAGCATGGTATTGGCACAAAAATACAGACATAGACCAATGGAACAGAACAGAGAACCCAATATAAAAATATCCACATACAGCCAACTAATCTTTGACAAAGCAGACAACAACATACACTGTGGAAAATAATCTCTATTTAATAAATGGTGCTAAGAAAATTGGATAGCCTCATGCAGAAGACTGAAACAGGATCTGCATATCTCATCTCTCACAAAAATCAACTCATAATGGATAAAAGACTTAAATGTAAGGCATGGAACAATAAGAATTCTAGAAAAAAAGTATGAGAAAAACTCTTCTAAATATTGGTCCAGGCAAAGAATTTATAAAGAAGTTCCCAATGGCAATCACAGCAACACCAAAAATAAATAAATCAGACTTGATTAAATTCAAAATCTTCTGCACAGTAAAGGAAATAATTAACAGAGCAAATAGACAACCTGCAGAATGGGAGAAAATATTCAGAAGCTATACATCCAGTAAAAGACTAATAACCAGAATCTATAAAGAATTCAAGCAAATCAGCAAGAAAACATCAAACAACCCCATTAAAAAGTAGACAAAAGACATGAACAGAAATTTCTCAGGAGATAGACAAATAGCCAATAAACATAAGAAAAAATGCTCAATATCACTAATCATCAGGTAAATGCAAATTGAAAGCATAATGAGACGTCACCCCAGTCAGAATGGCTTCTATTAAAGAGTCCAAAAACAGTAGATGTTGATGTGGATGCAGAGAGAAAGGAATGCTTATAAACTTCTGGTGGGACTGCAAATTAGCAAAACCTCTATGGAAAATAGTATGGAGATTCCTCAAAGAACTAAAAGTTGGCCTACCATTTGATCTAGCAGTCCCACTACTGGATGTTTACCCAAAGGAAAAGAAATCATTTTATCAAAAAAGATACCTACCTGTGAATGTTTATTGCAGCACAATTCACAACTGAAAATATGTATAATCAACTTTCATGCCCATCAATTCATGAGTTGGTTAACAAAATGTGTGTATACCATGGAATACTAATCAGCCATGAAGAAAGATGACTTAATGCCTTTTGCAACAATGTAGGTGAAACTGGAGACAATTATCCTAAGTAAAGTATCTAAACAATGGAAAAACAAACACCACTATTAAATTGGAACTAACTGATGAGCACACATGTGCATAGAGGGAAGTAAATCTCAATGGAAATCAAACAGGTAGAGTGGGAAGGATGGGATGACTGAAAACCTACCTAACAGGTACAATAAACACTATCTGGGTGACAAGCACACTTTTAACCCCGATTCAAGCATTATAATAGCAATCCATGTAACCAAAAACATTGTTGGAAAGTAGTATAGAGATACCTCAAAGAACTAAAAATAGAACTACCATTTGATACTACTGGGTTACTCAAAGAAAAAATACATTCTATAAAAAAGACAACTGCAGTCGAATATTTATTGCAGCACAATTCACAATTGCAAAGATGTGGAAACAACCCAAGGGACCATCAATACATGAATGAATTAATAAAATGTGGTGTATCATGGAGTACTACTCAGCCATAAAAAATGATGAACTAATACCTCTTGCATTATCCTTGATTGAGCTGGAGACCATTCTTCCATGTGAAGTATCACAGGAATGGACAAACACCATGTGTACTCACCATTAAATTGGAACTAATAGATCAACACTTACAATCACACATGGAAATAACATTCATTGGAAATCCAGGAGGTGGCAGGAGGGAGAAAGGTATGAGTAAATTCACACCTAACAGGTACAGTGCACACTGTGTGGGAATGGGCACACTTATAACTTAGATTCAAACGGTATGAAAGCAACTTATGTAACCAAAAAGTTTATACCCCCATAATCTGAAATTTAAAAAAAAAAAACTTTTGTATTGCCATAATACTTTGAAATTAAAAAAAAGAAAGAAATTATTCTTTGACCTATAGGTTGCAGTATGGATGTTGTGTTAGCAGGCATAAAAACAACATTCATCTCTTTATATGTCTGCATCAGAGCTATTGGGTGACCACGTGCATTGTCAATGAGCAGTAATGTTTTGAAGGGAATCTTTTTTTCTGAACAGTCAGTCTCAACAGTTGGCCTAATATATTCAGTAAACCATATTGTAAACAGACATGCTATCATCTAGGCTTTGTTGTTTCATTTATAGATCAAGCCATAGTAGATTTAGCATAATTCTTACGTGTCCTAGGATTATTGAAATGATAAATGAGCATTGGCTTCAACTTAAAGTACCAGCTGCATTAGCCCATAAAAAGAGAGTCAGTTTTTCCTAGGCATCCAGGCAGCAAAAAAAAAAAAAAAAAGAGAGTCAGTCTATTCTTTTAAGGCTTTGAAGCCAGGTATTAACTTCTCCTCTCCAGCTTTGAGAGTCTTAAATGGCATCTTCTTTCAATAGAAGACTGTTTTGTCTACATTGAAAATCTGTTGTTTATTGTAGCCACCTTTATCAATGATCTTAACTAGATCTTCTGGATAATAATGCTGTAGTTTCTACATTAGCACTTGCTGCTTCACCTTGTACTTTTGTGTTTTGGAGATGGTGTCTTTCCTTAAACTTCATGAACCAACCTCTGCTAGTTTCCAGCTTTTCTTCTACAGCTTCCTCACCTCTCTCTCCTTCATAGAATTGAAGACAGCTAGGGCCTTGCTCTGGATTAGGCTTTGGCTTAAGGGAACGCTATGGCTTTCAACATGCCTGACTCACTAAGTTTACTCATTTCTAGTTTGGATATAAAGTGAGAGATTTGCAACTTTTCACTTAAACAATGAGAAACCATTGTAGAGTTATTAATTGACCTAATTTCAATATGATTGTGTCTCAGGGAATAAGGAGGCTCAAACAAAGGGAGAAAGATGGTAGGACAGCCAGTCAGTAGAGCAGTGAGAACACACGCAACATTTATCCATTAAGTTTGCCATCTTATTAAGGGCACAATTTGTGGTGCCCCAAAACAGTTACAATAGTAACCTCAAAGAACACTAATCACAGATCACCATGACAGATATAATAATAAGGAAACAGTTTGAACTATTATAAGAATTACCAAAACATGACCCAGAGTCAGAAGTGAGAGCATGCTGTTGTAAAAATGGAGGCAATAGACTTGCTCAACACAGGATTACCACAAACCTGCAATTTGTAAAAATCACAGTATCTGTAAAGCATAATAATGTGAAGTACAATAAAATGAGGTATTCCTCTATTTAGAGTTCTTAATTCAAAATGTTTAGCTAGCCAGTCAACAGTTATCGAGTGACATATTAAACTTAGCATGTGCTTAAAGGTATTTATTCCATCTTGCTTTTATCTCTTGGTTCTAAAAAGAAAAGACGTTTATTGCAGATAATAACTCACAATACTGACTCTCAAAAAATATATATTTTATCACTAAATTTTTGGGTAACTCTTTATTAATAATTACTGGATCGTTAATCCACCCTATGGAGCAATTTATGAAGCTATGAACATATGTTTTATTCATTCGTTGTGCTCCAAAAACAATCTGATTGTGACTTGAAGGGTGAATTAAAACAAATTGTAAAATAAAAATACAAGTTTAGAATTAAAAATCAAGGCCAGGCACAGTGGCTGACACCTGTAATCCCCGCACTTTGGAAGGCCGAGGCAGGAGGATCGCTTGAGGCCAGGAGTTCAAGGCAAGCATAGGCAACATAGTGAGACTCTTGTCTGTACAAAAAAAGTTTTAAAAACTAGCCAGGCATAGTGGTACATGCCTATAATCCCAACTACTTGGGAGGCTTAGATGGGAGGAGAGACAAGAATCCCCCTGAGACCAGGAATTGGTGAGCTATGATCATGCCAGTGCACTCCAGCCTGGGTGACAAAGCAAGACTCTGTCTTAAGGGGGAAAAAAATCAAGACTAAGCAAAATACAAATAAAAGAGCAGGATATCAAAACCAGAAAAGTTTAAAACTGCAATTCGTAAGTGTTATAGGATTACTATAATTGAGCCTCATATTTGGATCTAAGCTTCTTAGCAGGTTTCTTCTTTGTGTAAAAAAGGAAATAGTTATATGGTTGTTGCAGATACAGAAGGGAGGAAGAATGTCAGGGGAGGGTGGGAACTGTTCCTGGCAAATTGGTGAGAGATACCACAATGTATCATTACATCTATGGAAAACATTATATAACGTGTAAAACACAATGGTGATTAAGGATACTGGAGTCATAAAGATCTGGGTTTGATAATTAATCCCACTATTTAACCTCTGTAAACTTCTTTTTTCTCATGTGTTAACAAGGATTTTTTAAAAAAAAAAAAAAAACCTATTATAAAAAGTAAATTATGAGATGCATGCTAAGCAATTGACCATGGACAGCAATACCTACCTTAAAGCGTTGCTGTGAGGAATAAGTGATAGAAGTGGTGCAAAGTAATGCAGCATTAAGTGGGGGGGGGGGGGAGAAGGGGAGTGAGAGATAGTCAATAACTGTCTAGGGCTGAGAGAGCTGTGACTGATGGATGCATCCAAATTTATGATGAGAATGGTTCTGCTATTGCTGTGCTGCAGCATGCACTTGACTTTCAAAACAACTGTTGTATGTAATTCTCTCACGCACAACAGTTTTATAAAAATAATTCATTACAGTTAATGAATTAAAATCAACTACAATTAATTATTAAATCAGATGACTGTGTTATAGTAGCTCATTCGATCAGCTCATTAGGCAGAGCCGTTGTCTTGTTCTCCTCTAACTGGGTCATGAAGCACAGCCCTGAGCGTCAGGAGCACCAGCTTTCTCTTTGACCACCTTGTCTTCACCTCCTGCCCTGTGATTAATAACATGGCAATGACTAGATCCCATTAAATGAGAGCAGTCTCTTCATTTCTCCTGAACATTTATCAGGTATTTAATGATGGCTTTCGTGGAGTATTGTACACTTTGAAAACTCTTGACATGCCCAGTTTTTATAATTAAAGAAAACTTTTACTTTGTTATCAGCATGCTTGGACTTTCTGAAGAAATCAACATTTTTGAGCATTTACTATGGGTCCATGCACCATTTTAAGTACTTTACATATATTAACTTATTAACACATTTTATCCTCCTGGCAGCACTCCGGGGTGGATACTATTATTATCCCAGTATTGAGGACAAGGAAACTGAGGTACAAAGAAGGTAAGTGACTTGTCCACGTTCTCTAAGTTAGTAAATGTAGGTTGAAGGCAATCTCAGGCAGTAACGAGCCACAGCCCATATTCTTAATCAAATTCTGCTGACTAACCCTACACCACAGGTACCAGAGGCAATTGGAATGTAATGTCACTGCCATTTCACTCTAAAAAGCTGAAGTGATGAGATAAGAAAAGAAATATGTAAGTATGGAATTTTTCCTCACTGAAGAATTTGTATAATCCCTGTCCCCAGAAAGGATAGCTCATCTTCCTCTGTGCTCATCCCAAATCTTCAATCCTTTGTACTTGGACCAAATATTTATAGAGTGCACATCAGCTCGAGACCGTGCTAGATATGGAATGCATTCTTATTCTCTCATAACTGAAGAATCCATGAGTTAGGACATTAATTGGCCCTCACTTGGATCTTGATCTCACAGCAGCTGAACTCTCAAGCCTAATAAAACCAGTGTGGGATCAAATTTAAAATAATGTATTATCAGGAATATTAAGAATTAAAGGACCTAGCAAAACTTACAGCACATTTACTACATGTTGTTACCCATTTTATGATATATAACACTTTATTCATAACATTTTCTCACATTTAAATTTTATATATGTAAATACTTTTATAATATACATATTTTATACACTTTAGATTTTCAAAACATTTCTCAAATCTCAATTTTATTAAACA
The DNA here is from genome assembly GCF_040939455.1 of Microcebus murinus. Classification (NCBI taxonomy): domain Eukaryota; kingdom Metazoa; phylum Chordata; class Mammalia; order Primates; family Cheirogaleidae; genus Microcebus; species Microcebus murinus. Next base: position 62,196,750 of record NC_134105.1, on the reverse strand, counting down.
CTTTAATAACTTTTTCTCATTGCTTTTTAAATCAGCCTGCTTCCATACAAAATATATGACTGCATCAATACTGTTCCATACTTTTCCAAACTGAAAAACTGCCTGTATATACCCAGGCAGCTCCTATTGCAGTTCTCTGCTTCATGGTTTATGGTGGTCACCAGAACACCTTAGTTACTTATAATGTCACCTGGGATGGCAGGTGCTTATTTTAAAATATAGGTTATACTTCCACTCAAATCCCTACACCGCTCGTTTTGACCAGTAAGCAGAGTGCATCTCTAGGAAGTCGTATGACATACCGAAAATAGCTCAGGTCCTGGCACCAGTGTTCCTGGATCAACTCCAGCTGCACCACATATTCATTGTGACTTAAGCAAATTGCCTGTTCTCTCTGTGCCTTGATGTCCTCAACTGCACATTGGGAGTATGAAGTACTAGCTGTAGCACTGATATTCCCTGGCATGCACCACTATGAAGCTCTGGTTCTTAAAATATTGAAATACTTTCACACCAGAAGATAAACAGCGGCCTCCTCAAACACCCCAGGGCCCCGTCATACACAACCTCCACCCGGGCCTCTCCCCCAGGGTCACGCCTGTGCCCCACAATGCTGCTAATAAAAAGCTAAAGCCTTAAAGAGCAGGGACCTTATGGCACTGCTACAGCTCTGTGGCCTGAATTCATTCCAATAGGCCAGAGCCCATACCTTATAGTTTGTGAAGTGTTTTGAATTTTACTTCTGCCTATTTCATAGGGTTGTTGTAAGGAGTAAATAAATATCACACTTATTACAGTTAATGTTCAATAAATGTATATTATTACTTTGATCAACAATAATAGGTAATGTACAGTGACAACCATATGTACAACTTGAATATATCAGCCACTAAATGTTTTCTTAGTTATCACATAGCATCAATTCTTAAAGCTATTTGAACTACAAAATTAGTGCTTCTCAGATTAGTGAAAGTTAAGCAGTGAAAAGAATCTCTGTGGGAAAAAACCTCAATTGTATATATCTGTGCTTATTAATATTAATAATACAAAACAAATAGCTTTTCTGAGAATTACAAATTTGAAAAGGTTTAGGAGTATATCCAATAATAAGTGATGCTTCTGTGTGTGGATACAGTTATACTTCTCCCAGTGTAAAACAGGAGCTTTTCTAATATAATAAATGCTTTTTGAAAATGTCTTTTCTCTGGAGTCCAAGAAGAACTTAATTAAATACTAACAGCTCTTTAATAGCATTGCAAAATGAAAGCAAAGTTTCAAAATAATAGTCCAGAGGGGTTTTTGTAAATTACATTGAACATTTGTTTGAGGGGGAAAAAAACAATTAAATTCTATAGATCAATCCCTAAAAACATTTCATTTTAAAATCTCATTAAAAACTATATTTATAAACTGAAATCTTTTTCTTTCTGCTAGTGGTTTCCAGGGATCTAAGTTCAAAAACAGCCTCTGCATATGTGTGTGTGCATGTGTGTGTGCACAGGGAAGCAGTAGGGTGCACTGAAACTGCTCCAGGATGAACTAACCAGCTGTGAATTAGAAATAACAACCAGTAGCTCAAATAAATTCACGTTCTTTTAAAACCAAGCAACAACTAAGAAAAAGATTTTTAATTACTAAAATATTAACAGTCTTAACTGGGAATGAACTATTGCTTTGCCCCACCAGCATTTTTTCTCTACAGACATTGGAGACAGGTTTTAGGATTCAGCCCACGAAAATTTCATTCTTGGTATTTTTTTAAATTACAGAATAGGATGGGGGTACATTTTGGTTACATGAATTGCTTTTGTACAGTTTGAGTCAAAGTTATAAGTGTGTCCATCACCCAGATAGTGTGCATTGTATCTGTTACGTGGGAATTTACCCATCCCTGCCTCCCCACCTCACCTGCTTGGTTTCCACTGATTTTTACTACCACATGTGCACAAGTGTTGATTTATTAGTTCCAATTTAGCAATGAGCACATGTCGTGTTTGTTTTTCCATTTCTGTGATATTTCAAAGTATGGTCTCCAGTTCCATCCAGGTTGTTAAAAAAAGTGTTAGTTCACCATTTCTTTTTAGTACACATATACCACATTTTATTAATCCACTCATGTATTGATGGGCACTTGGGTTGTTTCCACAACTTTGCAATTATGAACTGTGCTGCCAAAAACACTTGAGTGCAAGTGTCTTTTTTATATAAGTGACTTATTTTTTTACTTTGGGTAAATACCCAGTCAGTAGTGGGATTGCTGGATCAGATGGTAGGTCTACTTTTAGTTTTTTCAGATAACTCCATACTGCTTTCCATAGAGGTTGTACTAGTTTTCAGTCCCACCAATAGCCTATAAGTGTTTCATTCTTTCTGCATCCACACCAGCATCTATTGTTTGGGGATTCTTTGACAAAAGCCATTCTCACTGGAGTTAGGTGATATCTTGTTGTGGCTTTGATTTTCATTTCCCTGATGATTAGACATTGAGCATTTTTTTCATATGTTTACTGGCCATTAGTCTATCTTCTCTTGAAGAGCTTCTGTTTATGCTTTTTTCCCAATTTTAATAGGTTTTTTTAAAATTTTTTCTTGCTGATTTGCTTGAGTTCTTTGTAGATTCTGGTTATTAGCCCTTTATCAGATGGATAGCATGCAAATATTTTCTCCCACTCTGTAGGTTGTCTATTCACTCTAATGATTATTTCCTTGCTGTGCAAAAGCTTTTTAATTTAAACAGGTCCCATTTATTTATTTTTGTCATTGCTCTGATTGCCATTGGAGTTTTCTCCACAAATTCTTTGCCTAAGCTGATATCTATAAGAGTTTTTCCAACCTCTTCTTCTGAAATTCTTATAGTTTCATGTCTTAGGTTTAAGTCTCTTATCCATTGTGAATTAATTTTTGTGAATGGTAAGAAACACAGATCCTGTTTCAATCTTCTACATGTGGCTCTCCAATTTTCCCAGCACCGTTTGTTGAATAGGGATTCTTTTCCCCAGTATATTTTTTGTCTGCTTTGTCAAATATCAGATGGCAATATGAGCATGCTTTTATATCTGGGTTCTCAGTCTTGTTCCATGGGTTGATGTCTCTGTTCTTATGCCAATCACATGCTGTTTTGGTCACTATAGCCTTTACTATGGCTTGAAGTCTGGTAAATTGATGCTTCATGATTTGTTCTTCTTGTTTAAGGTTGCTTTGGCTATATGGGGTAGATCCCATAGCTCCCAGGGGTTTGCTTGATCTCTACTCCCCCTGAGGTGAGGGAAGGAGCAAGACAAATCATGGCTGGATTGTGGGAACTTGAAAGGCTTTGTAAAGCCTCAGTGGGGCACAGAAGTTGCTACCCAGCCACGAGGGGGAGCCACTGGTAGGTGGTGTAGAACAAGCTTCCCAAGCCAAGAGGGCTGTTCATAGGGAAGGGACCACAAAACTTTTGTACACTAAGGCCCAAGACTGGTATCTTTCTGCCCATATCCAGTAGTGCAGTTTGTCTGTGGGAAGCGGTCAGTACTCCCCCCAATAGCCACTTCTTGGACTCATCTCACATCCTGTAAAATTGAGTCAGTAATTGCTGTAAAGGCTATGCAAATTAGCCTCCTTGTTAGTGGGTATTGCTTGCCAGAAAGAACAGCTGCAATGTTGTTTTTGGGTCCAGTGATAGCTCTAGCCCCTCAGGAAAAGCACTCAAATGCCCCAGGTGGTGGGTGGGGTCCTGGAACTTCAGGTGACTCCTTATTCTCTGCCAAGGCAGAGACCAGTTGGGGAGTGCAGCTGGGTGGGGCTGGGTTGCATAAGCTTGGCCTGAAGCTCTACAAAAGCTAGCAAGGTAGTTGTTTTGGGACAGGTCAAAGGTCTGCTCCCAGCTTTTGGGCAAAACCACCAGGGAGGAGCTGAAGTGGCCCCACCCAATCGGCAAGTCTGCTTGTGGAGGAGGGGCCACCTGAGATTCACAATCTGGCAGTCTGCAATGGGCCTCTCTCCTCTCCCTGCTCTCTATTCCACATTCCACAGTCTCCCCTAGGCATCTTCTGGCAGGCAGGAGTTCAAGCCAGCCCAGCTCCCCCACAACTCTGCTGCAGGCTAGGAGGTTCCCCACCTAGGATCCTGGCCTGAGATGAGATTGTGGCCCTCCCATGGGGGAAGGGGTGCACTATGAGCATACCACAGCACTCCCCCCAGATCCACCTATGTGGGCTCCATTGCCTACCAAGACCAGGGTTATCAATCCCTGACTATACCAGGGAGGAGCACACTGGTCCCGAGTCACCCACAGGGTGCCTGAGCAGAATCAATGTCCCTCTGCCTTAAGGTGTGCCACACTCTGATGGAGCAAACAGGTAAGCAGTACCAGGGAGGGCTGCTGAACAGGGAGCTCACAGACCAAGCACCCCTCAATCCTCTGCTGAGCCCCGAGAAAAAAGGCTTGAGCCCCACTCACTGTGGAAGCCCCAGTGTTGTGGCTCAATTGTCTCTCTTGCCAGCCACTAGTGGGGGAGGGGAAGGAGAGGAAAAGAGTCTGGATGGAGGAATGCTAGTACTCTAGTCATCTCCAAGCCTCTTTCTGAGAGTCTACCCAGAATGTCCAGGCTCTAGAATCACTCAGATCACCTGGGACCCACTGGACCCCTGTAGCTCCTGCAGTCTGGGTCAGAGTTGAAAAATGTCTGTGTGGGAACAAGCAAGGTGAAACCTGGGGAGTTGAAGCCTCCTGGGAAGGACAAAGGCGTAAGTTGGTAGAGAAGCAATACGGCACCTGCCATCCTGGCTTGGTTCTGTGGAGCCTGGGGTCCTATCCATAAGAAGCTCCCAACTCACTGGTGACAGTAGCCTCTGGGTTCATATGAGCAGAAAGTCACTCCAGAAGCTTGGGAACCCACCAATTGTCAGACATGTTTGGGAAGGGAAAAACAAACCACTCCACTTGCTAGACTCCAAGCCCCTCCAAGGTTGATCTTTGCTGATATCTTGCTCCTTCTTGTTCTGCTCTGCAACTTCTTCCTATGGAGTTTCTTGAAGGTTGTGGCACCCTTCCTTCAGACACACATCCGATCTATGTCTGTCTGTTCCTTTTTTTCTCTTTTATCTAAAATTTCTCCTTCTTGCTGAGATGCTCTGGCAGATAAAATATGTCTTCATTCTTGGTATTTTTATGAGGTTTAAGGTAATTTTATAAAAAGTGAAACCTAGTTGCTAGATATCTTCTAGAAAAGAACTGTTTGGGAAAAATGTGAAAAATTAATGATAGCCATCTACCAGCGTCCTTCTAAAACCCAGAATCAGTGATTCAGAAGGAGGGACAGGAAGCTGAGGTCCAAAAATTCTGTTTGTAAACCTAACAATATTTGTACCCCCATAATACGATAAAATTTAAAAAAAAAGAAAATAATTGACTCTTATGGTTCAAGTCATGTAAAAAAAAAACTCTGTTTTTCTTAAGTGCACATATAGTAGTAACATTCATCGCATGTCGGGCAGGTGGGAGGGGTGAGGAGGGAAAGGGTATATTCACACCTAATGGGTGCAATACACACCATCTGGGGGATGGACACGCCTGAAGCTCTGACGCGGGTGGGGCAAAGGCAATATATGTAACCTAAACATTTGTACCCCAGTAATATGCTGAAATAAAAAAATTTTAAAAATAAAATTAAAAAAGAAAACTCTGTGAGTAATGCCTAACTCAAGCTGTTCCCAGCAGCCACAGGCAGCCAGCTGTGCAGAGCAAAGTCTGGCACTGAATGGTCCTCTTCTCACCATACAAAGGGTCTGCAGGGAAGAAGTGAGTATTAAACTACTCTGAACCACTGGGCAGAAAATTCTAGATAAATATTTGAGTCTTACTGTCATTTTCCTTATTAAAAAAGAGACAAGACAAAAAGCTTCCATTTGAAAAAGTCATTGTTTATCAAAGGAAAATCTGAAAATATGTAAGATTTCAATTAAATGTTCTTTTTTTCTTTCTTTTTTTCCTTTTTTTTCTTTTGCTATTAAAAAAAACCACAGTTTATCAGTGGAGACTTAGGATTTTAAACTAATATCAATATTTTTTTATTTTTAAGTATAAGTTTTCAAATTTTCAAATTATAAATATGCAACATCATTAAGCTAAAATCATTTCCCAAGAAATGACAAGATAAATGTTCATGAAGGAAAAAATTTATAAAGATAAATTTTTGTAATTTTTCCTATTTTATTTTAATGACTATTACAACTCTTAATATATACACATAAGAATAAAATATTAAGTTGCAAAATAATTGGATCACAATAAAGAAGAACCACTCCCCTACTCCCCTTTCCTTCTCTTCCAGAAATGAGAAATAGTTTGTAGAAAGATCTTAGAAATATGAAGCATAACCAAAAGGTGGCATAAAAAAAACACAATATTCAAGGTAGAGAGAGCAATAGTGACAAATATAGTTATTATTTATAAAATTTTCATAATTTTATAAAAATAGCATACCAGAGATCTATAGGTCCCCTGCCATGAGAAATTATAAAAAGTGAAAATTCACTTACTCAACAAATAAAGTTTGAAGTGATGCTATGTCATTGTTTGACATTCTGAAGATGTATCAGTGAACAAAGCAGACCAAATACCCTTCCCTCACAGAACTTACATTGTAATGGGAGGAGACATTGGGCCCTTGAACTATCTGCTCCCTCTGTCATAAATACTCTCACTGCATTCTCTGTTGACATCTTTTCATGTTTTAGGTTTCCAATTTTAAAAATTCTATTTTTTTTTAATTACAGACAAAAAATATTGTAAAGGAAGCATGCAATCCACTAAGGATTTTGATACATGCTCTGAATAAGAGTGAGGTCATCTACAAGTCAACATCTGGGATACCTTACCAATAGCTACAGATTTCAATAAATTCTGAAATTCTCTCAGTAAATTCTGTTCTCTTAATTGTACACTGCTCCCTTGTACAATGTACAAGAAACAATTAGTTTTAAAAATAAAAGAAAAAAACAAAAAAGACAGCATGAGCTTTAAGGACTGACCAGGAATGATACTATGGTGTGTAGTGAGGGCAGTTATCACTTAGTTTTTGCTTAAATGTGCAAGGAACCATGTTAGCTGCATACAGTAACTCATCTAAACCTCATAACAACCTTATGAAGAAGGTGCTATTCCCATATCCATTCACAGAAAAAGAAGTTTAAATTAGTGGTTCAGTAACTTTCTTAAAGTTACATAAGTAGTAAGCAGAAGAATTGAGCTGGGATTCATACCCAGATCTTTCTGACTCCAAAGCCCAAGTTCAATTGCTCCCTAAAAGAGCACTGTCTTAGTCCTTTTGCACTGCTATAACAAAATACTACAGAGTAGACAGTTTACAACAATAAAAATGCATTTCTTACAGTCTGGAGGCTGAGAAGTTCAAGATCAAGCTACCAGCAGGTTTAGTTTCTGGTGAGGGTCCATTCTTTCTGCTTCCAAGATGGCACTTTGTTGCTGCATCCTCCAGGAGGAGACAAACACTGTGTCCTCACGTTGTGGAAGGGACAGAAATAAAAAATAGGCAAAAGGGAGAGAATCAGTTCTCTTGCATCTCTTTCATAAGATCATTAGTCCCATTCATGAAGGCTGAGCCCTCATGACTTAATCCCCTCCTAAAAGCCCCACCTCTTTCTACTATCACATTGACTGTTAAGTTTCAACATATGAGTTTGGGGGAAAACATGAAAACCATAACAATCCCACTGGGAAGCTGAAACAGGGACCTTATTGAAGTTTGAGATACCTAAGAGGAGACACCCAAATGGAAATGTCAGGTGCATAGTATATATATGAGTCTGGAGGTCAAATGATAGGTCTGATATGGAGATTGGAGATTGTTGGCATGTAGGCAGTGTTCAAAGCTATAGAAAAGAGTGAGATAACCTTGGGAGAGATGAAGATAAAAGAGGAAGGCCACTGAGAAGATGAGCATGATAGAAACTAGTTCAGTTGATACATAAGGATATCAAGGTATAAACCAAACTAAAAAACAATAATGAAATGATGTTTGCAGATTACCACCACAAACACAACATCTATCTTGCCTCTTAAGAAAGTCCTCAATATCATATGTGAGGCCAGGCATGATGGCTAACACTTGTAATCCTAGCACTCTGGGAGGCCGAGGCAGGTGGATCGTTTGAGCTCAGGAGTTGGAGACCAGCTTCAGCAAGAGTCAGACCCCGTCTCTACTAAAAAAAAAAAAAAAAAAAAAAAAATAGAAAGACATTAGCTGGACAACTAAAAATATATAGAAAAAATTAGGCGGGTATGGTGGTGCATGGCTGTAGCCCAGCTACTCGGGAGGCTGAGGCAGCAGGATTGCTTGAGCCCAGGAGTTTGAGGTTGCTGTGAGCTAGGTTGATGCCATGGCACTCTAGCCTGGGCAACAGAGTGAGACTCTGTCTCAAAAAAAAAAAAAAAAAAAAAAAGAAAAGAAATCATATGTGAATTGTCAGTGTCAAAGCACAAGTGATCTTCAATAACAAATTATTAGAATAGTTACTATTTTATATACTTTTCAGAAAAGAATCATCTACGAACTTTACAACTACCAGTGAAGTATCTTTTGTTATTTTACAGAGAAGGGATTTGAAGATAACATTGGTTAAGGAATATGTGCATTAACACAAAACCATGTGTCATGTCAGAGCTTCCCAAATGTGCCATGGCATGCTGGTGTGCCATGAAGGTGTGGCAAGATATTGATCCTTCACTCTTTAGCTGGAAGAAGTCTAGGGCAGCCAAAATAGTTGTCTAGTTGCTTCTGGCATCAAGCAAGCTGGTCTATTTACCCAAGTCTAAAAACTATAATTTTTTACTGTGCTATATTATGAGAAAGTTTAGAAAGCAAGTCACAGAGTCAGGTCTCAAACCTAGGTCTTCACACTTGAATTTTTGTTTTCTTTTTACTATGCTATACACCTTGTTAAATTTAGTTTGTCTGCCAGGCTGAAGGCAGTCTTTATCATAACATCTCTCTAATGGTTATATTATATTTCTTGAATTTGGCAGTGATTACTTTGTGAAAATTTATCAAGGTATATACTTAGGATTTGTGTGTTCTTCATTATGTATATTTCAATTTTAAAAGTTTACTAAAACTTAATTTTATGGCTTCAGTATGAAAAATGGTTTGACAGGAATGAAACTGAAAACACAGAGACTAGTTACAAGATGAATTCACTTGATTATAGATCATTTTCTAGTTCTACAGATGGAAAAAAGAGCAAATTGATTCCTCTAGTTATATGAGATTTTATAAGTACAGACTCCCAAAAGGGAAGTAAGCCAAGAGCTGGCCTTAGTGCCTCCTACCAACCCCCTAGAACCAGTGAGCAGGAAAGGAGAGGGGCTGGGGCAGGGCCTGGGACAGCCCATACAGAGGGAAGAGAAGGAGGATGGACACCATTCTGCGAGCTTGGAGTTTCCAAAGAGGCTGCTCTTTGCAAGGTGGTTATCTTGGTGCCTCTAACTTCACTGGAGACATTGCCAAGGAACCCTTGTTTTATGGGCCTCACTGGGTGTCAAGCTGGGTGTCCTATGGAGAGAAACTAGGCACTCAGTGTGCCTGTGCAAGTGCAAGTAATCCACCAATCCTTTAAAAATATTTTATTAAATTCCAACAACATCCTTACATTGCAAACATAGCATTTGCACCTAAATTCAAAGAAATATGTTATATTGTTAATTTTACTTCTAGGTCCATAGGCTTTATCTAATTTAAACGATGAAAAGTAGAAAGTGCCATTAAAATCTGGCATTTGGATGAAATGCAGTCCTCAAAATACATCTGCTGATACTGGAGGCTCTATAGAAACTGGATGAGAGATGATAGACCAAAATGGTGGCAGTGGCAATAAAAAAGAATGGACAGATTCAAAATACATTTGAGAGGTAGTAAAGACTGAACTATATGAGAGGTGAAGAAATGGAAAAGGAAAAGAGTAAATCTCAGGTTTCTAGATTTCATAACTGGGCAAAAAATGCTACCATTTTTTGAGAAAGAAAATACATGTAGACTCAGGTACAAGTATATCAAGAGTTCTCTTGGGACTTTGTAAGATTGAGTTGTCTATGAGGAGATATCCAAATTGAAATACCAGGTAGGCAGCTGGATATTTGAGTCCAGAAGTGGGAGGCCTGAGATGGAGATATACACTTGGAGATTGTTGGAATGTAGACAATATTCAAAGCCATAGGAAAGAGTGAGATAAACTTGCCAGAGATGAAGATAACAAAGGAAGGCCACTAAGAATTGAACATGATAGAAAAAAAAGAGAAATCTACATAAACACAATATGAAGGTCATTAATGAAATTAACAAGAGCAGTTTCCCTGGGTGACAGGGCTAGAAACAACATTAGAGTTGGTTTAATAGTAAATGGAATTATTACGTATTAACAATAACTTTCTTAAAAGAAAAGTTAATGGAGGTAAAGAGAGGGAAATCACAAGTGTTAAAATGTCTTTCAGGAATGCTGTTTTACATGCATTGACCCATTTCATTCTCTCACCAAGCTTATGAGACAGATATCCTTATTATCCCCATTTTACAGATGAAGAAACTCTGGCTTGGAGAGGGTGACACTTGCTTAAAGTTACACAGTTATTAAGTGCCAGAGTTGGAATTTGAACCCAAGTCACTCTAACTCTTAAGTCCATTCTCTTAACGACTGTTCAATATGGTAAGATATATAGTGCCAGATAAAATAAAGATTTGGGAACTCAATGAATCATCTGTTCAATGAACAAGAGTTAAATCAGACAACAAATTCAGAGATGTTAATCTAAAACAGGAGCAATTTTAAATACCTGAAAATTGGATTTGGCATTTGATATGGTTTTGATGTTTGTCCCCTCCAAACCTCATGTTGAAATTTGATTCCCAATATTGGAGATGGGGCCCAGTGAAAGATGTTTGTGTCATGGGGGCAGATTCCTCATGAATAGATTAATGCCTTCCCTTGGAGGTAAGTGAATTCTCTATTAGTGCCTGTGACAACTGGTTGTTAAAGAGGTTGGCACCTCTGCCTCTCTCTCTTGCTTCCTCTCTCACCATGTGATCTCTGCACATACTGGCTCCCCTTCGCCTTCTGCATGAGTGGAAGCAGCCTGAAGCTCTCACCAGATGCACATGCTCAATCTTGAACTTTTCACACATCAGCATCAGGAGCCAAGTGGAACCTTTTTTCCTTCATAAATGCAGCCTCAATTATTCCTTTACTGCAGCAAAATATGGACTAAGACAAAAAAAAATGTTCATCTACAACAGAGGTTATTTTAATGGATTGAAAAACTGGATTTGGGCCAGGACCGGTGGCTCATGCCTGTAATCCTAGCACTCTGGGAGGCTGAGGTGGGCGGATCACTTGAGGTCAGGAGTTCGAGACCAGCCTGAGAAAGAGCAAGACTCCATCTCTACTAAAAATAGAAAGAAATTAATTGGCCAACTATAATATATAGAAAAAATTAGCCGGGCATGTTGGCGCATGCCTGTAGTCCCAGCTACTCAGGAGGCTGAGGCAGAAGGATTGCTTGAGCCCAGGAGTTTGAGGTTGCTGTGAGCTAGGCTGATGCCATGGCACTCTAGCCCGGGCAACAGAGTGAAACTCTGTCTCAAAAAAAAAAAAAAAGAAAAGAAAAAGAAAAATTGGATTTGGTGCTCAAAAGCAGGTATTTATAATTGGGGACTGAAGTGTTATTTAAACATTAATCCATCAAAAAATGCACTTAGCACTTCCTATTCACTGAACTTAGTGGTAAGATAACACTAAGTACAGTATAAGACCTGTCTCTGTCCTCAACTAGCTGAGCACACTTATCTACTACATTGATCAAGTGATAAGCCAAACCATTAATGCTTAGTGCAATCTAGATAGTATTTGCTGATATTTCTGTGTGCAACAGTAGAAAGAGATATTTCAAAGCTATTATAAACCCAATTTAAATATTCAAATACACTTACTTTTTCAGGCATTTTTAAATCTGTGAAAGATTAATATTACATTGCTTGCTTACCCATTTTTTTCTTTGTTCATCTAATTACTTCAAAATCCTATATTTTATCAGATTATATACACGCACTTCAAAGAGCATGTGGTTATAAAATATTATGTACTACTACATTGCTAAAAGTACAATGATTCTTATGTCTTGACACTTCAATTTGGACTTTAAGAGGCATACAACTGAGTGTTTTATTTCCATTCCTGTGCTCTTCAGACAAACTTCCTTCAGCATTGGGCCATTCCAATGATCATTATTCTATAATATGTCCCTTCTTCTACATCAATCAAAATCATAAAGTTACTTTATTAAATAAATCTGTGAGTTTGTACATTCTTCCTTGTATTGCTCAAATGTTTTTTCCAGATCTTTTTATTTTATCACAGAAGTTTTCCATAAGTCAGCTTCAGCCAAATTCCTGAGATTCATACTTGGTCTTTATACTACATTGCTTCCCAAAATCTCCATGAGTGATTTACTACTGAACTAACAAACTATCAAATCCCCTAGGAACTTATATGTACCTACAAATATTTTATATAATATACATATAGTGTGTATATATGTATTAATATATTTAAACATATGCATTCAACTTTATGAATAATTAGAAATATATATAATATATACTTTAATATATGGCAATATATTATGATATGTTATATATATGTATATATTCTACTAACAGCTGTGTTTTTCTACCTTGATTTAGATTTTAGGTTCTTACCAATTCTATATTTTGACTTATTTTCCAAGAACACTTGTTATTTATCAATCAATAAGTGTCAGAGAACTTGATGCCTCTATATAAACAGAATTTTGTTTGAGCATGCAGCCAGATCTTGGCACAGTCCTTGACTGAGGGATGTTGCCAAACTTCATCAATCAGTTGAGCAAGTAGCAGCTAAGCTTCTGCTGTTGCTGAACACTCCACGCACACCAAAGACCTTTGACGTGACTCCATTGTCTTGCAAACTCTTTCCTGGTAAGGGATCCATGATCACATAACTTAGTGAACACTATGCCCATGAATCTATGCTCAGCAAATAAAAGATAATCCTAGAACTCTATTGAGAGTTAGCAAGGGATCTTAGTCATCTTAGCATCCTCAGTTCCTAGCACACAACCTGTCACACAAATGTCTGTGGAATGGATGGGGATAGTGGAGACAATGTTAACATTGTTTTAATATTCCATTATAATTTTGTAACTTCTTTCCACCAATCTAATACTTTGAATTTTTTTCTGTTTCCTTAATTCTTCTCACTTCCCAATCTCCCTTATCCAATCCACTTGTAAATTTAGGGGGTCCTGTTTCCAATATAAATCATGAATCATCAATCCTCTTCTCTACTTCACAACTTAGCCCAAGTCACACCATAAATCTCACGTGGAATAGTGCCATAGCCTCCTTACTAGTCTCTGCTTCCATTGCCTATCTCCAATGTTCCATACAACATTCAGAATAATTTTTTAAAATATAAATCTTGTTAATGTCACTCACTTGTCTAACATGCATCATTGAGCACCCAATATGCTTCAAATGAAATCCAACCTCTTTCCATGGCCTCCTAAATTCTGTATGATCTAGGTCCTATCTATCCTATAATATTAAATACAAAAATAAAAAGAAAAATATAAAACTCAAGTTAACTCATTATTCTTCTAAAGGATGTAATAAAAAATAATTAAGACAAAAAGGAGTCAAAGAAGAATTCCCACAGGTAGAAGCAAAAATTAATAAACTAGAAATGTAATATTTCTAACAATTGCAAGATGATATGGAAACCTTTTCTAGTGCCAATGAAATATACAAATATCTAAAAACTCTAAATAAGAAGAAAAAAGAAAAAGAAAACTTAATATGCAAAGTTAGGAAAAAGAAAGGCAATATAATCATAGATACATATGAAATTGAAAAGACTAGGCTAAAAAATGAAATCATAAAAAAATTGTCAAATTTGCATGATCTTAAAAATCACCAGGCTTTTAACAACCACCATTATTAATACTCAACAGTAAGCAACAGGTATTGTTAGCAATTAGCCTTGATTGGGTGCCTGCTATTTGCCAAACACTATTCCAAGCACTTTACAGTATTTTGTTAGGTGACTGAAACCTCACTCCATTTTTATAAACAAGGAAACAGAGACAAGCGAAGTTAACTTGTTCACTTTTACACAGCTATTAAGTAGTAGGCCTAGTATTAGAATATGGACTATAAAGAGACCATGGAGCTCATCTTCTTAATCTCTATATTATAAGCAGAAATGATTTACCATTGACAAGACATTATTTGTAAGAATTAAAGAAGAAAAATTATATGATCAGTTCAAGAAAAGTGCAAAAGACACTTGATAAAATATAATATGAATTCCTGAGTTTAAAAAAAAACACTCAACTTCCTTCACACGATTAAAAAAAGTATTTCTGAGAAGCCAACTGCGCACAAGGGTGAAACAATACTCAAGGGTGAAACAAGAGAGCAGGGTTTTTCCAATGGGCATTAAGGGGAGGAGATGTCCACAGGTATGTTCAGAAAAAAATAGTATTCCGAAGAGCAAATAAGTTTAATAGCTAAACAAATTAAACAGATTTTTTTTACTGAGGCTTTAATATACTAACATGTTTTTTCTGTGACTCTCCTGAAAGAGAATTTAGCATGCTATTTCCCAAGCTTCTTTGTTTAACTGAACCCTTTGTTGTCCTCTCTGGAAACTAGTGTCCATAGTTTGGAAAAGGCTGCACTATAGCGCTGAAGGCATCTGCACTGAAACAATCCTTACTGATACAATAAGGATTCCCACTCTGATAGCCATGATTCAACATTATTCTAGATGATTTAGCCAATGCAAAAAAGGGAAAAAATAAGAGTTAAATATAGGAAAGGAATAAAAAACATTATTTGTAAATAAGATGATTACCTACATAGAAAATTCAAGATCAAGATAATCAATTGAAAACTAAAAATAATAATAATAACTAAGAGTGCTAGATACAAAATAGATATGTATATAGATTGATCTCTACCTTCAATGGTAGAGACAGTTTGTCCAGACAGATTTATATGTAGTTAGTGAGTAGAGAAAATAAAGATAAGAGGGGAAAAAAATCACTGAAAATGCACAAATTATTTAATAATTCCCCTAGTCTTATCTCAAGGGTAGCAATAATGATTGGAAGAACAGTACATATCCCTAGCTCCTGAATTTCATTTGTCATAGAGAATTGTGTCAATTGAGATGGTATTGGATAATAAAATTAGAAATAACTATGCTCATAATTAGCTATGTGACCTTTGACAAGATAGCTTTCCTGGGTCCAAGATTTTATAGAATCTCAGTATTAAAAGGAAAATTTTATATCACATAATGTGGACCAAAAAGCCTTATAAATATTTATATCCATGATAAACTGTCCATGTCAGACAGTTTATCATAAGAAAGAAGTCAAAAATATGCACAATGCTGTTCACATTACACTTTAAGAGTGAAACTAACAATGTCATTGAGCACAAAAGCCTGTTTAAAGAAATTATGGTACATCCATCTTATGGAATACTAAGCTGATCTAAAAATGTATGTGTCCACACATGAGAAAGTGTATACTATGTGGGAACAGAGAAAAGTAGGTTACAAAACAGTGTACATGGTGTGATTCCAGTTTTGCAAATATACGTACACTCAGGACCCTACTTCCTTGGCTGTCTACATTTGAACAACCACATATATACATACCACATACCTATATGTCCTATGTGCAAAATGTTACTGGTGCTTATTTCTGCTTAGTAAGATTATACAATAGATGATTTATATTTTCTTCTCAGGCTTTCCATGCTTGCAAAATCTTCCAAAATCTCTGTAACCTGAAAAAAATTCAATAAATGGTATTTTAACTTATCTAGTTTAATCATAAAAGCCCTTTTTTAATCACCTTGAATAATATTCCTCCTAACTTGTTTTTCCATTCCATGCTCAAAAGCGTTCTATAAAATGGTCTTAGAATCTGTAGAAAAAGCTGCAAAAACTAAGAAAATTTGTCTTCACACTTTGCTGTAATCTGATTTCCCTATAACTTCCCTTAAGTGGTTATGAAAGGTAAGTTCATTCCTGTTATGAAGAATAGACCTTCAAACGTTTTTAAGATACCAAACATTTTTCCCATGACTCTTCTTTTTTTTCCAGGTTAAATATCCCCCAGTTCTCTACTTCATTCCATTTTGTGGCATAGATTTGTAACATTTCCCTGAGCATGTAGAAAGATCCTCTAAGTTGTAGGATGAGAAAGAAGTGGATACTGTCCGGGTCACTGACTAGTTTCAAAACTGGGGTAGGCATGATAAAAGCAATAGCTGAAGTATCACTTTACGGTGTAGCATTCTTGCTCAAAGACACTGCCTTTGCTAATTTAAAATAGCAATGTTTTTCAAACAAATTGCTCAAACTATTAATCTATTTTTGGAAGAATCGAAGCCTGCCTGTCAATTGTCTAAAATGGAGTTAGGGTAAGTTACAACCTGAAAGTTATTCAAGTAGCAAAACATTATGTTTTTCATCTCCATTTTGTTCTGTTGTTCAAGAAATCTCATAATGATTCCACCTACAGGATAAGGAGTCAGAAAAACAACTATTCCAACCCATCTTTCTATGGGAGAGAGGAGAGAGATTAAAAAAAAAAAAAAGAGGCCCATTGTTAATGAGAAATTTCTCAGTCCCAAGGATTTATAAAGATTCCTAGTAACAGAATATCTTAACCAAAAGTTCCAATAAAAGCAAACAAAAGCATATAAATCATCCATGCAGGCTTATAAAAGCTATTCAGTCATACGAGCAGACTTACAGTGGAAAAACAAGTAGACAGAAGAAAACAAAAGTATGAAATCGAAGTACAGGATTGAGAAAAATGTGGTAACATTCAAATATGATGAAGGCTAAAAGACACTACCACAGTCACATCTACAGACAAAGGATTGCGTGAGAGCCCGTGGAGGAGAAAGGAGAAAAACACAGCAGCCCTCTCTCATGCTGAAGCCCTGGGCTCATCTACTGGGACACTTTGGTGTAGGGGGAAGATGATTCTACAATGCAATGTCCTGAGTTGTCCTCAGCTCTCTGTGATAGCTTTTTTCAACTAGTGAGTTAAAAATACAGAAATATCCCTGAAACTTTGTTTCTGCAGTTATCCCCCTGTCCTGCATTGTTAATATCTCCCCCTCTATTCAGTCATCCCAGAGCATTAAGGCATGCTGTAAGAACTCCCGTTGTGGGCTCCAAACCCTCCCATAGCTATCGTCTCATTTTCCCATTCCACTTTAAAACAAAGCTTAGCAAAATAGTTCACAATACTCTGCCTCCACTTCTATACTTTCCAATCCCTTTTTTTATTAATTTTTAATTGCATAAATAATACTTATTCAATGTACCTGGTGAAGAAATGCAAATAATATATAGATGTTCTATAGAAGATAACCAATGTTAATAACATAGCTTGTATTCATCTACATCCTCTTTCACATGTATGCAGATATATATGCATGTATATGAGGGTTTTGTTATTGCTTGTCCTTATAAAGTGAAATTTTATGGTATAAATTATTTGCTACATACTTTACTAATTTGACAATTTATTGTAAAATCCACTCCAACCTGGCTTCTGTCCTATCATGCCGCTAAAATTTCTTGTTAATATTAGTATATATCTCCTTGTTACCAGCTTGCTCCATACTGTCAATTACAATGATTATGTTTATAGTTCTTATCTTACTCTAGTGCATGATGGTGTAAGAGGTGACTACCTCTACTTTCTTTTAAGAAGCATCCTTACTTGCTTTTATGATACATCAATTCCTGATGTTCTTCCTATCTCACTGGGTAACTCCACAATCTTCTTTGTTGGCTTCTCCTCTACTGACTCCTTGATGTTCGAAAATTTTGGGCTCCATCCCAGGTTCTTTTTACTTTTCTACCTCTACAATCTCGACTTTATATTTCATAGAAATCTCAAATCTCTCATGTTCAATATTAAACTGATCTTCACCTCAACTACCCATTCACTCCATCAAACAGCCAATGTATCATCAGGTGGGTAGTTGGATATATAAGTTTGGAGAACAGGAAAAAGTTCCAGATGGAGATATAAATACATGAGTCATCAGTAATAGATAGTATTCAAATCCATGGGCATGAATGAGATCACTTAAGGAGAGATTAAAGCCAGAGATTTCCACACAAGTATTTTTTTTTAATTTTTAATTTTTTTATTTCAGCATATTATGGGGGTACAAATGTTTGGGTTACATATATTGCTTTTGCCCCATGCGAGTCAGAGCTTCAAGCATGTCCATCCCCTACATGGTGCACACTGCACCCATTAAGAGTGAATGTACCCATCCCCTCCTTCCTGCCCCCATCTGCCCCACACCCAATGTGGAAACAACACAAGTGCCCATCAATGCATGAGTGGATTAATAAAATGTGGCATATGTTCACACAAGTATTTTGAAGAAATTTTTTAAGGGTATTTTTATTAATTTAAATTTAGAGTGTTTTTTAAAAGGAAAATGCAGTGTGAGGAAAGCAATGGATTATTTCATGACTATCGATTAATACTTCAGCCCTAACAAGGAAGAGATTCTCCTTGCAGCTATTTAAATGGCTCAGAGGGAAAGACAATAGTCTGGAGTTATAAAGGTCTGCAGAACCCAAATTGAGTTTAGCTGTGTCCAGCCAGAGCAGCATTTGCAATGTCATGGGCCTGTGTTTCAGCTCTTATATACAACCTTTATCTCAGGTGCCCTTCTTTGTCAAAAAACCAAAGATTAACTATCTGTCCATTGTCTCTGTATTAGCCTTAGAAGGAAGCTCACACCTTGAGTTACATGTTGTTTTCAGAAACATAAAAATGGAAAGTTAGTTACTCCAGGTTTCTTATCTGAAAATCAAACCCACTGCTAGAGCTGTCGGAACCAACTAAGCCAGATGAACTAGTAAAATAAAATTACTAACATATAAAATATGTGAGCTGATCAAGTCACATAAAATCAATAAAATAACCATGAACTTTTGTCTCTGTCAGGTAAAATTAACTCTTCAGTCTTAAAAAATATAGTCACCATAAACATTGTATATGATAGTGAACACTCTGTTTAAAGAGGATAATGTGGTGATATATGTAGTTTGGCAACTGTGTCTCTATCAGTTATGGAACAACACAGCAATTTATCATGAAACTGAGCCAACAGAATAATACTTGACCCAATAATGTGTCCAAACAAGTGTTTATTGGTGTATATTCCAAGCATCCAAAGAATGAACCAGCTCTTTGAATGATGTTAGGTTCTATGTGAGGGAGTCACACATGTTACCTCTGAGTGTTCACATGTATTATCTATGAGTGTTCAAAAACCTTCATGGTCTCTCTTAGCAGTTCATTCTAATTTATTATCATATGAGATATCAAGTAAGTTCTTGAGTGGAAAATCTAAGATCTAGTTATTGATCCAAAGGAGTTACACCTCCAAAAGTAACACTCATTTTTTTTTGTTTAATCTCTAAATACTGATTCATACCTACTGCATGTCAGACACTCAGCACTGGAGAAACAGAGCTGCATAACACATAATCATTACCCCAAGGCACTTATAACCAAGTGAGGATACACTTACAAACACAGAATATTGTATATACGTTCCTGAGCTGTGTGTGTACTATGGGAATTTGGGTTTGTTGTTTGTTGTTTGTTTGTTTGTTTTGTTTTTTTACCTTCAATTGATTAGAGAGGAGTTACAAAATACTAAAAAAGGAAATTTTAGAATAATAGTAAATTGATAATGGTGAAGAAAGGATCAGCACAAATCATTGAAGCTAAGAATTTCAAGAGCAATTCAAAAAGGGTTAACATAGAAAGAGTTGAATGTAAAGAAAGTTCAGCCATGTCAGAGTTGAGAAAAGTTAGCCAATCCTTAAGAAACAAATGCTTGAGACATTTGCTAATTTGAAATAGAAAAGAAAGAGAGGGGGAAAAAAGGAGAGAAAAAAAGGAAAGAAGAGGAGAAGGAGAAAGATCAAGAGACGATGAGATGATCTCTTCAGTTCTCTTCAAACTTTAAGAGGAAACATGAGCTGTGAATGGAGACAGGCCAATTTCTAAATATTATAACAACTGTAATAATATTGCTGTTGCAGATTTTTAAAAACAAGCAAACAACATGCCTGTTAAATTATTGGGTTTTCAAATTCTAGCAGTTCACTGGAAAAAGAAAATTTGATCTCCCTTGGATTTCTAAGTGGATTTTTTTCTTATTTAAAAAAAAAGATCAATCATCAGACACCATCACAATAAAAAGTTTCTGTGGAATGGGCTAACTGAGAAACACTTTGGGTTTGGTGATTATTTCAAGATATTTTTCAAATATCTGTGGCTCTACCAAACCCAAAACACATTTTGTGTTCTCCCAAATGCCAAAGAAGTTTTGCCAAGTGCTTTTGTACATTTAATTTTTTAAGTCATGTGTATTTTATATGAAATTTAATTCATATGTTTTTTATTTACTTATATACAAATAATCAAAATTTTGTTTTGTAATAACTACTTGATGTCCACAGAGGCATTTTACAAACTATTTTAATAATTTTTTAAGTCTTTTTTCCTAGAAATAAGTGATTTCTTTTTTTTCCTTGAATTCACTTAAAGCTTTTATTCCCCACTTTTATGCCCCAACAGTAATTAAAGTAGAAAAGCTAGCATTTTTGTTTCATTTTTAATTACAAATATAACAAGGTTCCATGTTTTCCCTAGTAACATGAAGATAGAAAACTGGGGGGAAAAAAAATTTTTTTTTGCTGACATCTTACATTTTGTTATCCTTTTATTTCCTTTTTTCTACATATTATTAGTGGAAAAATGTATATGTGATGGAATAACTTAATGCAAGGAATTTAAACTCCCAGAAAAAGTGGCAACTTCGGCAAATTCTGTTTAGCATAAGCAATGGTAAATAATAATTAAATAAAGAAGTAACCATACAGCACTATATTACTACTGACAATGCTAAAAACCAAAGAGACACCAGTCAAACTTGGCAAAAAGCAACTGTTCGATGGTTAGTGCTCTAAAACAAGATGCAATCAAGGGATCTCATTAAAATATGCTTGCATCCTATCCACTCCAGTCTCTCCTTCACTTCCCCATCACACAGACACACATGCACACACATACACATGCGTTTCAAAAATTAGTCCTTAAAATTTAACATTTGCAATCACAGTATAATCTTTTCCATCTTTTCTTCTGAATAACTGGGAGAATTATGCAGACTATCTTTAATCATTTGGAGAGGCTCTGCCTCTTTATGCTATAAAGGGTAACAATAATAAAATGTTTATATTTAATTTAACTTAAAATTTAACTTGATTACATTTAAAATGTTTACATTAATTTAATTTAAATGTTTTACATTTAATTGGAACATTTAATCCTATATAATTATTTCTATTCTTATGTTAATAGTTTATTCCTTTAATATTCTATTCCTGTGATGAAAATTCTTTCTATTCTAGCATTACTAGGATTCAACTTCTTTTTTTTTTTTTTTTTTTTTTTTTGAGACAGAGTCTCGCTTGTTGCCCAGACTAGAGTGAGTGCCGTGGCGTCAGCCTAGCTCACAGCAACCTCAAACTCCTGGGCTCAAGCAATCCCGCTGGCTCAGCCTCCCGAGTAGCTGGGACTACAGGCATGCGCCACCATGCCCAGCTAATTTTTATATATATATTAGTTGGCCAATTAATTTCTTTCTATTTATAGTAGAGTCGGGGTCTCGCTCTTGCTCAGGCTGGTTTTGAACTCCTGACCTTGAGCAATCCGCCCGCCTCAGCCTCCCAGAGTGCTAGGATTACAGGCGTGAGCCACCGCGCCCAGCTGGATTCAACTTCTTAACCTTTTATCCCTTTACCTACATATTTTCATTCTTAAGCTCTTTATAATTTTACCTGATATTTGTGCACTTTCCCTAATGTTTACATCAAAAAATATAATGAATAAACATTAGGACTGAAAAACCACAGCCCTGACATCTCTATGAATATTAAGTGCTACTCATATTTCTGCCTGTGTAGCATATCATCCTATATGATCAAGAGACTACTTAAAGGATTCCACATATGAAGCCTTAGAGACATCACATTCATTCCATTACACAAAGTTTTGGATGTCAAATTCCCTCAAACTTAACCTCTATGTATGGATTTGGAAATACCTTGTTAGTGGGAAAACAGCTTGCTTGCAGCACTCAGCTTGCAAAGATTAAATTAAGCATTTGCAAAACATTGTACTTTAAGAGTAGGAGAGGCGTAAAGGCATACTGTGAGGCATATAGCCTTCACAGTAACTATAAATTATTCTCACAATAGATTTTATTTAATAATAATACATTTTTGCTTGGAATTTCTGGTTCCAAATCCTTCCTATCACAGGCATAGCAGACAATATCTATCACATACCCTGTTTTATAGTCAGCACAGTGCGGCAACAGGAGTAAGCACTGGGGCGGGGTCAGTCCTGGGTTAGAACACCACCTCAGCTACTTATTAGCTGCGTGACATTCACCAGGTCACTTTAACATTGTTAAGACTTATGGGGTCATTGTGAGAATTTAATGTACCAAATACTGCCCATTTTACCTCATTTAATCTTCACCAAAATCCTGTCATAATTCAATCGGTAACACTCAGTAATAACTTAATAGGTATTTTAGAGTTGAATAAATATTTTAAAATGTTAAAATGTTCATCATAGTACTTGGCACACAATAAACATTCATAAGTGAATTCCTTCCCCTGCTATATGCTAGTGCATAAAGCTCCACGTATGCATAAGGAGAGTAAAAGGTAGATACAGCTGTTTAGTTACTAAATACTTGTCTTGGTTTTAATAAGCTCTGTTCATCCTGCTTACAATTAGCTCTTGTATCACTAAGAGCCGGTTGTGAAATATAGGTCCCTCACCCTCTCCTGGTTAGAATTCGCTTTGCTGTCCTTTCATAAGTCAAAACCAGCAAGGTTTATTGTAAAGAGTAAAGATGAATGAGCTTAGTTATCTCACATTCCAGTAGATTCCTTTCTTTTTTTTTTTTTAAATTGGTATCTCTTCAGGAGAACAGCCTGAAAGAAAAGCCAATTCTAAAAAGTACCATCTTTCATAAAGAAGGATAGGTGGGCTTGTCTTTACTAAATCTCTCTTTTCTCTGTCCCCTTCAATAATGCTTTTATTGTCCATTTTGTTCAAAGTACCTAGGATGGATGACTACCTGCATTCTCTCTTTTTCTAATGCAAAGCCAAGCGCACACAATAATTTGGCTGGTTAGGAAGTAAAGAAAAATACAAAGAGGAGACAGAATCCTCCTCCCCTGGCTAACAGACTAGAGCTTTCCTGCAAGGAGCTAGTAGAACACTGATGAAAATGCCTTGTGTTATTTAATTGTTGTTGACTGAATTCTTAGTCACTAACTCACAACATAAACAAATGCACCCACTGGAGAATCCTGAAGAATCAGATGCTAGGACAAACAGCCAGGCAACATCTCTTCTTGCCTGACTCACTGCTGCTTCTGAAGTCTTCAGTCCTGGTTACTGAAATCCCCGGGCCATGGGGACCACCTAGAAGCTTCCTTTTACTACAGACTTTCCTTCCCATAGTTACAGTACTCACACATTAAGCCATATGGTTTCTCTGGTTATACTATTGTACTTGTATTCTAAGTTTAAACTTCTTATATCTGGCAACCTACTTGTATAATTGGAAAACTCCCCTATTCTGTAGAGAGGTATCTTAATATTTATAAAATATTTTTTCTTCAGACGCATATTAACTTCTAATTCATGTTTATAACGGAGTCCTCTGTCTGTATACTTAAAAAGTCTTTGATATTTTAAACATGCTAACAACATTTTAAAATTAAATTCTTATTAATGGTGAGTAAGCTTCTGGCACCTATTTTCAAGTTTCAGCCTTCATTAAGCTGTCTAAAGAGTTGCTGAATTGTTAATACACATTTATCGCAACTCAAGAAACATTGAACTTCTATATGTGCACAGCACTGTGCTAGGTACTACAATATGGTAATATATTTGAGATTTAAACCAAAATAACTGCAGCAATGCCTATGTATTATTAATACCAATAATAATAGAACCTCTATAATTTGCTTAAGAATGTAATTGCATATAATGTAATTATTATTTTTCCCTATACTAAATCTTTATTCCTTTAGTATTTTAAAATCCTTTCTACTCCTTCATTGTTTTAGTATAACTCTTTAATATCTTATGCCTTTGACTGGTATACAAATTATCTGCTAAACTAGCAAAACATGAACACAGTCTTATTTTTTTTAAAAATAAGTGATGGCCATATCTCCCACTTCTCTGTAATATATTATAATTGCTTTAATAAGAACCTGTTTTCAACATGCAGTTATACTATTTTCTTCAAGCAGCTGAGTAACTTGTTTTTATATTTAACACTAAATGTTTCAACAGTTTATTACCAATATGAAATTCAGTCATAAAATTTAAATCATCTGCATAGTACAGTCCAGTTCTCTGGCAAAAGCAATAAATATATTGGAAGCTTACAATTTTATATAAAATTTAAAACAGTTCTCCAAGTAAATAACCTTAGCTTGTTTTACTAGATGATTACTTTAACATTCTCTCCAACTTCATAAAACCAAGTAATTGCTCAATGCTCCACATCCCTTCATGTTGAAAGGCCCAGTTCCACCATCAGCATAATACATGCAGTGCTATTTATTGCTCACCAACCCAGGTACAGCGTGAAAGTGTATAAGTTGGTTTTAAAAAGCAATGAGTATCTCATATAAAAAGTTAATATAAATGCCAAGTTATATTACATCATCAAAAATAAAGTTGCTTGAGTGAACTAAACAAATGGAAAGGGACCTTGAGAACATGCCACTAGATTTTCTTCCCTCTCCCTAGAGCTAAAGCCATACTGGCCTTCTGCCTAAGTTTCTCACTTCTAAACATTCTCATTAAGACCCTACTAAGTTTCATAAATTTGTTGGCTAGGCTGTCTAGTAGAATTCATTATATAACCCTGGGTGAGGACCATGTTTTCATTTACAGGGGCTTCATTCTTTATACTTGGAGGAAAGACAATGAAAAATTTCTTTTTGCATAAATCATGGGTTTGTTTATTGTTGTTTATATTAAAGAAGCTATAAAACCAAAGCTATATTCTATTTATTATAAAAGGTTAAAGCATACCAACTGAATGATCTAAACAACAGGTGCCAATACCAGACTACAGCAAGATCCTGGAAGTAGAAGGTTGCTGTCTCCACTGTGATGTTTGTAGTGGAACAACTGGTGGGGAGTCTGCAACATTACATGACATATTGGTCACCAGAATAATTACCCTCAACTTCAATGCAGATATAGGAGAAACACTGATAAAATAGCAGGTTCCCAGTGCCCCTGAAACTATCACCTAATTGCAGGCATACACGCTGGTTGAAATTGTCATTATCTCATTTGTCTCCTGCCCAATCGAAGTTAAAAGGGAGGCCCTTGGCATCAAAGCAAGATCATTATACAAATATTTATTAGCTTGCTCTTTCTACCCCTTCCATGTTACAGATGAATATCACCCACATACAGATTGATTGCTCCAAAGGATCAGTTTAAATAAATGTTCATTTCCTGGGCCCCACTCCTGACTGCTGCCTTTCTGGATCATTCTTTCCTTGCAGTTAATATGTAACTATCTGAACACTCCTTCTCAGGTTCTCTTTTTTCCATACCAGAAGAGCTAAGGTAAAAAGTAGGAAGATGTCCAGCAGCTCCTGAATCAGCTTTTCCCAGAATGACTTTGTTACTTTGTTGAAAGTGTTTAGAACCCTAGAAACACCTATATACAACTCTACATCAAAGTAAAACAGAGATTTTTCAGATTATCTATATCCTTCTCTTTTTCAATTAACGGTAATACTCATGAGCAGTAAAAGAAAGAATGATTAAAAAAAAAAAGAAAGAAAAAAAAAAAAGAAAGAATGATTATAAAATCAGCCAGACTTGGATTGAAGCCCTGCTTAGACCCCTCTGTTAATCATTAGCAAGTTGGTGAACCTCTACAAACCTCAGTTTCCTGGTTTGTAAAATATGCAGAATAATGACCACCTATCAAGAAAATTGCTAAATATTGTAACTCAAGTACCTAACAATAATAAGTACCCAATAAATATGAGCTATTATTCTTTTTAACTTGCTATAAAATTGTCCACTGAACCTTTTTTCCTTGGACAGCATCCTGATTCACTTGAGCTACCCACGCTCTAATGATTTCTAATGATTTCCCCCTCATGTGATAAGAAAGGCAGTGTGGTTCAGAGGCAGAACGCCCACTGGCCATTTCTTAGACTTGAACTTTAAAAATAAACCTACTTTATTTCTTCTTCTTCTTCTTTTCTTCCTTTCCCTTTCTTTCTTAACTCAAAAATGGGTTGACCAAGGTAAGCATCTGCACAGGGGCTGCAGGGGAAAGGTGGGGATCCCAGAGGAGACATTGGAGCCCAAGCTGAATGAGGAGAGCGTCCACCCAAGGAGGAAGTGATAGTGGCAGCCCAGTGAGAGGTGACAGAGCCCTGAATAGGTAAAAAGGATGTTGTTGCTGGGAGACAGCCCAATGTAGGTTGCTAAAGCTACAGCAGGGTTCGGAAATTATCCATGTAGAAGGCTGACCAGTCACCAGATGTCAGAGGCAAATGGAATGTGAAGATCCTCCATATATGGGGGCAACCCAGCATGGGGTGTCAAATCCCAAGTGGGATAAGGAGCATATCAAGTCAAA
The DNA here is from genome assembly GCF_040939455.1 of Microcebus murinus. NCBI lineage: Eukaryota > Metazoa > Chordata > Mammalia > Primates > Cheirogaleidae > Microcebus > Microcebus murinus. The sequence goes on along the minus strand of NC_134105.1, from coordinate 62,169,859 downwards.
GCCCAAGCAGGGTGAATAGACCACCCTCAATAGAAAGGGTGTTGGCAGCAGCAGATTTGTTATATTCAAGCAAACAAGTGAATATATTGAGCTATAGAAAAGTAGATTTCTTACAGTTACTACAAAATGCAAATATGGAAATATGGTAAAATAAATTACATATATAGAAAGAGAAAAAATAAAATTATCCCTTCCATGTTGAATTGGAATTGGAGATATCTCTATGAAAAGAAAATACAGATACTGTAGATTATCTGTCTATATATTCTGTAGTTCTTTCAACTCAAAGGGCCTTGGAGCAGCAACAGTACAGTAGCAATGAGCTCACCCAGCACCAAGAGTTTGCTTCTAAATACTTTTCTGTAACAAAAAGAACTAAAGGTTCTTATAGAAATGGATAATTCCAGGGCTGGGGGAGGGAAAGGACAAAATGAGCCTGGAACCTCTTGTGCCAGAAAGACAGGAAGTGCTCAAAGGACGACCGGGTATGTCAGAGAACCTAGAAGTCAGCTTGAAGGAGATTCCCTCAATCAAATGAGAGTAACAATTAGAGCTTGAAAATAATTAATGATAGAAAGGGATCATAATCCTTTGAATAAAATAGGGATCTATGAGTCCATGCTGATATAAATAAATTAAATAAATAAATAAGAAGTTTGATAAGGAATGAAATGTCTAGCTAGCCTCAAGTACTTCTCCACAAAACACTTATTAATTATAAAGAATAATTAATTATAAAGGGAAGCTGGCAGAGACCTCCTTAATCAAATGATCACTGTGATCATCACCAATAATGGGACTATTAGAAATCTCGATGGAGCACAATGAGACGAACCCAGCACTACTTCTGTGATACGCCTACCAAAGACACATAAACTGAATCTAATAAATACGAGACATAAGAAAAACACATTGAGGACATTCCACAAATAACTGCCCTATAATTGTCATGGTCATGAAAGTCAAGGAAAGAATGAAGAGAGATTGAAGAAGATTAAAAAGTCACACAGGGGGACGGGCACAGTGGCTGATGCTTGTAATCCTAGCATTCTAGGAGGCCAAGGCGGGAGGATTGCTTGAGCTCAGGAGTTTGAGACCAGCCTGAACAAGAGCAAGACCCTATCTCTACTAAAAATAGAAAGAAATTAGCCAAACAACTAAATATATATATATATATGTATGTATATATGAAAAGTTAGCCGGGCACGGGTGGCGCATGTCTGTGGTCCCAGCTACTTGATAGGCTGAGGCAGTAGGATCACTTGAGCCCAGGAGTTTGAGGTTCCTGTGAGCTAGCCATGGCACTCTAGCACAGACAAAAGAGTGAGACTCTGTCTCAAAAAAAAAAATGTCACACATGACAACTGAATGGTAATCTGGGCTATTGATGTGAATCCTTTTGCTATAAAGGGCATTTTTCAGATAATTCATAAAACTTGAATGGTATTTGATGATTAGATGGCAGTAACGTATCAATGTTAGTTTCATAATTTTGATGATTTTATTGTAGTTCACTAGGATCATATCCTTAGTAGGAAATACACACCAAAGCACCCGCAGGTAGGTGATAGGGCATCATAAAGGCTAATTGCTCTCAAATAATTTAGAGGAAAAAAGAGTTCTTTGTATTCTTCTTTTTTTTTTTTTTTTGTAAATTTTTCTGTAAATTTGAGATTGCTTCAAAGTAAAATTTTTTTATAAATAAATACACTGATATAAATGCACTGAAATATGAGAACTTTTAACACATCATGAAAAGATAGAAGCAAAGATCTCACAATAATTCAATGGCTGCTGCAAGCTACCTGACAGGTTTTATGCATGTTTTTGTAAAACATGGCCATTTCATGTTTGGCAGCCAGCCCTGCTGGTCCTGCCACTGCTTTCCAAGTGCAGCATCCAGAGCAAGCACTGGACCAGGAAAGCGAGCTGCCTCTATCCAGTAAGAGCAAGGGCACAAGTTGCCACTACAGCTCTGAATGCTGAAATCCACCACCGGAGCCCACATCTTTGTTTACTGGCATGGGAAATCCTTTATGCCAGCATGAGTTCATAATCAAGTTAATTTTAAAACCAAAATTGGAATTCTATTGGCTTATTTCAGTACCCGACAGACAGCTTGTGATACACGTGGTTTTAAGAATGTGCCTTTGAAGAGGCAGCAGGTACCCCAAACCAAAGTGGCTGACAAGTTGACAGCCAGCAGCACAAAATACACAACCTAGGTGGTATATAAAGGCTAGCACTCGTGCCATTATTTATAGAGTGCAAAATCCCACAATATAAAAACTGTAATAAAATAAAATCTTAGCTTTACGTCTCTGATGATGAATCATTTGAGAGTTTTCATATAAAAAAGTATTCTAAATTAGTGGTCTGATACAAAACATTATCTAGGTTTGGGCCACTCCAAATATGAATCTGTGTTCAGTAACCACACAGATATATTCATATCTTTAGGTCAACTCAGAAAGTTCTGCTGTTCTAGCTCTGGCTCCCAACTCTAGCAGAGGGTTTATTACACATCACAGGAAAAGGCAATCTCAGCCATTTGCAATATTTTTTTTCTTGCTGTGGTTTGCTGCTCATCAATCCCTCTTCCCCCACCCACCCAGGGAATATATTCATTTTGTTTTCATTTAAATGGTATCTACTCTGTATACTTTTTGGTCTGCTCATTTTCCTTTTAGCAACATAGTAATATAGTATGATTATTTTTTGATGTCAACCTTTTCCAGAATCTGGCTGCATAATATTCTCCTATATTAATGTGCCTATTTTTTTTAACTATTTCCCTTTTAGTTGACATATAGTTAACACTTTTTATCTGCATCTCTGCTTGTTAAATATCCTTTGGATAACTCCCTAAAAGTGAAATCACTGAGACAAAATGTGTACATCCATTGTGAATTTCGTTAGAGTTAACAAATTGCCCCCAGAAAGGGTTTAACAATTTGTTCTCCCACTAACTTTTGCCGCCTTCTTCCCCTTGCCAGCACTAAGTATTATCACATTTCAGTAAAAATGAGTTAAATCATTTAAAAATAATAATAATAATTGTACCTAATATCATAGGCCACTCCTTAAGGGGAAACACGGTGCTTAGAAAGTCAGCATATTTGAGCACTAGGTTTTTGTGTTTGGTTTTTGTTTTTCAGAGAACACCATTGCCTTAAAAGGATAGTTATCTGCTTGTCTCAAAGAGAATAACCTTCTGGATACTACCATCCTTCGCATAGTTGTCTGGCTAAAACAAATTGTCTGCAAAGCAAAGAATATTTACTTCCCTGGACTTCTTTCTGAGTTCTGCACCAGTCATTCAAGTGTTGCAACTCATTTCTTTTTGCCAACATCAGCCCATTCACCAACTGTTTTCAATTAGCTATGGTGTTGAGATGGTGTTTGCATTTTGTACCCCCTACCTTTTCAGAAACATAAATTTCCAAAACAATTACCTATTAGGCTGGAATCTCATGCTTTTGAGGGTGATTTTTTTCTTTCTTTACTGTTCTTTTATTTTTTTTCCACCCGGTTTGTGCTTATTTTGGAAAGTTTATAAATTCACTTAGTTCTGTCTGAGAATCAGATAGCCAAATAAACATAGGTGCCATTTTTGGCAGCATAGCTATTAAAATATCATGCATTCTTTTGGTTATTCTACTGGATTTTAACTTTCATTAATACTACTACAGGAAACATAAGATTATTCCCTCCATTCATATTATTTTTAAAATAAAGATGCAGAGACACAAGATAAGGCAATTGGATTTAGCTAATTGAATATATTTAGAGAAAAGAGTTCTTGAGATGTAAATGAGCAAACATCAAAGTTACTTACTTGGGTTTTTCAAAACCACATTACTCTTTCTCACATTGCCAACAAGCAGATTTCCTCCCCTCAGTATTCCATTATGGACTTTTTAAACTTTGAAATATATTATAATAGAGAGAGTAATGTAAAATGAACAAAGACATTATAAATGCAGTAGGAGGGGAAAATCACTATTGTTATATCACTATTATTATATAGCCCTTTTGATTTTAGTATGTGCTTTCATATAATGAAAATTTCAAACTAATGTTGCATGAAAGATTACTGTGCATTTAAATTTCCTTGCTTTTAGACAAATCCATTTATAATGAGGAAAATGAAGATGGAACTTAGCATTAATTAATTTAAAAGAATGATGCTTTGTAAATGATTTGCAGGTGCTATTACAGGTTCAAGACTGCGTCTGTTCCATAGTTTGGTCTAGTCACACAAGGGGAGATTAACCAAACAGTTATCAGTTTTGAGAACTCCTAGACTGAGCAATAATGCTAAATCAGGAAAGGAACTTTACAATTTAGGAGAATCCTCAGTATTCAGTTTCACTCCTGTAATAGCTCATTTAAAAAAAAAATTCAGTTTCAAATGGAGTTTTGTTTTTTGCACACATCCTTTCTTTCTTTTTCTTTTCTTTTTTCTTTTTTTTTTTTTTTTTTTCACTTCTGGAGGTCCCTTTATTTAACTCTCTTGAGAAGGTAAGTGGATATTCCTTTTGCCAATGCAAATAATTCTGGATACTTTAGAAAGAACAAGCTATTTGTTAGCTGGGTTCAATGTACTGACCTATGACCCCATCTCCACGTACTGTGGGAACCAAGTCCTGCAGGCGCTCTGCCCACCAAGCTCAGGCTGAACTCTTGTCAAAACAGACAAGCAGGATTTTAGGATGTAAAGTCAAAGAGACCTGTACTCTAATCCTGTCTCTGCCACTTGCTGGCAATGTGACGTTGGGCAAATCTTTCCACCTTCCCGTGTCAGTTTTCTCATCTGTAAAATGAGAACGATAGCAGTGCTTACCTGACAGCGTAATTGTAAAGATTAAGAAACACAATGTAAAGCACTTTGAAGGTCTTGAAACATCATAAACACTGTAATATATAAGCTATTTTTATTATCCTTTTTATTTTACTCTGCATATAGTCCAGAAAATGTAAACAGAAAACATAAAAACTGAATTATATTCAAAATTTAAGCTTACTGGAATCTTGCAAATTTTATTATTTCTCTTTCTTTGCCTACTCATGATATAGTTAGTTTTATAAATTATAGCATTTCGTATACTTATATATAAGATTCAAATATGTGATTTTCTTACAAATGCATTTTCTCACATTTAAAAAAATTAATTAAAACAATTAAATCAATTAAAACAATGAAAAAAATCAAATGTTCATTTGAAAAGATTCAGAATAGCTTTTAAAGCTATTTTAAGTTTCAAGTACTTAAAAAGTTTTTGAAAATCTTAAAATTATCAATGGGAAAACTTATTTTAAAGAGGTTCAAGGGATATTTTTCCATACTAAAAGGGCTGCAAGTGGTGGCTCACAGTTTATAATTCCAGCACTTTGGGAGGCTGAGACCAGAAGATGGCTTGAGGCCAGAAGTTGAAGGTTGCAATAAGCTATAATGAGATCACTACATTCCAGCCTGGGTGACAGAGTGAGAGAAAGAAAGAAAAGAAAGAAAAGAAAAGAAAAGAAAAGAAAGAAAGAAAGAAAGAAAGAAAGAAAGAAAGAAAGAAAGAAAGAAAGAAAGAAAGAAAGAAAGAAAGAAAGAAAGAAAGAAAGAAAGAAAGAAAGAAAGAAAGAAAGAAAGAAAGAAAGAAAGAAAGAAAGAAAGAAAGAAAGAAAGAAAGAAAGAAAGGAAAGAAAGAAAGAAAGAGGGAAAGGGGAAAGGAAAAGAAAGGAAAGGAAAGGAAAGGAAGGAAAGGAAAGGAAAGGAAAGGAAAGGAAAGGAAAGGAAAGGAAAGGAAAGGAAAGGAAAGGAAAGGAAAGGAAAGGAAAGGAAAGGAAAGGAAAGGAAAGGAAAGGAAAGGAAAGGAAAGGAAAGGAAAGGAAAGGAAAGGAAAGGAAAGGAAGGCAGGCGGAAAAGGAAAGGAAAGGAAGGAAAGAAGGAAGGAAGGAAGGAAGGAAGGAAGGAAGGAAGGAAGGAAGGAAGGAAGGAAGGAAGGCCTCATTTATTTATTTAAAAACCTTATTCTTTTATTTATAAAAGAAAAAACAAAAATCTATAGAAGTTTCATTTAACAATGAAATAATATTATTAAGTACCTACTATATCAAGTACCTACTAAGTAGGTATTATGTAGCTACTCCAAGCAACTGTTCTTGGTAATGAGCCAATAGGAGCCACCTCCGGCTTCCTCACAGAGATTGGCAATGCTAGCATTATTCAGCTCATATCATTCATAGTCCTGGCAAACTTGATATGTAGGCCCCAGGATTTACCTTGTCAATAATACACCTGTTTAAAAATGAATAAGCAAAACATTGAGATTTTATTTATAACTGTACTTTTCCGGGAGCTTTTTCCCTTTGACTAGAACTGTAATATCTAAATTTGTGAGGAGTGTTGAATTAGTCTAACTTATTTGTATAAAAATCCACTAGATATGACTATGAAATGACAAACTCAATTTTTGAAATTTTAATCTCAGATGAGCTTATTGTTTTAAATCATTAAACTACCCCTTACGATAGTTTTGAAGATTAAATGACAACATGTTTGTACAATACCTAGTACAGAATAAGAACACAATAAATGGCAGCTATTAGTATTATTATTTACAGCCAGGGCAAAGGCAGGAAGATTCACATCCACACATTAGGCTGCTTAGCATTACTCTTTTGCATTGACTAGTGTGCTTCACAGTGCAAATTTAGCCTATGTAATAACAACTTTCATATTATATTTTTAAGTATTTTCTAGTTTTTGAGAGGCCTTCTCTGATCTAAATCTCTATACTCTGATTTCTCTAATAATTCTGAAGGGTATGTATTCATTTCATCACTTTACACATAAGGAAACTGAGGCTCCAGGAGTGAAATGGTCTGGCCAAGTTGGCACGGTTAGTAAGCGACAGAACTAGGACCCAGACCTACACTTGTCTGCAGTCTTCCCATTTGTCATGCTGCACCTACTGGAACATTTTTGCTAATAAAACTGAATTTATAAAATTGTCTTTCAAATCTTTCTTCTTGAATCCAGATTTCCTAGAGACTCCAAAAAGATGTCTGGGAGTTGCTAACCACTATTCCAATGAAACTATACACACACAAAAAAATTTCAGCAGTTTGTATCTTGTTACATAGAATTATTTCCCAATGTCAGAAAAACTGAAGGTGATTTGAGAGTGACAAAAGCATCACCTTGACAGATTAATGTTTGGACTGATAACGTATAGTTCCTTTCTCTCCCCATTTTGTCTCCTATATAACAAGAACTAAGAAACAAAATGAGACTTTTGGGGGGAGGAGGGGAAATGGGCATTTATTGAAACCTTAAAATCTGTACCCCCATAATATGCCGAAATAAAAAAAAAAAAGAAACAAAATGCAGGAATCTCGGGTAGAAGTGTCCTCTCTGAGCATCAGCTGAACATACGTACCTCTCTGTGATACCTGCCCTGCTCTAACATGGTTGACGACACTAAGACAACTTTAGAAGCCAGACCAAAATTGGGTGGCAAACATGTCCCTGCAGCGAATGGAGAGTATAAAATGTCTTTTACTAAAAACAGTCAAAATTACCACCAGCTTTACAGACACATGTCAGCTTCTAGATTGACAGGCAATATAGCGGGGTAAACTGATGGTTCAAAAGTTGGTTCCCATTAGGGACTCCAAGACAGATGAAAAGGCAAGCTACCTCTGAAATAAATAGAAGCATATAATTAGGACAGTCAAGACACCTCCAGGATGCACACAAATGAACAGGACTTAAAGTACTATTTTTTTTAAGCAGAAGATGAAATTTTAAAAACTAATATAATTAATAGTGAATCCATGACTTTCTTAAATCACATAGTGGCAATTTTAGAGGCAACTATTCATTTAAATATTCTGAATTTCCTTCTAATCTGAATCTTCATTTACTTTCTGAATTAAGCAATTTCTTAAGATATTTAACATATTGGCCAATGCTTTATATTTTGTACAATATCTTACTTAAATGCAGAATCAATTCTATCATTAATCTGCTCAGTCCTCAGGAGTCATGGTGACTTGGAGAGAATACCCTTAGAGTTATTTTGCTTGGTCATTCTAATCAGCCCTGCAACCTCAAGCGGAGCTGATTGAGCCAAACACATATCAGTACAAATAAAACATTGCAAGAGACTTGGCAGATCTTTGTGGTGGTGTCTGACTATTTTCCACTAGGCAACGCCAGCTCCACCACCACTCAGCTGTTCCTATTCTACTTGCAATCAAAACTCCAACATCTGGAAAGAATAATCATTATTTTAGTATGTTGGTCCTTAGAGGGCTCATGAAAGTAGAAAAAAAGAAGAAGCCCCCAAAGATGTCTCAGTCACTTAGAAAGTGAAGTTGTAAAAAATAGGCTTTCTTTCCCCTACATTAGTAGTTAAGAGGGAGAGCAAAAATTAAATATGCTCAGGGAGCTGTCTTTTATTGGCATTTACAATTTCTTACAAATCTTATAGAATTTTTTTGGCACATATGGCAATGGCAGGATTAGTCTCCCAGTAAACTCAAATGCTAACTTCAGTGTAATGTCATTCTTGCTTGTTGAATCCTCTGAAGTCTTAAGTGACTACAGATCTACAGTCTAGCACAGTGCCTGGGACATCATAGGTGCTCAATAAGCATTGGTTGAAATAAAATCAAATGAAAAATCTACATGTATCTGACCTTTAAAGCCATTGGAAAAAAATAATGAAGAGGACTGTGGATATAATGTTCAAGATTAATTCACTAACAATAAAAAACAGGGGCCCTATAGGAAATTCCCACCAAAATATAGGAAACTCACCCAAAAGGAGGAGGATGTCACTCTAAGTTGATCACTGCAAGAGGAATTCCACAGGGGTGAAGCTCATCCTGTCCTTGGATTACATTTTGTGGGGCCCAAATCTTATACCCTGGGGAAGAATATTTCCCAGTTTTGAGAACTAGACCACTGACACTGCTACTAGGGCAGTGGCAGAAATGGAGACACTGACAGACAACAGCCCTGTGGTCAAGGCAAGAGAAACAAGGCAGCAGCAATGGTGCAAACCACAGCCCATAGCCAGGAGCCTAAGGACCCACAGACTAGAGGCAAAGAAAGACCAGTAATATTACATGGGCAGGCTCAGAGCACAAACCATCACCACAACTGCCCACCCTCTTGGTTAACTTAGAAAGGACTATATGGAGGAATCCTATTTTATTCAGTCAGTATTTATTTCATCTGGTATAGAAGCCATGGCTTGGCTTCTGATATGGCTACAATTTTTCAGCAAGGAAAGTAATTCTCCATGTGGACAAAAGCCAGAATGGATATAAATGGGCAGAGGTAGGAATGGTAAAATAATCATAATCCTAGCACTTTAATTATTTTGAAGCAAACACTTCATAAATCTGAGCTTCATAATTCTTGAGTGTGAATTGGATACAATTCCACATGCTCTGAATGCTCCACAAAGCAGTTCTAAGTTTGTAATGGCATCTTATACATGAAAGTACTTGGGAAGGTGGGACAGTAAACCAAAGCAATCTTAGGAAGTAGGATGAAGTTCCAGTGTTAGAGATAACTCAAGCATAAGATGCGTACAGTTTAGAACCTTCAAGGACTTTGTCATCCAGCCTAGAAGTCTCAAAAGTCACAAAAATAATTATAATAAAGTAGGTAGTAGATGAGTAGACAAAAGTGCTATAGAAACATAGTGAATTATGCTTGGGAGGTCACCAAAGAGGTGATATATGAGTAAGAGCTTGATGAAAAAACCAGTGTGGTAGACATGTGTGTGCAGGTAGTGGGGGTAGGACCCTCCAGGTAAAAGAAACTGTGTTTGCAAAGGCATAGAGGCATGAAAGCACATGGACACGTTAGGGGATCAACAAGTACTCTTGTTTGGCCACAGCTTAGGGCACATGGGAAGGAGTAGAGACTGAAAAATTTAATTTAAAGTCAGAGTGCAAATACATACTAAAGAATATGGCCTTCTCTCTCAATCAATGAGAATGCCACTCGATGTTTTTAAGCAAGGAGCCTGACATAATCAGAATCCTGCCTCAGAGAGTTCACCCCTGCTGTGAACAAAACAAATTGGGGACATTCTTTTTTCTCATGACTGCTTTGGCTATTTGGAGCCTTTTATGGTTTGATACAAATTTTCAGATTTTTAAAAATATTTCCATGAAGAATGTCATTGGTTTTTTGATAGGGATTGTATTGAATTTGTAGATTGCTTTGGGTAATGTGAATATTTTAATAATATTAATTTTTCCAATCCATAAAAAAGGAATATTTCCCCTTTTTTGTTTGTTTGTTTTCTTCTATTTTTTTCATCAGTGTTTTATAATTGTCATTGTACAGATCTTTCACTTATTTGGTTAAATTTATTTCTATGTATTTTTTGTAGTTATTATAAATGGGATTGCTTTCTTGATTTCTTTTTCAGATTGTTCACTGTTGATATGTGCAAATTCTACTAATTTTTGTGAACAAGGCTGGAGGCATCACACTACCTGACTTCAAAATATTCTACAAAGCTATAGTAACCAAGAAAGCATTGTACTGGGATTAAAATTTTTTTAAAAAGACACATAGACCAATGGAACAAAATAGAGAATCCAAAAATAACTACATACATATGGTCATAGCCAATACATTTTTGACAAAAGTGTCAAGAATGTACATTGGGGAAAGGACAATCTCTTCAATAAATGATGCTGAGAAAACTGTATATCCATATGCAGAAGAATGAAACTAGACCCCTATCTTTCACCATATACAAAAAATCAATTCAAAATTGATTAAAGATTTAAATGTACTACTGGAAGAATGGAAGAAAACATTGGAGAAATGCTTCAGGACAATGGTCTGGGAAAAGACTTTTTGGGTAATACCTCAAAATTATAGGCAACTAAAGCAAAGATTGACAAGTGGGATTACATCAAGGTAAAAAGCTTCTGCAAAACAAAGGAAACAATCAATATAATGAAGAGGCAACCTACAGAATGGGAGAAAATTTTTGCAAACTATCCATCCAACAAGGGATTAATAATCAGGGTATATTAGGAACTGAAACAATTCAACAGCAAAAAACCCCAAATAATCCAATTCAAAAATTGTCAAATGATCTGAATAGACATTTCTCAAAAGAAGACATAATGGCTGGGCACAGTGGCTTATGCCTGTAATCCTAGCACTCTGGGAGGCCGAGGCGGGAGGATTGCTCAAGGTCAGAAGTTCGAGACTAGCTGGAACAAGAGCAAAACCCCATCTCTACTAAAAATAGAAGAAAATTATCTGGACAACTAAAAATATATATAGAAAAGTTTAGCTGGGCATGGTGGCACATGCCTGTAGTCCCAGCTACTCGTGGAGGCTGAGGCAGGATTGCTTGAGCCCAGGAGTTTGAGGTTGCTGTGAGCTAGGCTGATGCCATGGCACTCTAGCCCAGGCAACAGAGTGATATTCTGTCTCAAAAAAATAAATAAATAAATAAAATAATATAAAAAAGAAAGAAAAAAGAAAAAGTTAATAAATAAAAAATAGAAGACATGCTAATGGTCAATAGGTATATTAAAAAATGCTTAACATCACTAATCCTCAGGCAAATGCAAATCAAAACCACAGTGAGATATCATCTCATCCCAGTTAAAATGGTTATCATCAAAAAGAAAAAAAAACAGATGCCAGCAAAGATATGGACAAAGGGGAGCTCTCATACACTGTTGGTGGGAGTGTATATTAATACAGCCACTGTATAAAGCAGTATGGAGGTTCATCAAAAAATAAAAATGGAAATACCATATGATTCATCCATCCCACAGCTGGATATATATCCAAAAGAAAGAAAATCTGTATGTCAAGGAAATACCTGTGCTCCCAAGTTTATTACAGCACTATTCACAGTAGCCAAGATACAGAATCAACCAAAGTGTCCATCAGTGGATGAATGGATAAAGAAAATGTGGCATATAAACACTATGGGATATTATTCAGCCATATAAAAAAATAAAGTCCTATAATTTGCAGCAACATGGATGAGCCTGGAGGATTATATTAAGTGAAATAAGCCAGGGCACATACAAACAACTATCACATGTTCTCACTCATATGTGGGAGCTAAAAAAGTAAATCTCATGAAGGAGAGAGTTGATTTGTGGTTATCAGAAGCTGGAAAGGGGGTGAGGAAGATGAGAGATTGGTTAGTGGGTACAAAAATACAGTCCGAGAGAAGGAATAAGGTCTAGCACTCAGTAGCACAGTAGGGTGACTATAGTTAGCAATAAGTTACCATATATTTAAAAATAGCTAGAAGAGAAGATACTGGGAATGGAATGTTCCCAGTATAAATAAATGGTAAATGTTTGAGGTGATAGATATCCCAATTACTCTGATAGGATCATTACACATTGTATGCATATATCAAAATATCACATATACCTCATATACGTCTACAATTACTAGGTGCCAATAAAAAATAAATCAGAGACAGTTACAAAGGGCTTCATTTTTTAATGTCAAGTGTGTGTCACTTAAGTGCTTTGTTTCAAGTGACCTGGAAGAGCACATGTCTTGTTCCCTTCTGTATCTCGTTGGATACACAGTATCAAACACAGAACCTGGCATGTGACAGGGCTTCATGAATACTTGTTGAATTAATTGATTGTTATTGGAATCTGTAATTGTGTGAAGATTTTCATAGAATCACTTTAAACTTATTTAACCCTTAATATGTGATATTATTCTCACTTATGTGTATCCTATACATCTTTATATTTCCGAGAGCTGGCATATAACCAGAGTCCAATCAATCCCTGTGAACTGGACTGAACACAAGAGCACCCACAAGGCCTGACTCACTGAACAAAGGGATGTAAGTTCTGTTGAGTTTTAGCAAAATAAGGGAGTTCAAATTATTATTGACACTTTTCATTTGTAATTTATAAAATAGATAGGTGCACTCCTGAAAAGTTAAAAAAAAAAAAAGTTAAAAAATAGCCTTAAAAATGTATGTTTTTACTGATATGTGCACTATGAGTGCTATGGTTTGGATGTGGTTTGTCCCCACCAATACTCACGTAGAGGCTTGACATCTAAGGTGGCAGTGTTGGGAGGTGGGGCCTAGTGACAGATGTTTGGACCATGAGAACACCGACCTCATGAATAGATTAATGTCTTGTCAAGGTAGTGAGTTCTCACTCTTACAAGACTGGACTAATGCTCGAGGGAGTGGATTAGTTACTGCAAGAGCAGGTTGTCCTAAAGGGAGGTTCCTCTTCACATTTGGTCCCTCTTTGCACATGCCACTTGCCTTTCAACCTTCTGCCATGTTATGATGCAGCACAGAAGCCCTCATCAGAAGCCAAGCGGATGCCAGCACTAGTCCCATTGAACTTCCCAGCTTGCAGAACCATGAGCTACATATTAATATATTGCTTTTCTTTATAAATTACCCAGTCTCAGGTATCCTGTTACAGCAACACAAAACAGACTAAGACAAAGAGTTACAAAAATGTGACAAATCGGCTAACTAGATGATAGCAGTAGCCCATTATTAACCAAATCAACTTCCAGAAGTTAATGAGCACAGTGCTTGAAGTTCCAAATTGTGATAAAAATATTAAATTTAGGGGGGTAATTAAGAGTTTATGAAAATAACTATTGGTAATATTAGTTGCCATTTTTGGAGGTTAAAAATGGCAACTGATATGTCAGTACCCATAGCTTAAGTTAATGGTTTACTCAATACAAGACTATCATGATTTTTTAATAACTCTTCATGACAAAGTGTCCAAATGAGTCCAAAGATAATAAAAAAGTAAACACTGGTCTTTCTTGTTATACATGTGGAACAAAACTATTTTAGGAAACATATTACAGACTAAATTCTAAAATCTATTAGCAATGTTAGGTAGATTAAGGTACCAAGACAATTTTTTTTTATTTTTTTTATTTTTTTTTCCAAGACACATTTTATTTACTCTGTGGTAAAGATTTTTAAAGTTTTTTAAACTTTCAATAAAATTTTTATATAAGCTAAAAATTCTTATAGAGCATATCTACATGGGACTAAATCCAACAGTCAAAAATTTGAAAATGCCATTAAACCAGTTATTTGTTATTACATAGAATAAAGAAATCTAATTATTTTTGCTGAATTGAGTCAAATTTACTTGCATGTATGGATACAATCATATTGTGAGACACACTTGCAAATATTATTAAGACTTATGTCCTAAAATGACTTTTCCCTGAAGGCAATTGACTTGGTAAACAAATAAGATAATTTATAAGCAAATAGAGGTTAACAGTCCAAGAGTTGCTGCCGAAACACAGAACAACTCATCAGCAGAAAAAATATAAAACACAATGCCAGAGAAAGAGGACTGTGGTTGGTTATGGCAATTGATTTCCAACACTCAGGCAGGGACGTGTGAAATATGAGAAAATAAGAACAAACAGCATATACATCCCATGGAACAAAAGGAAAGCAAAAAGGACCCAAAAGTTATCTTCCCTATAAATCCCTAAGTTTCATCATTAGCAATTCCGTCTGTTTTGTTAAATTCCAGTGCCTTCTGTCCAGAAGTGCTTTAAGAAATATTATTCATGACATGAATATTATTATTCATTCCTGGGAGGGATAATACAATACATGGCAGAGTCATGACTTAAAAAAAAATAAAAGGATACAAATCCAGACTTTTCTGAATCCAAAGCCAAATAACATTATAGTGGACATGCATAAGATTTTTATTTTTATTTTTTGTTCTTTAAACATAATTTCCTTAGGACATTTTTCTAGGAGAGGGGAAATATGAAGCCATGGGTGGGCCATAAGGAATGGGTCAAAAAACATGATGTATGTTACCAATTCATCTTTCAAAAGTGTAGGCAAATGCTTCTTTTACACCATCACCTCTTGATATTAGAATTTACCATTTTTTAATCTTTATTAATTTAATAGGTAAAAGTGAAACCTCACTCTTGTCTTAATTTTCACTTATTTGATTATTAGCTGTACCAAAGATAATTTCATATGTTTATTGGTCATTCATATTTCTTCTTTTAAGGAACTTTTTCCTGTTTATGCCCTTTAACCATTCACTACTGAGATCTTAGAAATTATATCATCAATTTCTATACACACTGTATATATTATGAATACTACTACTTTATCCTATTTGTTACAAATATTTTCCCATTTGCATTTATCTTGTTTATTTTTTAAGTACATAAGAACATTTTAAATACTCATGTTTCAAATCTATAGAACTGTCCATTTTCTAGGAGAATATATTTTAAAAAGAAACTTTATCCTATCCCTCAGCTCATTTGGGGTTAAAAAAAAGTGGAAACATGTAATTTAAGATTTTGTTTTCTTTGACGAACAGAGTAATTAATCCTAAAACATGACCTTCTACAGGAAGAGGTTCAAATGGTAGCATCTAAAGTACAAGATAGAATAACATTCATTGTCTCAGATCAGTCAGTTAATTAAAGGTATCAGTTGGAACCAAAAAAAATGCATGCCCAGTACTTTCCAAATCTAAGAATCTCTCCACTATTTTTTCTGGGAAATCTTGCTCTTCCAAAAGACCACAAACCACTTCTAGGACATCATAATAGCAGGGAAATTATGCCAACCAAGCTTTGAGATTCACAGTGTATAAATACAAGATAATAATCACAGCAGGGCAACCACACACCACCATCAGTATGCTTACTCAATTGATTACAAGGAAGAAGACAAAGCTATTCTAGAGAGAAGGCCATTCCATTCTTTCTACCTGAAATATCCTTCTACTTTCTTCCTCGTTATCTCTATCTATTAAAATTATTCAAGATCCAGGTCATCATCCCTCTTTTGTGAAGTCTTCCATGATCACTGTGTTAAATATCATCTCTCCTTCTTCTGAAAGCCTTATTGTGTATCCCACGTCTGTAGCCCTTATCATAAAATCTTTTTTTATAGTTTTTGCTATAGTTGGCTTAGCTCTTCCTTCTTATGACACACATCATCATCATCACCACCATCTGTAATCAATACTAGATTATAGCAACAACATCATACAATCTTTTATTGCCCCTTGAATATAATACTGACAAAATATCTTCTGAATAAATGAGATTGAATAAATGAGTTTTTTTAAACACACACTCTTTTTGCAAGTTCCTTAAGAATCTCAAATAGATGGTGATGGGCACACTAAAAACCTCAACTTAAGCATTATACAAAGTATCACCCATGTCACAAAAACATTTGTAGCCCCTTAATATTTTGAAATTTTAAAAAATGAAAAAGGAACCTCAAATAGAAAATATGAATTTAGCATATGACAAAATCAGTTCCTTTATGACAAAAAGAAGCTCTGTGGATAATTTTCTGCAACCATAGTCACTGTTAAGTCATCATAGTCGTAAAAGGATTCAGCCACTGATTCCTCCTCTAGTCCTCTAGGCTGTTATAGAAGTGCACTCCACCTTATTATGGTGAATGATTGCAGAAGGCAAAATTTTTATAGAGATGGGCTAAATAACAGACACAGAGGTGAAAATGACTCAGTTTAGCAAGTGTTTAAAATAAACATGTCTTTCAACCTTTTCCCCACTCTTTGATCCTGCTGGACATCAAGCCTTCCTTAAGCCTCAAACGCTCCAAATTTAAGGAAGAATGACTTCCTTACTAAGTCACTCTCCTGTCCTACCCATAAATCACATTTGGTTTCAGCTTTCTTGGTCCTTGGAGAAACAGAGTTCTTTTCTGACTCTGCTCAGGTCCCTAAGTGTTTCTTCATTATTTTAGGTTCTATACTTCTTAAAGTCAGCGGAACTTTCATTCTTCCAAACTCTTCCTGAAAAGGTTATCTATTTGATGACCTTATGACCCCACTCAGCTTACCTGATTACTTATTCATCTTTGAGCAAAAATTTATTGAGTATCAGCCATGTGTTCAGTATCAGAGAAACAACTGTGTGTATGAAGATACAGTTCCTGTCTCCGCAAACTTAATAGTCAGGAAAGCCATCCAATTAAACAAACCTAACCAGAGGAATTAGTAAGAAATTAATTGATGTCATATAAATAATATGTTATATATGTTTATTTTTTTCTTCTTTTGTCTCACTAGCCAAATTAATGTTGATCTTCCTTGTATAGGAACAGACCTCTGTGTTCCAGAATTTGGCGCTTGATTGATGTTTGTGTATTTGAAAGTGTACATCAAATGAGAAAACCAAGTCAGGTAAGCTGAGAAGGTGATAGATAGAAACTGATGCTTCCCAAACGGCAGCAGTGGTCCAAACCCACAAGTAAGTGTGTGTGTGTGTGTGTGTGTGTGTGTGTGTGTGTGTGTGTGTGTGTGTTTGGGGAGAGGGATGGGGACAGAGAGAATAAGGAAGGAAAAAGAGAGACAATTATAGTCAGTTCATACCCAACACCCTAGATATGGCAGGACATTCATACCCAACACACTAGATGTGGCAGGACATCCATACCCAACACTCTAGATGTGGCAGGACATTCATACCCAACACTCTAGATGTGCCAGGACATCCATACCCAACACTCTAGATGTGGCAGGACATTCATACCCAACACTCTAGATGTGCCAGGACATTCATACCCAACACTCTAGATGTGGCAGGACATTCATACCCAACACTCTAGATGTGCCAGGACATCCATACTCAACACTCTAGATGTGGCAGGACATTCATACCCAACACTCTAGATGTGCCAGGACATCCATACCAAACACTCTAGATGTGCCAGGACATCCATACCCAACACCCTAGATGTGGCAGGACATTCATACCCAACATACTAGATGTGGCAGGACATTCATACCCAACACCCTAGATATGCCAGGACATTCATATCCAGCACTCTAGATGTGGCAAGACATTCATACCCAACACCCTAGATGTGGCAGGACATTCACACCCAACACTCTAGATGGGGATGGATATGAGAATGCCTAAGATTGAAGCACTAAGCACCTTGGCTTCAAAGACTGAGCTTAGCATGTAAGAACTGAGTAGCCCAGCCAAATCACTGCCTTTGAAAGGGTTGTGTGGAGCCTGGACAAGAGGCTCTCACAAAAAATTCCTGACCTCTCCTCCATTTGTTTCCCCCCATACTTCATAAGCCCCAAGGACCTGACTCAACACAAAGGAGAAGGAAGGAATCTAAAAAAAAAATCTGAAATTCTTCCTCTTGCCAACCTTGGAACAAGGGCTGGAAGCTGGACTTTAGCAGAGAGAAATATGATATTTCTTACACTCTATGCGTCACAAACAGTTTGCAACCATTTATCACACAAGTGATTCAGATAAATTGTTCAAGGTGAGCTAACTCTAAGAACTAAATCTTGGGGAGTAGCCTATCCCAGATTTTCTCTATGTATATCTCTCCCCCTTCTAAATTCTGTTTCTTCACAAAGTGTCATTAGTGTCACCAGTGTCATTAGTCCATGGAGTTGCCCAGAATTCATCTCTGCCAGTCCTATTAACAAATTTGAAACACTCATTCAGTTCCTTCTTCTTGCCCTGGAAGAAGTCTTCTTGTGGGTCTGTTTGTTTTCATAGTGAGTTGTTTATTAATTCTAGCAAGAGAGCACAATTTTCATGCACAATACCAAAGAAAGGTATTTTTGTTGTGTGGATGTTCATTCCCTTTGTATAAACACAAATTTTTTAAGGGATGCCCATAAAAAAATGACGGAGGAAAAGGATCCAAACCCAGCTAGCAGATCAGACAGGTCCCTTCTGGTGAGCTCTGCGATGGCAAATACTGGAACCACACTAACCTTAAATTCTGTTGCAAACCTGAAACCTTACATTTACATGAATTACAACTCTCCCCAGGTGTTTGAAATCCCCAAATAATCCACAGCAACTTGAAGAAAGGAAAATCTATCTTCATAGTTACCCTCAAAGTGTTCACAATTATGCAATCCAGTGGGGCCATCCATTATCACAACTCAAATCATTGGCAATATCTCTCAAATAGCACAATTTTTGTGTAATTGCCTGTCATCCAGCCATTTATCATAGTAAACTTTTTGTTTAAATTCAATTAATTACAGACAGACATTGTCATGACACTTTGAAGTTTTTTTAATCCAAGCTTTCCAAAGAGTTTCCTAAAAGAAATTGCCATTTAATTGTAGGTTGTTTGTGTGTGCTGGCCTCCAATAAATTATTTTTCTTCTTTTTTTTTTTTTTTTTTTGAGACAGAGTCTCACTCTGTTGCCCAGGCTACAGTGCCATGGCATCAGCCTAGCTCACAGCAACCTCAAACTCCTGGGCTCAAGCAATCCTCTTGCCTCAGCTTCCTCAGTAGCTGGGACTACAGGCATGTGCCACCATGCCTGGCTAATTTTTTCTATATATTTTTAGTTGTCCAGCTAATTTCTTTCTCTCTTTTTTTTTTTTTAGTACAGATGGGGTCTCACTCTTGTTCATGCTGGTCTTGAACTCCTGACCTCGAGCAATCCGCCCGCCTCAGGTTCCCACAGTACTAGGATTACAGGCATGAGCCACCATGCAAATTTTTCTTCTTAACAACATTTAAATGAAGGAAATTTAAGAACTCCACCATATTTAGTATGGAAATTATTTTCAGATCATCTCCCATTTAACCTCTTTGTTACTGCTATTTCTTTGTGAGGCAAATGGTAGGAGAAGAAAAAGAGGAGAAGGAAGAAAAGGAACCGTGGAACAAATGTGTACTATACTGTTCTCTTCTGGGCTTTTATCTGATTTAATCCTCACAAGGATTAACCTTCAAGAAAGATAACAACATCCCTCTTTTACAATTGAAGAAATTCAGACATAGGGCCTTTAAATAGATTGCTTGCCCAAGGTCAAAATGAAAAGTCCAATGTCAGTAATTTTTTTTACTGCTTTCCCCTCACTCAGTCAACCAGTAAGTGGTTGAAATATGGGTCTGAATCCAGGCTTGTCTGCTGCAAAGCTTAGGTAGGTATATTATGCTTTGCTCATGAGTCATAGAGGACCAACCATGCTGGGAAACAATCTCTGCATAATCCTAGAACGTTCCATGTTTTAACTAGAAACTAGACTTAGTAAGGCACTCCTTCATTTTCTTATCTGGACTTGATCAAGTCCTCTAGTATTATTTCCACATCATTTCTCTGTCCAATACAAAAGTGCATGCCAAAGAGCCAATATTTTACCAAGAGTTTTAAAAATCTCATGACCTCATATCCAAAAAAAAAAAAAAATTATTGTACTGAAAAGGTTATCATACTGAATCTTCCTTTCAGTATTGGCAAGCTCTCTAGTGTTTTAGCTAAAACCATAAAGCAGACAGAGCTGTGTGATGAATAGTCTTCTAGAACTCTTTGTCACTGATAACGGAGGCTTCCATTATAAATGGCTAGAAAGCACTTTTCCATTATAAAGTATTACATAAGTACTGACTGACAGTAATACAAAACTATGCCAAACTGCAATAAAATGGCCCTTATGAATTATATAAGCAAAAACAAGATCAAGCACAGTCAGCCACATTTTTCCATATCCTTCACAAACTTCAAGTGTACTAACAAGGACTGTTAGATACTTTAAAGAGAATTTTAAGACACATATCCTTCTAAAAGGCTTTAAATAAGGCTCTTTTGTTCTAGAGAAAAAAAATTCTATAACAGGTAAGATGAGAAGGATGCTTTGGGCCTAGATTTTACTGGCTAGAAAGGTGAGGCCTCCATGGTAGATAATGTAGCTACAGCCTGGAAAAAGTGTGCAGAAAGTAAGTCAAGACACACCCTCAGAACCAAGGGTTTAAAATGTACCAGAACTTCTCACATCTGCTCAGTCACTTAGATTTTCTACAAGATCCTAAGAGAGCAGGAACGTAGATTTTTCAAGTTCTCCTAATAGACAACAGTGGAAAAAGGATAAAAAAACAAAGATTTTTTTTTTTCCTTTGTTAAGAGACCTCACCATAAGTCAAAACAAAGCCAGGCTGCCAATAAATAGTTGAGCCATCTGTTTCTCAACGTGATTCCTTTTAGAGAAAGGAAGGCCCTGAGCTTGCTGAGTTTGGAAATAAAATGTAAAACCAACTACTCTTCTCAACCCTCTTCACAAATATATTTATTCACTCAGGACTATTTATTAAGCATCTGCCATGTACCTGACACTGTGTCAATTGCTGGGGACCTAACTAAAAACAGACTTCCTCTGACAGTTTGGCATTTCTGTTACCACCATCATCTTCTGAAAAGAAGACTGAGGTTCAGAGGAGTCAAGTAACCAGCCCAAAGCACGCGGGGAGGGAGTCCCAGGACCGGTATCCCAGCCCCCCAGCCCCACCCCACCCTGGCCTGCCTCCTTAGCAGGCGCCGCTCTCACCAAAGACAGCGGGGGGCGGGGGGTGATTCACTTTCTCCTCCCAATCTCCCCGCCACATCTCAGACACTGAGAGAATTCTGGGTGGAAGGGAGATGACGTGAAGAGCCAGACACACCAACCTCTCCCACAAAGAATAAACTTCAAATGACCTATCCTGCTAATAAAGTGGTTCTGACCTCTAACTACTCAAATATTCCACAAATGCAAACTGCATATCTGAATTCTTATCATTCATTTTTTCATTTCCATGTCTAAGTACTCCCTACTTGGACAGATCTTCACTCTACTTCTCTTCCACAATCTGTGATCTACAAGCCCATGTCTCTGTCTCAGAGAGACTGGTTATCGCCAATCCCTTCACATAAAATAGGCCTCCTCCAATTCTATCCTTTCATAACATTTAATACAATACGTAATTACATATGTATTTGTGGGTTTTATTTAACATCTCTCTCCCACATTAAAATGAAAGCTCCACACAACCAAGGATCAAAATCCCTTTTTCCTAGCCCCTGACATAGAGACTAGAATATAGTAGGTGCTCAATAAATATTTGTTAAATTACTGAATGAATGAGTATATTAAACCTATAATCTGTGGCTATAACCAAATATTATCTGCACCCAAGCACCTATTTAACATTGTATCTTATCTCCACAAATAAAAATATCTTGTTATCTTTTCATTTTTTTTTCATGATTACCATTTTCTCATATCTTAACTTACATATTTATTATGTCTTATCATTTATGGTCTGTTCCTACCACTAGAATGTAAGTGCCAGAATGATAAGTATTATAGGATTGTGCTTGCTCATAGTAGATACTCAATAAATATTTGCCAAAGGAATGAATGAATAGATAAACTCTCTTAACATTAATCATTCAAAGATACACTCTTTTTGAGCTGACTCTATTGAAATACTTATAATGTTATTTAAAGGGTTAAAATATAGAGTATTAAAATACATATATTTTCTAAATTTCAATTTTGATTTCTAAAAGGACCTCAATTATTAGTGTCAAAGGACAGTTTTACAATAATATTTGGGTATCTCTTAACCTAGTGCCCCTATTGTTTCTAAAGTTCCAATAGCTATTTAAATCTGTTTCAACCTCCAGGTTTTATTTTTCTAGCTAAGTGATCTAGATGCAACTTCAGATTTGTATATTTATCATTGCCCCTTGATTAATTAAAATAGTAGAATTTTAGGACAGGAAAGGAAATATATTGATTACCTGCTCTCTATCTCAGTATCCAAGTAAGGGTACCAAAGCTCAGAGAATTCACAATAAATTTCCCAGGAGCATACCAGTGTGCTGTCAGGACAAGACTTCTACAGCAGACCTCTCTATACTTCCACTTCCAACAGCACATTTAAACGTATGCCTTGGGTATTCTAAACTATACACAAGGAATTTTTATTCTCTCACCATGCTTTTTCCCCCCAAGTAATTAGCTTTTCTCATAGTCTTCTTAAACATTCAGCTATTGTTATGAATTATAAGGGATTTTTCCCTTCTTGAGTAATCCTGTTTACCTAATGTTATCAAAGATATCTTTAAATGTGAGTTACGCAGCTTTATCCAAAGAATTTTGCCCACTGTGGTTAGTAGATGGAAATTTCGTAATGAAAATATTGAAATTTCTGGGAGTCTAGAGCTTTGTGGTCTGTTAAAGTGCAAGGTCGCTCAACTATCGAACTGTATTGCTTGAAGGCACTTGTTCAATTTGAATATTAGCATTAAAATACTACAAACAAAATACCTAGATTAATAGTATTATGATGTTCACATGGCTTTAATCTTTATACACTCTTCCTTCACTGAGATTGCTAAGATACCTCTGATAAGGAAGTTTCCTTGACTTCATTCTCAAGCACTTAGAAATAGCATGAAATTTGAATCTTGCAAAGCTAACGCATTACTTTAACCCTTAATGCTGCAATATGACACAATTCTCATATATTCATATTCTATTCATGTTAATATTCTTTTTTATTGAGCTATAATTCACATACCATGAAATCCATTCTTTTCAAGTATACAGTTCCATGGTTTTTGGTATATTCACAGAGTTTTTCAATCATTAACACTATCTAACTTCAGAAAATTTTCATCATCCAAGAAGAAATGATGTCTCATTCTTCTGGTGGGAACTGTTTCCTAAATAAAATAAATTTCTATTTTCCTAAGTAAAACAAAAAGTATAGCTTCTAAGACCTTCTCTACAAGGACTTAGTCTTTGTTTCATGGTTGATCTCTAGCATAATTGCTCCAAAATCTTCCCACTGAGGTTCTAGAACTTCTTTCGAAATAAAAGAGCTTCTTAGGTATATTTTGAAAAATAGATATAGAGAAAACTGTGTATTATCTTCCCCAACACTTTCAGTTGTTAGTAATGTGGACTTTTATATACTAGTAAATTATCCTACACTAGTCATCCAGTAAACTAATATTCATTGAATGCCTACCATGCTTTTGGTGCCCAGATTGAAGCATCCAGAGTAACAAAATCAATGTGAGTGAGAGATGTTTAATATAATAGTAGATCCTGTCTATATATCAACTGCTAAATTAGCATCAGAGAATAAAGGAAAAAGCAACATAAAACTCTCTCATGTTACATTATTAGGATCTCTCTCTCTCTTAGCAACTCAGAGATCTATCACTTATTTATCCAATATTTACTATGAATCTGTAAGATTATAATATGGTTTAAAAATTACTGTACAGATAGAACAATCTTGTTCCCAAAATATCTAAGTGTACCAAGAAATAATATGACTACTAAGGTCAAAAATGTCTTTGCTGATGGTGTGATATTTTTACCCGAATGCAAAAGTGATGATTCTTTATTGTAGTACCATATGTCTTATTTTTTCCTATGCCCTCCCTCTAAATTGACATAAAATATATGTATAATCTCATTAAGAAGAAAACAAAAATAGAGCTCATTCAGATAATAATAGTTATTGAACACTTAAATAGACATGTGTTTTGTATCTCTTCCCTTGTGCAACCACTGCTACCCTTTCCATGAAAATCCTGCTCAGTCCGTGCTTCCAATAGAACTAACCTCAGCCCCTTCACACCCTCCAGACCCAGACCTCTGTCCATGAGCTAGCACTGTCTTGGACAGTTTGAACAGTCTTGAGTCATTTGGGTGACTGGGAGTTCTTCAATTTTGCAGTAAATTTCAAATTTCTGAAAGAGCTCTGATAAGACACTCTTTAAAAAAATCACAAATGTCAATAGGAATAAAATTGTATCCACCTGTCAAGATTAATGTCTATTTAATGAGGAACTGCATCATTGTCAAGCAATACAAAATACTTAAGGGAGCATGAAACATTGAGCCAAACTTCTCCATTGCTGGAGAGACAAAACAGCATGTCAAGTTGGCTCAGCCCTTGCCACTTGATATGTTTACACAAATATCTAGCACTTCAGATGGTTACACAAGAGAGAACAGCAGGATCACTTCAGTCTCGTGGATATGACCAGACTAACAAGATTGCATCATAAATTCACACAATAGCAGGTCTAGAGCCATGAGCTGTTTTAGCAAGTCAGAGGACTTGTTACACGTCAATCTTAACACTGCCACCCTCAGCAAACGAAATTAGTGCAATTATGACTCTAGGGGAAGTTGGCAAATGAGATAACTGTTTTTGACTTCTTTTATTGAAAGAACATTTTTACCTTGTATAATTATTATTAGTATTATTAAAATATGATTACTTTCCACATTAGGGCCAGGTTTGGGTGT
The DNA here is from genome assembly GCF_040939455.1 of Microcebus murinus. Classification (NCBI taxonomy): domain Eukaryota; kingdom Metazoa; phylum Chordata; class Mammalia; order Primates; family Cheirogaleidae; genus Microcebus; species Microcebus murinus. The sequence goes on along the minus strand of NC_134105.1, from coordinate 62,144,697 downwards.
TAAAGTTTTCTTTCCCCCTATTGCCTTTTCATAATCCCTTGTGCTACAGTGACAAGGAAGGCAGGAGACCCATGCTGGGGGGTGATGAACAACTGTGCCTTTCTCCTCAGCCTGTACCTTCTCCCATGCATACATATGGTCAATTTGATGAGAAACTCTTCATTCGACTATCTCAGCACCCACTTGAAAATTGTGACTTTTACAACAAAGTTCAAGGGAGTTCTGTGATAATTTTATCAACAGGTCATTAGCACACAGCACCAGAAATATTGGCAGCTACAACAAGGCAGCCAGGGAACTAGGTGGCTTGAATGAAAAAATGATTTACATTTTCTGGAAAAAATGTAAATCAAGACAATGTATTATCAGTTATCAGTTTATTAATAACAATATGAGTCATATTATTTATGCTACATGTAAGTTTTGAATTGATAAAGTAACTAAGGAGAAAGATATGAAGCCTATTTTGCATAAATATAGGTATAGATATTAATAGCTAATAGCTAAATAATAAGACTATTTTGGATAAATATGAAAGTGACAGAAAGATTTTTAAACTAATTTTTTCTTGTTTTATTTTATTAAAGTTCGCTTCAAAATTATACCTAAGTTTATCTTGCTCCTATAACTCCACTAGTGAAATCCCAGAAATCTTGATGTCTTTTGAACTTGAAACTTAGAGTATTCCTTAAGTCCTATTTTAAGAAATGATCTTTTATCTTATCTCTTGAATAATGCTTCTGTTATTTTCTTCAGTAACCTTTCCACTTTGTGAAACAATAAAATCTCTAAACTATAACCACCGCTGAAGGAACCAAACCTTCCTTCTTTACAAATATATTCAAATAATATACTATTTGAATATTAATTATAGTGATTATAATTACTATAATTTATAGTAATCTTAATTACTATTAATTATAGAATTCTTATTTAAATTTTCAGTTCTATTTAATCTCCATTCCCTCACTGGACAATCTGATCCAGTCCTATTTTATTCAATTATTAGTCATTCAATAACTGGGAACATAAAGATGAATAAGAAATATGTTCTTACTTACAAACAAGTAAGCAAATAACTGAAAAACAGGTGTTATGATAGACATAGCTAAAGACTATTGGGCAGAGGAAGAGGAAGGAAGCACCAGAGAAGTATATTTTATTATAGAGTGAGGCTGGGGCAAAAGTTAGGGCAGACTGCCTAGAGATAGTGAGAAAACCTACCTGTAGAACAAGACTTATTTCAGGTAAATCATTATTCACCAGGAGACTGGGGAGGAAGAGAAGAAACAACATGAGCAAAAAAGCCTGGCTTAAATTATCATTTGTAAGTTAAAATAACACCATATGGAATTGATTGCTACATTGTTGCTGATTATGTTCATTGTGACTTGGTGTTCTCTGTATAAAATCCATTAAGACATCATTGCTGGCATTGTTGTTAGTCTGTCACTTATCTTCAGTCCAAGTAAAAACTGGTAACAGTATGTTAGAAGTCCACATTTTTAAGTAGACATATCCTATGATTCAGCCATCATTTTTCAAGGAATCTATCTTACAGAAATAGCAGCATGGTTACATAAATATACATGAACAAAAATGTATAGTGTACTGCATATGCATAAATATAAAATTTCCATTGTATCTGACTTTAACTAAAGGATTTAGAGCATTGGAGAACTGCAAGCAATATAGCAAATGTTCTGCTTTCTTTCCATGTACCCACTCCAAGACCTCTCTCAGATAGTTACTGAGAGTCTTGCAGCCCCATCACATATAACATAAGAAAGAAAGAAGATAGAAATCTGAAGACAGACTAATTTACTTAGTTCAAGCAAAAAAGCAAAAAACAAAGACAGTATCATCTCCCTATTTCAAAACTTGCTTTAAAAAAACACAGTAATCGAAACAACTAGCATGCTGGCATTAAGGACAGACATAGAGATCAATGAAATAGAATTGAGCATTCAGAAAGAAACCCTCACATCTATAGTAAATTGATATTTGACCTAGTTGTCAAGAGCATCAAAGGAGAAAATAATAGTCTTCAAAAAATGGTGCTGGGACAACTAGATGCAAAGGAATGGAGTTGGACCCCATACACAAAAATTAACTCAAAATGGATGAAAGACCTAAATTTAAAGGCTAAAACTTTAAACTTCATTTAAAACTTTTTAAAAACATAAATCTCTTAGAAGAAAACTTAGGGGTAAATATTCATTACCTTGGATTTGGCAATAGTTTCTTGCATAAGACATCAAAAGTAAAAGTGAAGAAAGAAAAATATGTAAATTAGACTTCATCAACAGTAAAAACTTTTGTTCATCAAAGATGACTATCAAGAGAGTGAAAAGACTATTATAGAATGGGAAAAATGAATGCAGATCTTATATAGTAAGGTCTAGTATACAGAATATATAAAGAACTGTTACAAATTAACAACAAAAAGAGAAACAACCCACCCAATTTTGAAAATGGATAAAGTACTTGGATAGTTCTCCAAAGAAGTTATAAAAATAGCCAACAAGCACAAGAAAAGATGCTCAAAGTTATTTGTCATTAGAGAAATGCAAATCAAAACCACACAATACTATTTTACACCTACTAGGATAGCTATACTCAAATAAATGAAAAGTAACAAGCGTTGTAGACAGGAGAAAAAATGGAGTGCTTATACGTTGCTGGTGAAAATGTAAAATGATGCAGCTGCTGTGGAAAACAATTGGGTGGTTCCTCAATAAGTTAATCATGAAATTACCATTTGACCCAGCAAACTCAATCCTGGGCATATACCCAAAAGAATTAAAAACAAGTTTCCAAATAAAAACATGTACATGGACTAAGCACAGTGGCTCATGCCTGTAATTCTAGCACTTTGGGAGGCCAAGGTGGGAGGATCACTTGAGGCCAAAAGTTTGAGACCAGCCTGAGCAAGAGGGAGACTACATCTCTATAAAAAAATACAAAAATTAGCCAGACATGGTCATGCATGCCTATAGTCCCAGCTAGCTGGGGAGGCTGAAGCAAGAGGATCACTTGAGCCTAGGAGAGCAAGGCTGCAGTGAATTATGATGAGGCCACTGCACTCCAGCCTGGGCAACAAAGTTAGATCCTGTCTCAAAAGAAAAAAAAAAAAAAGTGTACGTGAATTAGCCAAAGGGTAGAAATAACCCAAATGCCCATCAACTGATAAGTGGATAAAGAAAATGTGGTATATCCGTACCAGGGACTATTATTAGTCAGCCATAAAAACAAAGTGCTGATACATGCTACAACATGAATGAACCTTGAAAACATTATGCTAAGCGTAAGCTAAATGAAACCAGATACAAAAGACCACATATTGTAAGATTCATTTATATGAAATATACAGAATCGGCAAATGCATAAAGACAGAGAGATTCATGATTTCCAGGAGATAGAAGGAATGGAGAATAGAAAGTGACTGCTTAATGGGTACAGAGTTTTCTTTTGGGGTGATGAAAACGTTATGCAACTACATAGCAGCAATGGTTGCACAACACTATGAATGTACTAAATGCTGCTGAAATGTATACTCTTAAATGGTGGAAATTGTTCATTTTTACTTTATCTGTATTTTATCACAATAAAAAAATGCTAAAAAATTGTCATTTATATTTTGCAGATCACAAAAATGAAACAAAAAACTTATTAAATGAAAAAATTATTTATTAAATGAAAAGGAGAGTATGCATCTTAAGCTGAGAGGCTGAGGACTCAGTTCTTTTTGTGTGCATATAACAGAATCCTAGCTATTTAGATGCACATAGAATAGAGAACAACAGCAAAAGCAAGCCAAGAAAGGACACAGGAAAACATACTAAGTGATCTAGTTGTGTGTCTCCCTTGACAAAACTATTTGTTGAAGTATTTACCTACAACAAAGCATACTTCACAAGTCAAGCAAGAACTTCCTTTTTAAAATTTTTTTTTTATTTCCAAATATTAATTAGTGGCATATAAGTGTTTTTGTTACATGGATATCGTCTATAATGCTTAAGTCAGGGCTTTTGGTGTGCCTGTCATCAGAATAGTGTTCATTGTACCCAATAAGTAAGTTTTTATCCCACGTCCACTCTCCCACCCCACCCACTTCTTAGATTCTCATGTCCTTTATATTGCTTTGTGTTCATCTGTACCCATCTATTAACTCCCAAGTATAAGTGAGAACACAGTGGTATTTGGTTTTCCATTCCTTAGGTAGATAGTTCACTTAGGATAATGATCTCCAGTTCACTCCACGTTGCTACAAATGACATTATTTTATTCCTTTTTATGGCTGAGTATTATTACTCCGTAGTGTATATATATATATATAGATATAGATATAGATATATATAACATATTTTCTTTATCCAGTCATGAATTAAAGGATATTTAGGTTGATTCCACATCTTTGCCAATGTAAATTGTGCTTCAATAAAGTGTATTCAAGTGCAGATGTCTTTTGAATACATGACTTACGTATGCTTATTCATGCCACAGTGCTACATATGGGTGGAGATGTATGGTATGTCTATCATTAAAACACAGCATTTAAAACCTAACAAAGCCCCTACAGTGTCTGACCCATTGTAAATGCCCCAAATTTTATGTTGAATACTGCTAAATATATTCTTACTCTTGTCAGAAGAGTATCTCTCTAGGCAACAAGTCATGTGTACCCAAGACCTGAAAAATCCAATCTCACCTTGGTGATTGTCAACTTGGTAGCATTCGTACCTTTCATAGATTTCTTCAATCAAAGTGGCATTTAACTCAAAAGAAACATAGAAATGTATATTTAGATTGAAAGTTGTCCCATTTAAATGACCACTGCAATAGTCATGTTTCTCTCTCTCTCTCTCTCTCTCTCTCTCTCTCTCTCTCTCTCTCTCTCTCTCTCTCTCTCTCTCTCTCTCTCTCTCTCTCTCTTTCTCTCTCTTTCTCTCTCTCCTTCCTCTCCCATAAATGCAAAAACTCATTAAGCACAACAATCATAATTTTTTCTTAGCTATCTCTTGTCCAGAGTTTCTCAACAGGGCAGTATTAACATTTTGGGCCAGGGAACTGTTTGTCTGGCAGAAGAAATGTCCTGTGCACTGTGGGATGTTTAGCAGCATCCCAGGCCTCTACCCACTGGAGGCCACTTGCAGCCAGTCACCCCACCCCCACCCCACCCCTGCCAGTTATGACAACCAAAAACTGTCTCTAGACATTGCAAAGTTCCCTGAGGGGTGGGGGGCACAAAATCACTTCCTGCTGGAGAACCACTACTCTGGAGCACACCAAATTATGGGCACATGATTCCCCTTGAGTAATGTCATGAATGCAAGAAGTTTGGGGATCACTTCGAAGCCTGAGAATGCTGATGCACATTTGTTTTTATTTATCATTTGGAGCAGTTTAACTTAGCCAAACCACAGATCCACTAAATTTTACTGTCTAGTTGATAATATCCCCCCTAATAAGTTTCCCTAAGTGTCCCACAGAATCATCCAGGATTCTAAGTTATCTTGGAAAATGTTCACTTTGCTTTGGAAAATAGTACTTGAGTTACATGCCATCAGGACATAAAGTCCTTCCTCAGTACCTTACTAAGACATCTTTTGAAGAGGCCACATATATATATAATAAGTTTTTAAACCTCTTTAACAAGAACTCTACGGTGCTGTGTAAAAACAAGAATAGAAGACTACACCCAGCATAGCAAGAATTAAAGATACCACAGGGCTGGGGAACTTGAGAAGAAATAAGTGAAATCCCATCAATATGCCTTTTCATCAGATTTTATTGACATAGCCTCAAACCTAAAGAGTTTCATCCAAAACTTTAAATGCAGTTCAGCAGGAGCCAAACCACACAATTGAAACATTGAACTTCATGTAAAGTGAAACCGGGAGAAGTTTTGCCAGCTCAGACCAGAGCAGCACTCACAAAGAGGGCCAGATCAGTCAGAAAGTTAGCGTGAAAACAGGGTTTTCAGCATTTCTGCATTTGCCGGTACTGGTTATCAGTCTTGCCAAGACTTCAGTCCACACATTTAAGCTCTTGAAAACTTAAAATCCTCTGGGATTCTAGAGTGTCATTCATATATTGTTCATCTGTTATTTGAGAACACTAAATAAATACTACAGCAAATCTTTCACAGTTATTTTAATAGTGATAGACTTGAGAATTTGGAAGGAACTGCTACAGATAATTTTTGTCAAAAAAACTTAGTTGCACTATTATAATCTGTTTCTCATTATATTTGTGCTATTCAAGTCATGCATAGCCCATAAAATCTCAGAAAGGGCTACAAATAAAATTATAAAGAGTCAAAAAACATAATGGAGTTCCATATTCCCAAAATTTTTGTAGAAGGCAGCTGCAAAAGCAGACAGCTCTTATTTGTCTCCCTGTGGATCAAGGTCTAAATAATTATTCCAGTAAAAATTTCTCCCCATCCTATAAGAAGAACAAATGACAAATAGTCAGAAAATAACAAACAATTGGGGTACTTAAGTGTCCATTTGAATGCACGGACAAGGCAGATACTGAATGGGGTAACCCCTTCTTGTGTTGTCATGATAATATACAGGGTGAGACATGGAGATGTCACAACCTCAATTCCATCAGAAAAAATGTATAGGAGAGAAATATTAGAAGCCACTTCAACAGACTGTCTCCATTATAGGTTTACTATTTATTCTGTTAAGAAACATTTCTCAAATACCTACTGATGTGAGACATGTTTCCTGTCTTTAATGGCTTGTGGTATAAAGGAGAAATAATAGATTCATTACAATAACCTAGTAGATGAGGTATAACAACAATAAGCACGATAAAAAATATTAGATAAATTGCCGTGGAAATTTAGAGGAAGAACAAATTGATTCCTGCTGTGGGTATAAAAGGAGGCTCTATGGAAAAGATAACATTGGATGTGAAACCTCAGGGCCTAGCTCAGACATATTTCTATGTAAAGCCCTATAGGAAGACATTCCTGCTGTCGAAATACTTCCCAGAGACACTTTTCCAGTCTCTACCATAGCTTTGTCACTGGTAAACAGTGTCTTTGTTCCCCGCTAGGGGAAAGCTCCTTGAGGGCTATGGCATGTCTTTGTGATATTTGTATTCCCTCTGCTGTAGCACAGTCTCCTCCTGCTATACCTGCCATGGCTACTTAGTAATTGTAGATTACTATACCCCCCACTATACCTGCCATGGCTACGTAGTAATTGTACATTACTATACCTCCCACTATACCTGCCATGGCTACTTAGTAATTGTAGATTACTACACCTCCCACTATACCTGCCATGGCTACTTAGTAATTGTGGATTACTACACCTCCCACCAGACCTGCCATGGCTACTTAGTAATTGTAGATTACTATATGTCCCACTATACCTGCCATGGCTACTTAGTAATTGTAGATTACCATACCCCCCACTATACCTGCCATGGCTACGTAGTAATTGTACATTACTATACCTCCCACTATACCTGCCATGGCTACTTAGTAATTGTAGATTACTACACCTCCCACTATACCTGCCATGGCTACTTAGTAATTGTGGATTACTACACCTCCCACCAGACCTGCCATGGCCACTTAGTAATTGTAGATTACTATATGTCCCACTATACCTGCCATGGCTACTTAGTAATTGTAGATTACTATACCCCCCACTATACCTGCCATGGCTACTTAGTAATTGTAGATTACTATACCCCCCACCATACCTGCCATGGCTACTTAGTAATTGTAGATTACTATACCCCCCACTATACCTGCCATGGCTACGTAGTAATTGTACATTACTATACCTCCCACTATACCTGCCATGGCTACTTAGTAATTGTAGATTACTACACCTCCCACTATACCTGCCATGGCTACTTAGTAATTGTAGATTACTATATGTCCCACTATACCTGCCATGGCTACTTAGTAATTGTAGATTACTATACCCCCCACTATACCTGCCATGGCTACTTAGTAATTGTAGATTACTATACCCCCCACCATACCTGCCATGGCTACTTAGTAATTGTAGATTACTATACCTCCCACTATACCTGTCATGGCTACTTAGCATTGTAGATTTGATCTGATCTGAAAAAAGAAATGTTGTGTGGAATATTGCTGTTACCTGTGTGATTCCATGGAGTGGAAGCTCCCTGCTCCTTGGTTCTTACCTGGCCTTGGAATTCTCACAGACCATCAAGAGCAATAAAGGACCCATCGCCAACAATTATATTTAGAAGGGAACATGGTTGCCCTATACCTGTAACACTCTATAAGACTTTCCTCATTTCTCTTCTCCCCTTTACTCGCTTCATCCCAGGGACTATAGAATAGCCCATCAGACTGAGGGGTTTGGTAACACTCGGGCATTCTCTCCACTTTTTTCCTCTTTGGGAGCTAGTCATTGGCACAGGTCTGCTCCTACCTTGAAGAGGCCTATCTTAGTCCAGCATTAGCAAGGAATAGATGGGAAAGTCCAACTAATTCAGAGATTAATTTTAAAGATGATCTAAGTCTCACATGAATCTACTTCTTCCAACTAACCTTTGTTATTGATAAAGATCATCCTTTGTGTTTTGTCGATTCTTAGTAGAATGTAAATACCACATAATCAGGAATTTGTGTCTGTTTTGTTCAATGACTGTATCCCAGCTTCCTAGTGCCTGGCATATAATAGGCTGTCAATAAATACTTGATGATTTGTTGAACACATTTGTTCAGAACCTGGTCAAGAAAAAGGGTACTATTTATTAATCCCCATCAGAGACCCCAAAACTAACTTAAATAGATATTTGGCAAATATTTGCTAAGTGAATGAGTCAATGATCCTCTCACCACAATCACAACTTTGATGAAGATTTGCAAAAGTCTGTTTATGGTATTTAAAAAAGATATATGGTTTAAGATATATATTTTTTCTACATTCTCACATAATAGTTTTATTTAGGTAGAGGAAATGTTGAACTTTGCCTATTACAGCAAATTATATAGCAAGTGCTCAGTGCTAGAAGTCTAATTAGCACTCAAGCTCAGATCCAATTTTTGACCTGTGGAATAGATTTAGCCAGGAATACTTGTTCTCCTATTCAGCCAATCAATTGTATCCTCATGTGCTGCGAGAGTATAAGCTATCCAGAGAAAAATAATATGTGTGTTTTTAACTAATAGGGATCTTAATTCTATGATGTGATTCTAATCTAAGGGTTTCATTTTGAACATAAGTAGTAAGAAGATAGGAACATGTACTTCTAGAACCTGACCTTCAGCAAATAATGATGTGAAACAACCTTGTTATCTTGTTATCTTTTTGCTTTTGTGTAATTTGTTATTTAGGGAAAAAATGAGAAAAATGGAGACAGAAGGAAAATTACTTTTTTCTTCCTTGAAAATAAATCTTTTTGGTAAATTAAGATGAAAATAAGTATCCAAAAATGAATATATTGTCAATGAAAAGCTTTAAGATAATTATTCAGTGTTTTAAAGTTTTTTATATCTAGAATAATTTAAGACAAATAAGTCCAATTTTATGTTTAGACCAATTTAAGACTGCCCTGTGGGCAAGAACTTGGATGCAATTAACCAGTGCTCCTTAACATCTTCACAAATTTAAAACTGACAAAGAGCTCCAAGATGCAAATAAACAACTGAAAGTATGCTTAACATACTTAACTATCACAATAGTATCAGGATGCCTGATAAGATAAATTATTTTAACAATAAATGCCTTTTGATTCAAGGTAATAAGGTGTTCCCAGCTGAGTTTTTTCCCCTTATGATAAAGCATTTGAAATCAATTATGTGTCTTCTCAATACGTTCTTTGAGAATCAAATTAGGTAGCCAAAAATGTTCATCACATATGTAACTTATTTAATTATAGAGAAGTAAGTATAAGGAGATAAAAGAAGGGGAGAAAAGAGAGCTGATTGTATGGACTAAATGAATGGAGAAAATACAATCATCAGTTTCGGAAATGAGCATAGAGCCTAAATAGGAGGGGACACAATTAGAGTAGTAAATGGGAGGGAACAAAAGAGGATTCTAGAGTTAGCTTAAGAAGGAAGCCTGGAAAGAAAGACAAAGGAAAGAGGTAACAACTGCTAGAATAACAAGTGCACTGAAAGTGACCTGAGAGGAAGCTTTCCCACCCCTTCCCTCCATCCCTATGACCCTGCAACAGCAAAATCATTAGCATTCCTTGGGAAGAGCAGTACTAATCAAACTGCACCAAAAATTACTCATGGAAGCAATAGGCTACTGCATCTGGATTTATCCCTCTAGCTCAGGTATTTCTCCACTATGTTTGGCTTCATAGCTCTCATTGTGCTTAACAGTGACAGACATAGTCTTGAGCTTTGGCCTTTGTGGTTGATTAAAGATGTCCACAAATGCTTCAATCCTCCTCCCATAGAGAGGTGGGGTCTACGTACCCTTTTCTTGAATGTGGGTGTGCTCTGTGTCTATTTTGACCAATATATTATGAAAGTAACACTGCAACAGTTTCTGGACCCAGGCCTTAATAGACTGGCAGTTCTATTTCCTGTCTCTTGGAATAGTTGCTCTTGGGACCCAGCTACCATGTTTTGAGAAAACCCAAGCATCCCAATGGAAAGGCCCAAGGCCTCCAACCTTGTTTCCCAGCTGAGCTACCAGGCAACAGTTAGCACCAACTTGTTAGCCACTGAACAAGCCACCTTGGAAGTGGCTCCACCAACACCAGACAAAGTGGCCCAGTTGAAATCATGTGGAAAAGAAAATAGTCATCCCCACCAAGCCCAGTCCAAATTGCAAATTTGTAAGCAAAATGAATAGTGTTATCTTAAGCCACTAAGTTTTGGTGTGGTTTATTACACAGCAATAAATAATTGGGAGAGCCATTGAGCAAAATAAACACATTTCATGTCAGGAAAGCATTTCTTAAAGTAGGTAAAGGTTGAAGGAGGAAGGACATTTTAGCCTCTAGATGAAGTAAATAAATTCTATCTCTCTCACTCTCTCTCTTTTTCTCTCTCTGATCATTAGGGTCCTGTCCTTCAGTCTTTTGTTTTAATATTGTGAAAGAAAAAAACAAAATAGCATTCAGCCAGGACCTTCTGTTCTTGGTTATTTGTGGTTTGTTGACTCATATAGTTCTTTGAGACCTCAAAACATTAGAAACAATGACTAACCTAAGCAACTGAAGAGATGTTCACATGTTCTCATCAATTTGTTCCCAAGATGCCTGTTTGCCATTTGTAGCTGAAGCCTTCAGAAAAATCTTACCAGCAGAGGTGTTCATTCAGAGTTTGTTTAAGCTGACCTATTGTGGTAAATAGCTAGTCAAAGAAATTCATATGAGCAATTTCCTAGATATTTGTGCATGGCCCACTTAGCTTTCTTTATTAGTTATCAATTTGAAAATCAATGGCAAGATGGCAAGAATCAAGTGAATCTGGTAAATTCATTCAACAGTTTGTTTAGCTTCTGCCTATAGAAACACTGCCTCTTTGCCCCAATCATGTGGCACTATAAGTTTCCTCTGTCATGGCATTTCCCACTCTGCCCTGCAACATGCATTTGTCTGTCCTGGTACCGATCTGCCCCTGCCTAGAAAGAGCCAGGCCTCATGGTCTTTGTATGCCCTGTTGCTAACAATGTGTAGCATATCCTAAGTGCCCAATAAGAGTCTGTAAGTAAACTAAGTAGTAAAATGAATACCGGGCATATTTAAACATGGGTATAAGTTGCCCCCAAATGAGCAGTGGACTCTCAGTGGAGAAATTTTTTTCCAGAACTTTTTTTATTGATTCTTCCTAAACACAAACATGAATCCAAAATTCAATTTTGCAATTTTGAACAAAACAAAATGTTTATTCTGGGTAATATTTAAGTTTTAAAAATTGGGCCACTTCATTCCACTCAAAGCCAGAGAGGATGAATTAGACATGAGAGAAGAAGGTTAGACAAGCAATTCCACATTTAATGGGTTCTTGGCTTCTTTTTAGACTTTACCTTTCATAGATAATAATGTTCGTTGACCCAAGTATGGGAACATTAAAACTTCAGAATATTTTTCAATGGAAGAAAATTTTATCTATGAAAAGGTGATTCCCCTTCTTTGTAAAATAGAAGTCTGAATTTTCAGAGATAATTTCCATAAAGGAAGAAAATGAAGAGATAATATACAGCAATGTGCTGTCTAATGATGTTTCTGTCAATGACAGACTGTTTATACAACAATAGGATTATAATGTAGCTGAAAATTTCCAATCAACTAGGAAATCGATGTCTTGATGATCCTGACCCTGTGTAGGCCTAGGCTACTGTATGTGTCTGTATCTTAGTTTTGGTGGTTTTTCTGGTTATTTTTTGTTTGTTTGTTTTTTCTTTGAGACAGAGTCTAGCTTTGTTGCCCAAGCTAGAGTGCCATGGCATCAGCCTAGCTCACAGCAACCTCAAACTCCTGGGCTCAAGAAATCCTGCTGCCTCAGCCTCCCAGGTAGCTGGGACTACAGGCGTGCGCCATCATGCCTGGCTAATTTTTTCTATATATATTAGTTGGCCAATTAATTTCTTTCTATTTATAGTAGAGACGCGGTCTCTCTCTTGCTCAGGCTGGTTTCAAACTCCTGACCTCGAGCAATCCGCCCGCCTCAGCCTCCCAGAGTGCTAGGATTACAGGCGTGAGCCACGCACCCAGCCTGTATCTTAGTTTTTAACAAAAATTTTCTTTAAAAAAATTTAAAGGTTATAGAATAAGGATATAAAGAAAGAAAATATTGTTGTACAGCTGTATAATGTATTTCTGTTTTAAGCTATTCTGTTTAAGCTTTTTGTTATTACAAAAAGTCAAAAGTTTAAAAAATTTTAAAAATTATAAAATAAAAAAGTTACAGTAAGCTAAGGTTAATTATTGTTAAAAAGAGAAAAATACTTTTTATAAATTTAGTGTAAGTGCACCGTATACAGTCTACAGTAGTGTACAGTAATGTCCTATGACTCCACATCCACTCACCATTCATTCCTGACTCACCCATAGCAACTTCTGGTCCTGCAGCCTCCTTTTATGGTAAGTGCCCTATACAGGTGTACCATTTTTTTATCTTTTATGTCATATTTTACTGTAGTTTTTCTATGTTCTATATATTTAGACACAAATATTTACCATTGTGTTACAATTGCCTGCAATATTCAATAAAGTACGTGTTTGTAACCTAGGAGCAATAGGCTACACCATTCAGCCTATGTGTGTAGTGGGCTGTATCATCTAAGTTTGTGTAAGCGCACTCTATAATATTACCACCACAACAAAAACATGTAACAATGCACTTCTCAGAACATATTCCCATCATTAAGTGACCTAAGAATGTAGTTCTAAGAGTGGACCATGCAGTAGAAAGAATCTCAGAACTTGAAGACAGGTCTTTTGAAATAATCCAGTCAGACAAAAATAAAAAAGAATCAAACAGAATGAGCAAAGCCTTCGAGATGTCTATAACTACATAAAGTGACTGAACCTATGAATTATTGGCATTCCCAAGGGGGAAGAGAGATAAAGAAGCTTAGAAAACTTATTTAAGAAAATAAGTGATGAAATATTCCCAGGACTAGGATGACAGACATTCAGATACAAGAGGCCCAATGATCCCCAGGCAAATAATACATTGCAAAAAGGACTTCACTATGGCATATTATAATCAAGATTACCAAATTCAAAGTGAAAGAAAGAATTTTAAAATTAGCAAGAGGAAAGCATCTACTCACTTATAAAGGAAACCCCATGAGACTAACAGCAGTCTATCCAGTAGAAACCTTATAGACCAGAAGAGAATGGGATTGCATTGTCAGCCAAGAATTTTATATCCTGACAGATATGCTTCATAAACAAAGGAGAAATAAAGTGTTTGTTGGCCAGTGTTTCCCAGGCCAACAAACACTGAGAGAATTCATCACCACTAGATTGGCACTACAAAAAATGCTAAAAGGTGTCCTAAATATGAAAATGAAAAGTCAATATTCATCATCATGAAAACACATGAATATACAAAACTCAAAGGTCTGATTTAAAAAAACTCAAAGGGTGAAGAGAAAGGAATTAAATGGCAACATGACAGAAGATCAGCGAACCACAAAGAAAAAAATAGAGAAACAGAATTTATAAAACAACTAGAAATCAACTAACAATATGACAATAACTAAGCCTCGAATATCAATATTAACCTTGAACATAAATTGACTAAATGCTCCACTAAAAAGGTATAGATTGGCAGAATGGATTAAAAAGCATGATCCAACTGTATGCTGCTTATAAGAAATTCACACATAAAGACACATATATACTGAAAGTAACACAGTGGTAAAAGATATTCCACAAAAATGGAAACCAAGAGCAAGCAGGAGTAGCTATACTGATATCAGATAAAACAGATTTTAAATCAAAAACAGTAGAGAAAAAAAAGAGACTAAGAAGGTCATTATATAAAGATAAAAGGATCAATCCAGCAAAAGAATATAATGATCCTAAACATGTGTGCACCCAACATTGAAGCACCCAGATTCACAAAGCAAATGTTACTAGACCTAAAGAAGGAGATAACACAATAACACAATAATAGTGGGGAACTTCAACCACCCACTCAGCACTAGACAGATCATCAAGACACAGAATCAACAAAGAAACATTGACCTTAAATTGGACTTTAGACCAAATGGACTTAAAAGACAATTTACAAAACATTCCACCTGACAACTATAGAATATACATTTTTTTCATCAGCACATGGAACATTCTCCAAGATAAACCACATGATAAACCACAAAACAAGTCTTACCAAATTTTTAAAACTTAAAATCATATCAAGTATCTTCTCAGACCACAGTAGAATAAAGCTAGAAATGAATACAAAGAGGAACTTCATTAACTATACAAACACAGGGAAATTAAGCAATATGCTCCTGAATGATCACTAGTCAACAAAGAAATAAAGACAGAAGTTCAAAATTTTTGCAAAATGAATAAAATTGAAAATACAACATACCAAAATCTGTGAGATACAGCAAAAGAGTACTAAGAGGGAAGTTTATAACATCAAATGCCTATATCAAAAAAGTGGAAAGATCACAATTAACAACCTATTGTTACACCTCAAGGAAATAGAAAAATAAGAATAAACCAAACCCAAAGTTAGCAGGATAAATGACAAAGATCAGAGCAGAAATCAATGATAAAGACCAAAAAAAAAAAAAAATGCAAAGGATCAATGAAACAAAAAGCTACTTCTTTGAAAAAATAAACAAAAACTGATAAACCACTAGCTGCACTAACCAAGAAGATAGAAAATCCAAATAAATACAATCAGAAATGAAAAAAGTGACATTAAAACTGATACCAAGGAAATACAAAAGATCATCAGAGACTAATATGAACCTTTATATGCTTGCAAACTAGAAAACCTATGGGAAATGGATGAATTCTTGAAAACATATAATCTCCTGAGATCAAACCAGGAAGAAATAGAACTCCTAAATAGACCAATAATGAGTAATGAGATGGAATCAGTAATTAAAAAACAAAAATCTTCCAACAACAAAAAACCAGGACCAGAGAAATTGACATTTAAATTCTACCAGACATAAAAAGAAGAACTTGTGCCAATCCTACTGAACCTGTCCCAAAAGATCTAGAATGAGGGAATCCTCCCTAACTCATTCAATAAAGCCAGGAAAAGAGTAACAAAAAAAAAAAAAGACCAGTATCTCTGGTGAACATAGATGCAAAAATGCTCAACAAAATACTCACAAACTAACTCCAACAGCACATCAAAAGCATAATTCATCATGATCAAATAAGTTTCATCCCAGGGATACAAGGATGGTTCAACATACACAAGTCAATAAATGTGACTTACCTCATAAACAGGATTAAAAGCAAATCCCATGATCATCTTTAATAGATATGGAAAAAGCATTCACTAAAATTCAGTACCTCTTCATGATAAAATCCCTCAAAAAACTTGACATAAATAAAATATGTCTCAAAATGATAAAAGCCATATATAAAAAACCCATATCCAACATCAAACTGAATGGGGAAAAGTTGAAAGCATTCCCCCTAAGAATCAGAACAAGACAAGGATGCTCACTGTCACCACTTCTATTCAATACAGTACTGCAAGTCCTAGCCAGAGCAATCAGGCAAGAGAAAGAAGTAAAAGAGATCTAAATCAGAAAAGAAGAAATCAAATTATCTTTGTTTGTTGATGATATGATCATTTTTTTCTATTTTTTTTATTTCAGGAAATTATGAGGGTGCAAACATTTTGGTTACATGTTATGACTTTGCCACATCCCAACCATGATTTGAGATGTGCCCTGCCCCTCTCAACGACACTCACCGCATCCATTCATTGAGAGTTTACCCACCCCCAATCCCCCTACCCCAAAGAATATTACTATTGTATGAGCACCTTATTGTTGATAAGTCAGTGCCAGTTTGATGGCAAGTACATGTGGTGCCTATTCTTACATTCTTGTGATACCTCACTTCAGATGATAGGCTCAAGCTCTATCTAGGAAAATATAAGAGGTACTAGATCACCGTTGTTTTTATATTTGAATAGTATTCCATTGTATAAATACCATATTTTATTAATCTACTCATGGATTGACTAGTACTTGGTCTTATACCTAGAAAACTCTAAGTACTCCTGCAAAAGACTCCTAGATTTGATAAATAAATTTGGCAAAGTCTCAGGTTATAAAATCAAAATACAAAAATCAATAGCACCTCTATATTCCAACAATGACCAAGCTCAGAACCAAATCAAGAACTAACTCCATTTATAATAGCTGGGGAGGAAAAATAAAATACCTGAAATAAATTTAACCAAGAAAATAAAATATCTCTACAGGGAGAACTACAAAACACTGATGAACAAAACTGTAGAAGACACAAACAAACGGAAAATCATCCCATGCCCATGAATTGAAAGAATCAATATTGTTAAAATTACCATACTGGCCAAAGCAATCTACAGATTCAGTGCAATTCTTAAGACCCCAAAGCAAATACAACAAAAATAAAAATATACAAATGAGACTTAATTAAACTAAAATACCTCTGCACAGCAAAATGAATAATCAGCAGATTAAATAGACAACTTACAGAGTGGGAGAAAATATCAGCAAACTATGTGTCCAACAAAGGACTGATACCAAGAATCTACAAGGAACTCAAACAACTTGGCAAGAAGAGAACAAACAACTCCATTAATGACATGAATGGGCATTTTTCAAAAGAATATATACGAATGCCAAAATAAAATCAACATGAAAAAATGCTCAACATCACTAATCATCAGGGAAATGCAAATTAAAAGCACAGTGACATAACATCTTCCTGAAATTAGAATGCCAATTATTAAAAAGTGAAAAGAGGCCGGGCGCTGTGGCTCACGCCTGTAATCCTAGCTCTTGGGAGGCCGAGGCGGGCGGATTGCTCAAGGTCAGGAGTTCGAAACCAGCCTGAGCAAGAGCGAGACCCCGTCTCTACTATAAATAGAAAGAAATTAATTGGCCAACTGATATATATTTAAAAAATTAGCCGGGCATGGTGGCGCATGCCTGTAGTCCCAGCTACTCGGGAGGCTGAGGCAGAAGGATCACTCAAGCCCAGGAGTTTGAGGTTGCTGTGAGCTAGGCTGACGCCACGGCACTCACTCTAGCCTGGACAACAAAGTGAGACTCTGTCTCAAAAAAAAAAAAAAAAAAAAAAAAAAAGTGAAAAGAAAAAGAAATAGATGTGGCACAGATGCAGTGTAAAGGGAACACTTATACACTGTTGATGGGAATGTAAATTAGTAAAAACCTTCTGGAGATCAGTATGGAGGTTTTTCAAGGAATTAAAAGTAAATCTACCTTTCAATTCTGCAGTCTCACTTCTAGGTATCTATTCAGAGGAAAAGAAATCATAATATCAAAAAGATACCTTGTCTGAGCACAGTGGCTCATGCCTGTAATCCTACTATAAAAAAATAGAAAGAAATTAATTGGCCAACTAATATATATATAAAAAATTAGCCTGGCATGGTGGCACATGCCTGTAGTCCCAGCTACTCGGGAGGCTGAGGCAGGAAGATTGCTTGACCCCAGGAGTTTGAGGTTGCTATGAGCTAGGCTGACGCCACAGCACTCAGTCTAGCCTGGGCAACAAAGCGAGACTCTGTCTCAAAAAAAAAAAAAAAAATAGAAAGCAATTAGCTGGACAACTAAAAATATATAGAAAAAATTAGCCAAGCATGGTGGTGCATGCCTATAGTCTTAGCTACTCAGGAGGCTGAGGCAGATAGGTTGCTTAAGCCCAGGAGTTTGAGGTTGCTGTGAGCTAGGCTAACACCACGGCACTCTAGCTAGCCCCAGTAACAGAACAAGACTCTGTCTCAAAAAAAAAAAGATACCTGTACTCATACGTTTACTGCAACACAATTCACATTTGCACATTTGCAAACATATAGAATCAACCTAAGTGCTTATCAACTGAGGAGTGGATAAAGAAAAGTTGTGTGTATATGTGTGTGTGTATATATATATATATATACACACACACACCATGAAGTACTTCTCAGTAATAAAAAAGAATGAAATAAAGTCTTTTGCAGCAATTTGGACGGAGCTGGAGGCCATTATACTAAGTGAAGTAACTCAGAAACAGAAAGATAATCAACTATCATAGGAGTAATTTAGATGTTTATTCCAATGGACAATATTTCATTGTCTAGAAGAATAGTGCCTGGCTTCTGTTGAGGTGACGGATCCATACTAATCTTATCAAAGGGTTACTTGGCTGCACCTTAAGTGTTCTCATTTTTCTCAATATGGATAGGCTGAGAATTTTCTAAATTCTTAAATTTTGCTTCCTTTTTGCTTAACAATTTAATCATTTAAGTCATTTTTCTCTTTCATACTTTACTATAAACAGAGGAGCTAAATGCACCTTCAACATTTTGCTTAGCAATATCTCCAACTAAATATCCAATTTTATTGCTTGCAAGTTCTACCTTCCACAGAACACTAGAATATACACACAATTCAGCCAAATTCTTTGCCATTTTATAAGAAGGTTCACATTTTTTCCAATTTCCAAAGCTACTTCCAATTTTTTTAGGTATTTGTTACAAAAGTACCCCCATTTCTTGATATCAATTTCTGTATTACTCAGGGTCTCCAGGGAAACAAAACCAATAGTATATATAGAGACATATAGGAAGAGACTTATTACAAAGGATTGGCTCTTGTGATTATGGAAGCTGAGAGGTCACACTATCTACTGCCCACAAGCTGGAGGCCCAGGAAAGCGAATGGTGTCTGTCCCTACCCCAATCCCAAGGCCCAAGAACCAGAAGCGCCAATGTCCAAGGGCAAGAGAAGATGGAGTCTCAGCTCAAGCAGAAAGAAAATTAATCATTCCTCCACCTTTTTATTCTATTCAGACCCTCAATAGACTAGAGGGTGAGTGCAAACTTCCTTACTCAGTCTACCAATTCAAATACTAATATCTTCTGGAACTCCCTCACAGATACACCTGGAGATTATCTTTCACCAGCTATTTGGGCATTCCTTAGCCCAGGCAAGTTGACACATAAAATTAACCCTCATGGGATAAGTAACACATCTAAGGCCACACAGATAGATAGTAGTACAACTAGAACTAGTTCTCATATCTTCAATCATAATCAATCATAATTAATAATATGATATATATTTAATAAAATTTTTAATATAGAAAGAATATAGTGACATATTTCAGATTTGCCTCCATCCAACATGATAATATGGTTAAGTAAGAGGATATAAAGATTTTGTAATCATGAAGGAAAAAGAGAGGACACTGCATTATGGATAAAGCTTGCACTAAAAGGCCTCCTTTCAGTAGCAATGTAACAACATAAACTTGGGCAAATCATCTCCTTAGCCTCAATTTCTTCATTTGTCAAATTAAGACATTGAACTAGTTATTTGCTGAGGCTTTTTCCAGCTTTGATTTTAGATCATGACTTAGAATTTTCAAAATAGAGCACATCAGTTATTGGATTTCAACCTAAACACATTACCACCGTGGCTTAACTCCATAACCCAGCTAAAATCAGGAAAAAATGTGAGGTCTGGGGTCTGGAAATGAAATAAGGACAATGTTCTATAGCTGAAAATCAGGCTTGCTCTCCATTCCTGGTAATGTCTCTTTTCCAGTGCTCACAATAGGTGAGCATTCTCATTTCTTTCCCTGTCCCTTCATCCGTAGGCATCCACACCTTTCCATATATCAGTAAGCCATCCCCAAAAAAACCTTTTATGAAATCAGACCACTGAGTGTCAGCATCAAGCTCTGGCCTAGTTTTGACCTGCAATTGACTGAGTGAGCTACTTTTGATCATCCAAGCAATCAAAATGTATCACCTTTGAAAATGATGCCTGCTCAGGACCCAATCAAAAGCCATCACCTGAATTTTTTTTTCATTTCCACTGACAAGTAAAGGAGAATTCTAACTACCACCAAACTTTTGAGCAAGAGGTTTTAAATTTGGCTAATTTCAGGTATGTCATCATGCTTATAATAAGCAACATGTAAATTCTGTGGGCATCCATTTCCTAGTATAATAAAGTCTCACTATGCAAGACAGGAAGCCCTGCTATTATTCTCTCTGGAGCAATTGTTTCAATGGAGAAGAATCCAAAATTCTAATGCCAAGAGTCACATTAGTGCTATTATTCTACCTGAAAATAAGTTTCTACCATCCACAAGAAGTACCCTTTTGACACACACACACATAAGAAAAAACCTTCAGCCTTAACACTCATATTTTTGTTTTCATTAGTTATAAAATTCTATTTCTACTCCTTCCTTCTCTGGATTGTTTTCATTCCCTACTTGCCTGTAACAAAGTATCACAAATGGGGTGGTTTAAGACAACAGAAATGTATTCTCTCACTGTTCTGGAGGCTAGAAATCTAAAATCAAAGCATAGCAGACCCATGAATACTTCTTAGGTTCTACAGCATGATCCTTCCTTGCCTCTTCCTGCTTCTACTAGTTCCAGGCATTCCTTGTTTTGTGGAAGCATAGCTTTAATCTCTGTCTCCTACTTCGCATGACTGTCATCTCTGTGTCTGTCTGTGTCCAAATTTTCTTCTTCTTATAAGGATACCAATCATATCGGATTAAGGCCCACCTTAATCCAGTGTGACCTCATCTTAACTGGATTGTGTCTGTGAAGCCCCTATTTCCAAATAAGGTCACAACCACAGGTACCAAGGACTAGGGCTTCAACATATCTTTTAGGGAAACAGAATTCTGCCCATAACCCTACCTCTTTCTCTGTTTATATTGTCAATGTGAATGTCACAGCATGAAAAGTGCAAATAGCAAGGAAGGGGTTGTTAAGTAATTGAACTTAGAGGGATCACCAACTCATCATGTTGTGAGTGTGGACAGTTACTTGTCTGCTTGCACCACTGGACTATGAGTTCCTACAGGGCAGAGATTGGAAGAGATGGAATGGCAGGGCTGGTGGGGACTAGGGAACCCTGAGAGAAGAATTGCATCCCACTTCTTAGAAAATTAGTCAGGCTAGAGCTCTAATTCAGCCACTTCTGTATTCTCTAAATAAAGGTGGTTTTACCTCCCCAAGCAGCTAAGTTATCGTAAGGGGCTGTGGCCCCAAACCATCTGGTTAGATAGTGAACAATCACAATTCCAACAATAGTCATCTTCTGAATACTTACCGTGTGCCAGGCATTTAAATCTTATATGATCTACGTTATGTCATCCCGTCCTTAACAAATTATCATTAACTCTCAAATTGTAATGACTCTATCCATTTCTCCTGGCACAAAAACAGCAAGAGAATGCACTGTTGGCTTTTGATTAGTCGTCCCATACACAGTGGTGTTGTCATCCTTTGTCCCCACTTCCACCCTCCTACATGGTGATGTGCTGTGTATGGGGAATAGCCAAGAGAGATGTGTCATGCTCTAGCCAGCCTTCCCCGGTAAGTGATCTTAGGAGGCCAATATGAATGAGCCATGGCCTTCCTCGGTCATTATGGATTTTTAAAACTGAAGGCAGCAAAGCAGATGGGGTTTTTGTTCAAGAAACTAAGGTTACTGAAAGGATTAAATAGATTGAATGCTAAAGCTGTAGTAACAAAATTTATAAACAGAAATTAAGATTCTTTCAGACTGCAGTTAATGCAAGTATTTCAGAATATAAACTTGCTACCTTGAGCTATTTTTTCACACTTGCCATACTTGTTATGCTTACCATACTTGCAAGACTTGGCTTCTATTAGTCATCTCTTCACATGCATGTGGTTACAGAATCAGCAGCAAAAGGCTAAAGTTTATCTTGTGACCCAGAGGTCTGGGCAGCCTGGGCTGGTTCCAGGGACAGGCTTTGCATAGTTTCCTTAGAGTCTCTCAGCCAAGGAGACAAGTCACATATGCTAGACATGCAGCCTCCTTTCTTATTAGATGAAGCCAGCAGGCTTAAAGAAAGCTTTTCAGTGCTGTCATGTATTGGAAATACTTAAAAGTCCATTAAGTTGTAATCCCATATTTGAAAAAGTCAGCTAGGCAAGCTATTCATCTGTCTGTATCATTCTTGGCCAAGTAATAGCCTGTAACTACCTTCTTCTCCAATTCAGAGGAGCTCTATAGAATTCTTTGTGCTGAGTTGAAACCTGTCATCTAAAAACTTCCCTCCATTGGATCTAATTTTACATTTAACATTTTATGGCTCTTCAAATGTTTGAAGACACTCTCATGTTTTCTCTGAGTCTTCTCTTTCCATGTGTCTCCAACTATGGTTTCTAGTTCCCCTTTCCTGGTCATTTTCTCTCTTGCTATGCACCAATTTCTCTTTTTGTGTGGTTAATACTTGGCTCCACAGTACTCCATGTGCAATTTCACCAATATTAAATAAAGAATGACTGATATTAATACTTCCCTAATTCTGGACATGATAATTTTACTAATGCAACAGCTAATGAAGCTTACTTTGCATTGGTGACAACATTTTGAATCACATTAAAATTACTGAAATCTTCTAAATAAATTTTAGATGAGCTTCTCAATCATATTTCTTAAATATAGTATTTCTGCAATTTATTTGGGTAAAAATATAATTTATATTTCTCCATCAGACTTCATGTTAGTAGATCTTGCCTATATTTTTATTGTTTCACACAATATATTCCTACTACTTATCTAATACAAACTCACTAAATATCAAATATCCATTCTGAGGTCAATCATAAACTTGAAAAGCTTAAAACTAGTGGAAGAATTTTGCCACTGTTCCCCTTACGCTCAAACTAATCCATTTGTACATACTTTCAGTGTGGTCTATCAATTACACATTCATCTAATTTTACAAATATCCAACTCATATCTCTCCATTATATCTGAAAGAATGTGGTGATAAACCTACCATATACACCATTTCTCTATTCTAATTTTCAATTTATTCTGAGGCATGTTTCATGCAGAACCTTTAATTTGATGTATTGTTAAGTGTTTTAATACTTGTATGAAATGTAGAAAGATGTATAAGAAATAAATTAGGAGAGACTAAAAAAAATAATTTTCAATTTAAAAAAGTATTAACCAAAGCCTAATATGAGCTGTTTTAGTAAATCCACACTGGCTCCTAGCAGTCACACAACCCATCCTTTTAATGATACATTCTGGAAATTTTCCTGAGATTAAAACCAAGCTCATCAGTCTATCATCTGCAAAACTTCCCTTTGAGCCCTTTTCGAAAATTAAAACCACATTTTTTCTTTGCCATTCTTTATACTTTTGTTCTTCTAAGACAAAGAAAACTAAAATTAGGGATTTTTCCCCTATTTCCTTTGCTGGTTATCTCAGGATTCTGGGACCTAATTCATTGAGGCAAAAAAAAAAAAAACCCCTAGAAGTCACTTAACCACTTACTTCAGTCTTCCTGAGTTCAGTTTTCTCTGTAGTGTACACTTTATATTTCTAGTCCAGAGTGCACTTTCCTCAACAAAGATATTAAAAAACAAAAAGACTCTCCTTTCTTTAACACTCACAAACATTACACTTCTATTGATGAATATTCATGCAGAAAAATGAAGGAGAGGCAGATATTTCTATGCATAGCACCAAAAGAAGACATCATAAAGAAAGCAAATTGCATACTTAAAATTACCAAAACCTCTATACATCAGAAAATACATATAAACAAAATTTTTAAGCAAATGTCAATCTTTGAAATATATTTGTAAATTAATATTTTCATAAATATTTTATAGCCTTATATATAAAGAGTTATTTAAAGAATAGTTGGAAAATATAGCCATACCAATAAAAAAAACTGTATAAAATTCAAAAAAAAGGAAATTAAAGGAGCAAAGAAAGTAGGAACCAATAAGCCTATAAAAATATGCCCACACTTACTAAAGATCAAACAAATGGAAATGTAAGCAAAACATTTTACACTTAACAAACTAGGAAAAGTGTTTTGTTAAATACACAATACTTTGACTTTGTTAAAAGTCAAAGATCTAGGGAAACTGACATTCTCATATACAATACTATAAATTGGAGCTCTAAGAAGTAATTTGTCAAGAACTATCAAAATCTTATACTAATTATTTTTTTTATTTCAAAATATTCATTAAGGGGGTGTAAGTGTTTTTGTTACTTTAATATCTGTGTAAAGCTTAATTCAGGGCTTTTGGTGTGCCCATCACCAGAATAGTGTTCATTGTATACAACAGATAAGTTTTTATCCCATGCTCACCCTCCTGCTGTCCCTCCTTCTTAGTTTCTCATGTCCTTTATATTGCTTTGTGCCCATGTGTACCATATATTAGCTTCCACTTATTAATAAGAACATATAGTATTTGGTTTTCCATTCCTGAGATACTTCACTTAGGATAATGGTCTCCAGTTCCCTCCATGTTGCTTTAATTGAAATTATTTCATTCCTTTTTATGGATGAATAGCACTCCATGGTGTGTGTGTGTGTGTGTGTGTGTGTGTGTGTGTGTGTGTGTACACCACTTAGATTTATTCCACATCTTTGCAATTGTGAATTGTGCTGTGATAAAATATTCATGTGCAGGTGTCTATTTGATAAAATGACATCATTTCCTTTGGGTAGATACCCAGCAGTAAGATTGCTGGATCAAATGGTAGGCCTACATTTATTTCTTTGAGGAACCCCCATACTATTTTCCATAGAGATTGTACTAATTTGCAGTCCCACCAGCAGTGTATAAGCATTCTTTTCTCTCTACATCCCCACCAGCATCTGTTGTTTTTTGACTTTTTAGTAATGGCCATTCTGATAGGGGTAATGTGGCATCTCACTGTAGTTTTAATTTGCATCTCCCTGATAATCAGTGATGCTGAACATTTGTTCATACGTTTCTTGGCCATTTGCCTATCTTCTTTTGAAAAACTTCTGTTCATGTCATTTGCCCACTTTTTGATGGGGTTATTAATCTTAAGTAAAAAGAACAAATCCAGAAGCATCACATCACCTGACTTCAAATTATACTACCAAGCTACAGTAACCAAACAATATGGCACTGGTAAAAAAGTGGAGACATAGAACAATGGAACAGAATACAGAACCCAGAATTAAAACCATCTACCTATAACAAAACAGACAACACACACTGGAAAAAGGAAGCCCTACTCAACAAATAGTTCTGGGAAAATTGGGTAGCCACATGCAGAAGAATGAACTAGGGTCCCTATCTCTCATCACATACAAAAATTAATTCAAGATGGATTAAAGACTTAAATGTAAGGCATGAAACCATAAAAATTCTAGGAAAAAATATAGGAAAAACTCTTTTAGACATCAGCCTATTCAAAGAATTTATGATTAAGACCCCAAAGGCAAATATAGCAACAACAAAAATAAATAAATGAGACTTAATTAAATTAAAAAGCTTCTGCACAGCAAAGGAAATAATCAGTAGAGTGAATAGACAAACTACAGAATGGGAGAAAATATTTACAAACCTTACATCTGACAAAGGACTGATGTCCAGAATCTACTAAGAACTCTAACAAATCAGCAAGGAAAAAAACATAACCTTATACTAATTGTTTCATATGCATTATCCTACTTAATGTGTCTCCAAATAGTCACTTCACATATGGCTAAAGTTAATCTTATGAACTAAGCCATCTGGGCACCAAAAGATACTAAGATGACAGGGTCACTTAGTCATATAGTTCTTGCTATTTCATTAATGACATCAATTCTCATACCTATTGGGAAATGAAACTGTCAGCGACACAAGTTAAACATTCTTCATTAGGTGCTTTTGATTTAGCCTCAGAAGACTTCCAGAATATATTTTGACAGTTGAAGCATTCCTGACTATTAAAATGCCACCTCATGTTAATATTATTTGGAATTAGAAGCACATTATCTATTATATTAGCCTGCATTTCTAACACTTGGGGTGGAAAAAAGGCACATTAATCATGTCTTTCTATCTTCTGAGATATTAATAGTTTCTTATATGATCTCAAAATGGCAGTTCTACAGTCCTATATTTTTTATCTTAGTTATAATTTTCCACATGGGTACTTTATGTATAGGATAGTTTTTCTCTCCTTTTTCGCAAATCCGTGTCTTTTCTAACATAGATTCTTAATTTTAAGTTCCAAATCACTGTATAACATATTCCCCTATTTATAACTCTGTTATAATGTCAAATGCATTTCGTATATTAGCTATGTTTACATAGCTGACAAAACTATTTGGATGACTATTTTCTTAACAATTATTTTTTAGATGAATTACTATAAACAATTCTATCCCTACTGATGTTTTTATTTTTATAATAAACTGTTTCATAGCTTTACTTGGATAGTGTTCTCCCTCCTGTTCCACATCCATCTTGAATTCCCCTTACTTAAGAGAAGGAAATCATTCAGGAAAAAAAAGCACTAGGAGACAGATAAGATTCAAAAGTCAAGGTACAGGTGAGTAGAAATTTTTGTGCAAAGTTAAAAGAATTGAAGAAACTCAATTCTTGTATTCTAGTATTGGCATGATTAAATAAGAGTAAAATATTACCCATGGAATATTAATCCAGACCTTCCAAGTAAGAGCCAACAGCCAGTTCTACATAGAAAATGAAGCAGACCTGACAAATAAAGAATAAGGGAAACATTCTATTATCATGTCAAGATGGAAGTAATAGGTCACACAGTAGCTAGTTAACTTTCTACTGAAAAATACAGAAGTTGTTGGAAGCAGTTACTATGGCTAACAAAGTAGTATATTATCTTACTAGGGCAAGTATTGATCTGACATGTATCAGAGGAAAAAAAATAACATTCTACAATATTTCACAAAACACTTTCACATCAGTATTTCACTAAATCTCTCAAAACCCAGCCAAGGCATGTATTATAAGATAACTTTAAAGTTGTTAGGTTGCTAAAGCTAAGCACTAAAGCTAGCTAGCACTAAACTAAAGTTTAAATCACTTAGCTAAAGCTAAGCACTAAAGCTAGCTAGCACTAGACTAGTTCTAGCTAAAACTAAACTAGCTTAGCTAGAACTAAATCTAGCTAAACTATAACCCATGTTTATACTATTATAATACTATATCGGACTGTCCCTTAAAAATCAATATTGATAAATTGATAAATGATTTTTTTAATGTAGTTGCAATTTTCTCACCAGCTACCTCTCCCACATAATTCATCAGCAGTATGTGCACAAGCAATACAATCAGTCAGAATGACAAGCTGACTCAATAAAGTGGGTAGGTTTTGGATACATGCTGTTTTTTTATCTTCATTTTCTACTGAAAATGAATCAGTTCATTTGGCAAGAAAATTAGTTTTCTAAAACCATTAGTTTTCTTGATGAAGGTTCTTGCTGAAGTTTCCAATATCCATCTATAATATTTGAGCTTTTGGATAGATAGCCTGAGCTAAGTAGTTTTACTGTGAGTGAGTGTTTAGTGTGGACTGAATTTGTTATCCATATCAGTGGTCTCCAGCTTTTTTGGCACCAGGGACCAGTTTCATGGAAGACAAATTTTCCATGGATGGGAGATGGGGGGAGGCAGAGCTCAGGCAGTGATGTGCGTGACAGGGAGGGGAGCGGCTGTAAATACAAATGAAGCTTCCTTGTCTGGTCACTGCTCACCTCCTGCTGTGTGCCCCCCCACACACACACACACACCACACACACCCCACCCCATTCCTAAGTTTCATAAAAGACTATTTTTCCCTGGACAGGGGAGTGAGGGGTGGTGGGGCTTTGAGGCCCAGCCCCTAAC
Organism: Microcebus murinus; assembly: GCF_040939455.1. Taxonomy (NCBI): domain Eukaryota; kingdom Metazoa; phylum Chordata; class Mammalia; order Primates; family Cheirogaleidae; genus Microcebus; species Microcebus murinus. The sequence goes on along the minus strand of NC_134105.1, from coordinate 62,116,361 downwards.
AGGCCACAAACTGGTACCAGTCAGTGGCCTGTGGGTTTACGGCTGCAGGTGTAGATAATAGACACACTTTGCTTAAAAACTTAGAGTATAACCCTAAGATACCACATTGAGTATGACTATGAAAAATAATTACAGGTTTACTTTTATGCTCGTTCATGAAATAATTAAATAAAATATAGCTTAGCCTAGAGTAAATGACATTGGTTTCATGACTAGTATCCTATTAGTTCTATGCTAATTTTGGACAAAAGGCAGGCTATTTCTTTGGACTCTTGATTTTTTAAGTCAGAAAGGAATGAAGTTTTGGGTTTCAGGGCTGTTCTAAACTAAAAATGCTTTTATAGCATAATTTGGCAAGCAGTTTATGTTGTCTCTTTTGTAACACCTCAGAGCACCTGGTAGAGAGAGAGCTCTGACTCTGGAGTTGAAAGGGAAATCAACAAAGACATGTGGTCTCACCAAGCCTGCTAGGGCAGCAGAAGTCAGCCACACTCTGCTTTGCAAGCATTTGCCTTGTCCTACCAATGTGTGCTGAGATTTTCATCAGAGCTCAGGTCTCTGGAACCTAAATTCAAAACCCTAAATATTTGTAGAGAACCCCAAGCTCTAAACATAATTTCTAATATTATTGAGTTGAAGAGAAGCTGTTTCTAATCTAGCACATTTCACAAACAACATTCCTCTTATGTGATGCTGATGAAGCGCCAAATTCTGTACTTCTGAGAACTGTTTTGCAGTATACAAGACCACAGTCTGTGGCAGGGGAAGGCCCCTTTTACTTTTGCCATAATTAAGGATATTTTGCCTTAACTAAATTTTCCAAAATTCCTCATTCCTCTAACAGCTTTCTGGTCATCCCACTCCACCCAACCTCCAGTGTGATACAGGGAGAAGTATATTGGACTGAAAATCAGGAGTGCTGAATTCTGGTACCTGTTCTTCCATTGAGTAGCTATGTAATCTTGGAAGTCACTTAACCTCTCTGTGCCTCTTTTTCTTCCAGGGTAAACTGGGAGGTCAGACTGGATCCAAGCTTCTGAGTAGTTATCCATGGATATATATAGATATAATGGGCCCTGGAAACAGCAAACAGTTGTCTGCCAAAAAGAAAAAGAGGAAGAGCTCCTATGTGCCTGCTGTAAGGCATAAACATCAAGTAACTGACAAAGGAAAACCCATAGGGCTAACTACAGACTTCTCGACTGGGATCTTACAAGCTAGAAGGGGTTGGGGCCACATCTTCTATCTTCTTAAACATAACAACTGCCAGCCTAGAATTTTGTATCCTGCAAAACTAAGTTTCATATATGAAGGAGAATTAAAGACTTTTCCACTAGCTTGAGCAAGAGTGAGACCCCATCTCTACTGAAGGTAGAAAGAAATTAATTGGCCAACTAAAAATATATAGAAAAAAATTATCCAGGAATGGTGGTACATGCCTGTAGTCCCAGCTACTCAGGAGGCTGAAGCAGAAGGATTGCTTGAGCCTAGGACTTTGAGGTTGTTGTGAGCTAGGGTGATGCCACAGCACTCTATCCCAGGCAACGGAGCAAGATTCTGTCTAAAAAAAAAAAAAAAAAAAAAAAAAAAGACTTTTCCAGACAAGCAAACATTGAGGGAATTTGTCAAAACCCGGCCTGCCATGTAAGATACTCAGAACTGCGTTATATACGGATCAGCACAATAGTCACCCACCAAATTAAGGCCACCCAAAAGCTAAAGTGCAGAGTTCATATAAAACAATAGTATAAGAGGTAAAACAAAGCAACAAGGTACTACCCAACAGGATCAACAGAACAGCATCCAACATATCAATTCTATCAATCAACATAAACGGTCTGAATGCCCAACTCAAGAGACATAGGCTATCTGAATGGATAAAACAATACAAGCCAAGTGGCTGCTGTCTCCAGGACACGGATCTAACACACAAGAACTCATTCATACTCAAGATAAAGGGATGGAAAAAATATTCCATGCAAATGGAAACCAAAAAAAACAGGTGTACTCATTCTTGTATCAGATAAAATAATAAAGACAAAGATTTTCATTATATAATGGTAAAGGGAGCAATTCAACAAGAAGATATAACAATCCTAAATATGAGGGAGGGAAAGGGCATTTATTGAAACCTTAAAATCTGTACCCCCATATGCTGAAATAAAAATAAATAAATAAATAAATAAACAATCCTAAATATGTATGCACCTAACACAGGAGCACTCAGATTCATAAAGCAAACCTTACTAGATCTAAGCAAAGAGATAAACAGCAACAACCTAATTGTCAGGGACTTCAATACCCTGCTGACAGAACTGGACGGATCACCCAAGCATAACATAAATAAAGAAACACTGGACTTAAAGGGGACTCTAGAAGAAATGGACCTAACAGACATTTATAGAACACTTTACCCAAAAACTACTAAATATACATTCTTCTCATCAGCACATGGAACATTCTTCAAGATTGATCATATCTTAGGCCACAAAACATGGCTCAACAAATTTAAAAATTTAGAAATTATATCATATATCTTCTCAGACCACAGTGGAATAAAACTAGAAATCAACTCCAAGATATCAATCAATACTACAAAAGTCATGGAAATTGAACAATCCGCTGCTGAAAGATTCTTTGATCAATGAGAAAATTAAGTTGAAAATTAAAAGATTCCTTGAACTGAGTGACAAAGGGGACATAAGTTATCTAAATCTATGGGATACAGGAAAAGCAGTCATAAGGGGAAAATTTATAGCCTAAAATGCCTACATGAAAAAGATAGAAAGATCACAAATTAACAATCTAATGACACATCTCAAGGAACTAGAATAGGAAGACCAAACCAAATCCACAGCCAGCAGAATAAAAGAAATAACTAATGTCAGCATAGAACTAAATAAAATTGAAAACAAAAAAATTACACAACAGATCAACAAAACAAAAGTTAGTTCTTAAAAAGAAATAAACAAAATTGATAGACCTCTTGCTAGATTAACGAGGAAGAGAAAGAACTCAAATGAGCTCAATCAGAAATGAAAAGGAGATATTACAACTGATACCACAGAAATACAAAATATCATCTGTGAATATTATGAAAATCTCTATGGGCATAAACTCAAAAATCTAGATGAAACAGATAAATTTTTAGAAATGCACAACCTCCCAAGACTTAATCGAGAAAAAATAGAACTTCCAAACAAACCAATAACAAACAATGAGATTGAAGCAGAAATAAAATATCTTCCAACAACAACAACAACAAAAAGACCCAGACCAGATGGAATTTTACCAGACCTACAAAGAAGAATTGGTACCCATTCTGCAGAAATCATTCCATAACAGTGAGAAGGAAGAAATCTTCCCCAACTTATTCTACAAAGCCAGTGTCACCTTGATACCAAAGGCAGGAAAGGATACAACAAAAAAAAGAAAACTACGGACCAATATCCCTTATGCATATAGATGCAAATATTCTTAATAAAATACTAGCAAACTAAATTCAAAAATGATCCACAATGACTAAGTGGGCCTCATCCCAGGATTTCAAGGATGGTTCAACATATGTAAATCAATAAATATAATTCACCACATTAAAAAAAGCAAAAACAAAGATTATATGATCATTTCAATAGATGCAGAAATAGCATTTGTCAAAATTCAGCACACTTTCATGACAAAAACCCTCAACAAACTAGGCATAGAAGGAACATATCTCAAATTACAAACCATTTATGGCAAATCCACAGCCAGCATCATACTGAATGGGGAAAACTTGAAAGCATCCCCACTAAGAACTGGAACAAGACAAGTATGCTCACTGTCACCACTTCTATTCAACATAGTGCTGAAATTCATAGCCAGAGAAATCAGACAAGGGAAAGAAATTAAGGGCATTCAAATTGAGAAATAAGAGGTCAAAATATCACTTTTTGCAAACAATATAATCTTACATCGATAATGGAAAACCCCAAAGATTCCACCAAGGGACTCCTGGAATTGATAAACAAATTCGGCAAAGTCTCAGTTTACAAAATCAATGTACACAAATTAGTAGCATATTTATTGACCAACAACAGTCAAGCTGAGAATCAAATAAAAGACTCAATACCATTCACAATGAAAATACCTAGGAATACACTTAACCAATGAGGTGAAAGTTCTCTACAAAGAGAACTACAAAACACTGAGGAAAGAAATCATAGATGATACAAACAAGTGGAAAAACATATCATGCTCATGGATCAGTAGAATCAACATTGTTTAAATGTATTTGCTACCCAAAGTGATATATAGATTCAACGCAATCCCCATCACAATTTCAATGTTATATTTCACAGATCTAGAAAAAATAATTCTATGCTTTGTGTGAAATCAGAAAAGAGTCCAAACAGCCAAAGCAATCTTAAACAAAAGGAACAAATTGGGGGGGCCTCGCATTACCAGACTTCAAACTACACTGCAAGGCTACAGTAACACAAACAACATGGTATTGGCACAAAAATAAAGACATAGACCAATGGAACAGAACAGAAAACCCAGATATAAAACCATCCACATACAGCCAACTGATCTTCAACAAAGCAGACAATAATATACACTGGGGAAAAGAATCTCTATTCAATAAACAGTGCTGGGAAAATTGGATAGCCACATGCAGAAGAATGAAACAGGACTCCTGTCTCTCACCACTCAGAAAAATTAACTCAAGATGGATAAAGGACTTAGATCTAAGGCATGAAACCATCAGAATTCTAGAAAAAAATGTGGAAAAAATTCTTCTAGATATCAGCCTAGGCAAAGAATTTTGAAGAAGGTCTCAATGGCAATCATAGCAACAACAAAAATAAATAAATAAGGCTTGATTAAATTAAAAGGCTTCTGCACAGCCAAGGAAATAATTAACAGAGCAAGTAGACAACCTTCAGAATGGGAGAAAATATTTGCAAGCTATATACCTGATAAAGGACTAATAACCAGAATCTACAAAGAACGCCAGCAAATCAGCAAGAAAACATCAAACAATCCCATTAAAAAGTGGGAAAAAGACATGAACAGAAGCTTCTCAAAAGATGATAGACAAATGGCCAATAAAAATATGAAAAAATGCTCAGTGTTGGCCGGGCGCTGTGGCTCACGCCTGTAATCCTAGCTCTTGGGAGGCCGAGGCGGGCGGATTGCTCAAGGTCAGGAGTTCAAAACCAGCCTGAGCAAGAGCGAGACCCCGTCTCTACTATAAATAGAAAGAAATTAATTGGCCAACTGATATATATATAAAAAATTAGCTGGGCATGGTGGCGCATGCCTGTAGTCCCAGCTACTTGGGAGGCTGAGGCAGGAGGATCACTTGAGCCCAGGAGTTTGAGGTTGCTGTGAGCTAGGCTGATGCCATGGCACTCACTCTAGCCTGGACAACAAAGTGAGACTCTGTCTCAAAAAAAAAAAAAAAAAAAATGCTCAGTGTTACTAAACATCAAGGAAATGCAAATTGAAAGCACTGTGAGAAATCACCTTACCCCAGTCATAATGGCTTTTATTAAAAAGCCCAAAAACAATAGATACTGGTGTGGATGCAGAGAGAAAGGAATGCTTATACACTGTTGGTGGGACTGCAAATTAGCAAAACCTCTATGGAAAATAGTATGGAGATTCCTTAAAGAACTAAAAGTAGACCTACCATTTGATCTAGCAATCCCACTACCCAAAGGAAAGGAAGTCAATTTAGCAAAAAGACACCTGAAGATGAATTTTTTATCACAGCACAATTCACAGTTGCAAAAATGTGGATCGACTCCAATGCCCATCAATTCATGAATGGATTAACAAAATGTGGTATATGTATACCATGGAATACTACTCAGCCATGAAGAAGGATGACTTAATGCTTTTTGCAGCAATTTGGATGGAACTGGAGACCATTATCCCAAATCAAAATATCTAAAGAATGGAAAAACAAATATCGAATGTGCTCACTATTAAATTGGAACTAACTTTTGGGCGCATGTGTGCATAGAGGGAAGTAAATCACAAAGGAAATCAACTGCGGGAAGAGGGAAGGAAGAGATGGGTGAAAACATATCTAATGGGTACAATGCACACTATGTGGATGATGGGCACACTTTTAACTCTGACTCAAGCATTACAAAAGCAAATCATATAACCAAAAACATTTGTGCCCCCATAATACTTTGAAATAAAAGGAAGAAGAGGAAAAGGAAGAAGAACAAGAGCAAAAAGAAAAAAAAAAGGAGGAGGAAGAAAAGGAAGAGGATAAGGAAGAAGAGATGGAGGAGGGGGAAGAGGAGAAAGAGGCAGAGGAAGACAAAGAGAAGAAGGAGGAAGAAGAGGATGAGGGCAAGAAAGAAGTGGGGGGAACTTATACCACTTAAGGGACCTATCTATTGCTTTTATCTTTCTCATGGATTAAGGTTCTACATGAGGTTCTACATAATATTTTATTGGGGACTATTAAAAAATGTAGTTTTACTGCTAAAAAAGGTATAAAATCACTGGATACAATGATTTTTGAAAGTCTCTACAGCTTTAAAATTCTCTTAGTCATTGTGATAGTTATGGATTATCCTTAGTCACCTTTTATTTAGTGTCTCCTATGTGGCAGGCACTGCACTAAGTCCTTTTTGTCCACTGTTTCATTTAATTCTCATGACAACTCTGCAGAGTCCATATTTATTATTCCATTTTCCCTCCCATGGCTTACAGCTTGTTACATAAGGAGTCAGTGTTTACACCAGGATCCATCAGGTGGATCAAAGCCCATGGTTTTTTATTCTTACTACAGGACTCCATAACTGAAGCTAAATTAAAGTTATCTTTAAGAAAAGTACTTGGAAAATTGGCAGAGTGTGGTAGGCAGCATAACGGCCTTCTAAAGACGTCCATATCCTAATCAAAACCTATAAAAGAAACTTTGCAGGTGTGATTGAGGATATTGAGATGAGTAGATTATTCTGGATTATCAGCTTGGGCCAAATGTCATCACAGTAGTCCTTATGAGGAAAGAGGAAGTACAAGAAAGTGAGAGAAGGAGATATGATAATGAATGCAGAGAACCAGAGTGATGCAGCATGAGAAAGACTCCACCAGCCATTGCAGGCTTAGAAATGGAGGAAGAGGCGGTGAGCCAAGGAATGAGGACAGCTTCTGGAAGCCGGAAAAGCAAGGAAACAGATTTTCCTCTAGAACCTCCAGAAAGAACACAGCCCTCTGCCAATACTTAGATTTTTAGCTCAGTGAGAACACCTTGGACTTCTAACCTCCAGAACTGTATGATAACAAATTTGTATTGTTTAACTCACTAAGTTTGTGTTAATTTGTTACAACAGCAGTGGGAAAGTAATACACAGAGTAATACTGAGTAGTTGCCTGTAATTTCCTTTGAAGAACTTCAGCATAGACAGTGGGGTATCACATCTATTAGGTTGAGTTACAAGCCATGTAATTGGATGCTCTAATCAAGAATTTGTGCTGCGCAGGTCAGCTAGCTGCATACTGTAAGGCCACACTCCAGAGGTGGCTATCGCAAGTGCTTCTGTCCCCATATCACTGACCATCAGCAGATATTTTATTAATTAGTATAATTAATGTCAAAAATACTGTTTTATTGGTGAAATCAGTGGCTTGTTAGTTAGCAAAGTAAATATTAGAAATGCTTTTGTATGTGGTAAATTTAAAGTATTCAATATATGTAGATTGGCTAAAATATTTTGGAGATATTCCCCACCCTTGCCTGAACAAAGTATTAAGAAACTCATGAGCATTTTAGCCTGAGTCCTTCAAGATGGTTTTTGTTGCTTGACCTCTAAATGGTCCTGGGTCCAGTTACTGAAGGATTTCTGGTTTCCTGATATCAACTGTAAGAGAAGCAGCATCCTGCCTCTAAAACATCATCATGTCTTCCTTGAGAGAGCCATTCTTGCATGGTGGTGTCAGAGCACCAAAAAGATCAGAAAGCTGATTTTCATCAGTACAGAATCTATGACCTATTTTGTGCCTCCTACTAATAATTATTTCAACCCCTGAAATTTTTCAACAGCTATTATTAATTACCAAAGAAACTTAAACACAGGGTATAATTAAATTAGCCTAGGTCAGTTTGCAACAATAGTCAATTTACAGTAGCTACATACCTTGGAAAACATAAAATGAACCTTTCTATTCATTTGCAGTAGTAAAGGCGTATTCTATTACTAACGAGATCTGCAATGATAACTGTGAAAGGCTACTGTTTATTAACACAGAATAAATTCCTGGACTTTCTTTCACTAAATTATATTTCAGGTGTTGCAACAGAAGAAAAATGACACATATCTTCATCATAGAACATACTCTTCTAAAAGTACCTTCAAAGCTATCGCTATGATTGTTTGAGATATAACCTTCTATTACAGGCTGTGGTGAGATCATCAACCTTTGTCCAATGATCTCAGTGGAAAATTTCTACTCAGTGTACAAGCATGAAAGTCAAAAGGCCAAAAAAGTTGTCAAAAAGCCTACAAGTAGTAAGGAAAATGGGGCAACGAAGAAGTGAGTTATAAGAAAATGTGGTACATGTGAGTGTCTGCCAAATTTCTGAGAACCGCTTTCCTACTCATCTCACAGACTCCTGGGGGAAAAAAATCAGAAAGAAAATCCAGGTGGGATAAAATATCTTTGGCAGGGCCTTCACCTGTCAGAGGGCATACTGATATTTAAGAAAGGATGAAAGTAGGGCAGATAAATAGAGGACATAATAAATCAGATTTTTTCGTATGCACATGAAAACCACCCAAACAAATGTTTCATTGCAACATGTTGTTTCAATTCTCTATTCTCTGCAATATGTTGAGGGGAAGTTTCCAGGCAAAATGCCTCATGATGGGTACCGATGAGCCATATGGGAATGATGAACACAATGTCTGTTTGCTTCCACACACATGAACCAGTCTAAGTGATTTGATTAACTCTACCAGACTTCTCAGTCAAAAAGAGAAATTGTAGAGTCAGTTGCTTGTTTGTTTTGCTTCACAGAATGTTAGGCTAGAAACTCCATCTATCCCAGCTCTTTTATTTTACTAAGACATTAACACATAGCCAGTTAGTGGCAGAATAAAGCGATCATTCTATACCACCATTGTTCTATCGTATCTATTTGATGTGTGTGTACTATTTGGATATTTTCCTTTTATTAATTTACATAAAATGATAGTGCATGTGACAAGCAGTCTAAATAAGACTTCTTTCTTAATCTGTTGACATTTTGAGTAAACAATAATGCTATTTTCATTGTTGACGCATTCTTTTGCTTCTATTCAATTATTACATGCAACATGCTCTTTCCTAGTTGCCTGCCTTTGACTATGATTTTCCATCTGCCTGTGATATCCTTGACCCAGTTATCTGCCTGGCCAACCCCCTTCCTCACAAAGACCCAGTCACCTAGACCTTCTGCGAAGCCTTCCCTGAGTAGCCCAGGAAGAGGCAGTCAGTTGCACCCCCTCTGCCCTCCCTTTGCATTCTGCACAGTCCTCTTTGGCCATCCTCATGCAGGGATGTAAATAGCTTTATGCATCAGCATCTCCCATTAAATTATAAACTATGTGAAGTCTGGGATTATTCCTAAGAATTCTGTTTTCTGCTTACACTCTATTAGACTTTCTTCCCTAGCATCTAGCATACAGTTGATTGTATAACAAGGCTCAAAAAATGAATTAAATCTTGGAGATAAAGAGACACATTTTAATGTCATTGCAACAATTATCAACACTTAAAATACATCCATTCATTTATTATGCAACATGTGAGAAAAGGAAATAAGGCAGACCCTCCCCCATAGAAGCTCATACTCTAGTGGAGACAAGTAAACCACTGCAAACATTTGTAACATGGGTAATATCACTTTAAAACTAATTTCAAAATCTTTTCTTTTTGTTTGGTTTTTCTTCCATTATTTTTACCAGAACTTGGTGACTATTTTCTAAATTGGCTGGCCAACGGTATTCTTAAACAGAATATGCATTTGAGCATATCCACATGTGATATTTACATTTGCATGATTTCTATTCCAAACTTCCATTAAAAACTATTTTAGAGAATGGGAGAGCACAATAATGGTACCCAAAGATGCCCATGTCCTATTCCCCAGAACTTGTGAATATGTTCTATTAAGGAAATTAAGGTTGCCGATGAAGAAAGTTTTTTAAACAGCTATGCTTGAGATGGGAAGATTACCCTGGGTTGTCTAGGTGGACCCAGCGTAATCACAAAGGCCCTTAAATGAAGATGAGCAAAGCAAAAGAGTCAAAATAAGAGAAATGGTATCATGAGAAAGACTCAACCAGCTAGTTTGAAGATGGAGGAATGGGGCCATGAACCAAGGAATGTGGTGGCTTCTAGAAGCTGGAATTGGCAAGGAAATAGAATCTCCCTGGAGTCTTCAGAAGTACAACCCTGCTCACACCTAATTTTAGCTCAGCAAGACTCATTTCAGATTTTGGACCTCCAAAATGGTCAGAGAATAAATTTTTATAGCTGAAGCCTCTAAATTTGTAGTAATTTGTTCCAGTAGCAACAAAAAAAATGATACAGTGAGAATGTAGCCATGTGAAAACTGTCATGTATATACGCACTTTCAGAACTGAATAAAAAAGGCAGTCAGCATTTTTTGAATGACCGCATTTCACAAATCACTAAGATACTTTTGGTCTTTTATTTTTGCCAAGGAAATTTGTTAAATTGAACCCAATCTCACTTACTATGGCAATGCTTCTAATTTCCCTAATGAGGGTTAAGTTATAAAGCTAATATAATGTCAGTGATTTTAGATGTAACTAAGCAATGACCAGGCACTCCACTGCTAAATTTTTGCAGAGATATTGAAAGAGGAAAAATGTTTAAGAGTAATTATGAGGCCTACAGATTGGGTAGTAAAAGGAGCAATATACAAAATCATATTTTATTATTGATAATTTTATTCTATTAAGAAACAATGTTCCTATTTGAGCTATTCTGATATGATCATTTCCATAGATTTTTTCCACAATCATTGATACATAGCAAATATAATAGAGAAAACCTAAACAACTTCAGTAACTACAATATATATTTCTGCTTTCCTGGCCAATGTTGTAAAAATGGTCTCCAAAACTTTTTAAGAGAAATAATCCTGTGAAAATGACACGGCTATTTTTTAAGGCACACATGACTTGTCGACTTTCAAGAGGAAATTTTTGGCCTTGGCTTCGCAATCCAAGTACATAATTATGTGAGTTTGTAGATAATAAGAATAATTGAGTCCTGACAGCAAATGTTCAACTATCATTTTCTGGAAGTAAATGCGTCAATAATGACAATTACTTTGATTTCAAGGTTCTGGATCCTAATATCCAGTTATGTTGATCTAAAAGAATTCATACTTAACCTTCATCTTCTAAGTATGTCAAAAGCCACTGACATTTGGTATTTAAGTATTACATACTAGCCAACAGTATTATACTAGTCAGCATAGGCTGTCATAACAAAATACCATAAACTGGGTGGCTCAAACAGAAATTTATTTTCTCGTAGTTCTGAAAGCTGGAAAGTCCAACATCAACGTCTAGCCATTTTCACACTTTGGCAAAGGCTGTCTTCCTGGCCACCTTTCTGCTGTGTCTTCACATGGTGGAGAAAAAGGGAACAAGCTTTCTGGTGTCTCTTCTTATAAGGACATCATCTAACCCTAATTACCTGCCAAGGGCCCTATTTCCAAATATTATCACATTGGAGGATAAAGTTTCAACATACAGGTTTGAGGAAGATAAAAATATTCTGTCTATATCAAGCATTATCAACTTCTTCCTCCATGTCACCCTGTCTCTATGTGAGATCTATCTCCATCTCTCATCCAATAAGTCACTGTCAATTCACATTTGCACTATCTTTCCAATCTAATCTCCAAGTTCATCCCCATTACCAATGTTTTATTTTAAGCTGTTATCTTCCCTCACTTCTAACTCTCTGATCCTGCCCATTGCCCATACTACCTTCAACATCATTTTCCTTTTCTACTTTGAAACTTCTGTTGGCCCCTAGTTTCCTACAGATTAACCATCAAATTCTTTATCTTAGCATTCAATACCCTCCACAGTGTGGGACCAACCTACTTTTATGGCGTTATTGCTCACTGTTCTCTACTTCCTACCCTTCAGGCAAACAAAACTTCCCATTATATCCCTCAATAAATCACACCCTTTCACACTTCAGTGCTTCTACAGTTGTTCCAGACTCGTGCATTCCCTGCCTGGCAAATCCTGTCATCCTTTTAAATACCTAGGACATCCTTGAGGTTTCCCTAAGAATCAAATCCCTTCTCTGTGATGCCATAGGCTTTTGCTAATATACCATTACAATATTTATCACATTGAATTATAATTATCTTTTTACATATTGTCTCAATGAAATACAGAGGTTTTCAAATTTGTGATTCCTGCGAGGCTCCTGTACACTGAAGCTAAATACCAAATAAACTTTTACATCTTCCTTCTAGATCATGCAAAATACAAAGGGTATATGATGGGATACCCTAGTGTACAGATGCCAAGCCAAAGATTAAATTTGTGGTCTTTTGTGCTTCTCTTCATCTTTATTGGTAAAGGAAGTGACAGTTACAACTGTATTGTATGTGAAGAAAATTATTTATAGGTCAGAAAGTCACCTTGGAATCACTAAAGGTAGCTTCTTTTATAGGACAGGAATAGATGAAATAAATAGCTCAGTCATCTGAGAGAAGGGGTATCAGTTTCCAAGGGCAACCATAACAAATTGCCACAGATTTGGTGTCTTCAAACAATAGAAATTTATTCTGTCAAAGTTCTGGAGGCCAAGGTCTGGAATCAGTTTTGCTGAGCCAAAATCCCAGTTCTGGCTGAGCAGCACTCCCTCCAGAAGCTCTGAGGGAAAATTTGTTTTTTGCCTCTTCCAGCTTGTGCTGGCTTCTGGTTTTTCTTGCCTTGTGTCCACAACACTCCAATCTCTGCCTCTGTGGTCACATTGACTTCTCCTCTGTGTGTGTCTTTTAAATCTTCCTCTCCTGTCCTCCTACGTGGACACACGTGATGGCATTTAAGGCCTTTCTAGATAATCCAGAATAAACTTTTCTTGTGAAGATCATTAATCACATCTGGAAAGACTCTTTATCCTTATAAGGTAACATTTACAGACTCCAGCAATTAGATAATTATATCTTTGGATGTCATTATTCAGCATAACAAAGGATTTAAAAAAAATCCTGATTAAGAACAAAAAGTAGGAACAGGTATTATCATCAAAAATGGCAGGGGCCGGTGTGGTGGCTCACACCTGTAATCCTAGCACTCCAGGAAGCCAAGGAGGGTGGATCGTTTGAGCTCAGGAGTTCAACACCAGCCTGAGCAAGAGTGAGACCCCCATCTCTACCAAAAAAATAGAAAGAAATTAGCTGGACAACTAAAAATATATTTTAAAAATGGCAGGAACACCAATATTCTATTCTTCCCCAAAAGCAATGAATAAACTGTCAAAAAATGTCAGAATCACTTTGGAACTCTGGAATATAATCAAAAATATACAACAACCAGGGGAATGCTTAGTGAAGAAAGAAGCTGCTAAGTTTCAGTGTTTAAGGAAATCTCTGTCAAATCACTAGCTGACAGAACAGAACTTAATGGCCACATCCAACAAAAAATATAACTGTAATACACTGTTTAAAAAAACTATTAATATAAAACTCTTAAGAGGAAATTTAGGGGTAAATCTTCATACCTTGGATTTGGTAATGGTTTCCTAAATATGACACCAAAAGCACACATAACAAAGGGAAAAAAGTAACAAATTAGACTTCATCAAAATTAAAAACTTTCATTCATCACAGAATGGAATCAAATATTTGCAAGTTATGTAGCTGATAAAGGTCTAGTATCCAGAATATATAAAGAACTCTTACAACTCAATGACAAAAAGGCAAAAAAATAAAAAAATTAAAATTGGGCAAAGGACTTGAATAGACATTTCTCCCAAAAAAGTATGTAAATAGCCAAAAAAACACATGAAAAATATACTCAACATCATTAGCCACTAACTAAATACAAACACAAATTTCAATGAAATACCACTTTAGACCCACTAGGATGATTATCATTTTAAAAATGGAAAATAACAAGTTTTGGCAAGGATGTGGGAAAATTAGAACCTGTATATATTGCTACTAGGAATGTAAAATGGTACAGCCACTGAGGAAAACAGTTTGTGGTTTTCCAAAGAAATTAAATATAAAATTACTTTAGAAATAGATATTCAGACAAAACTGGCACACAACTGTTCATAGAAGACTATTCATAATGGCCAAAAGGTGAGAATAACCCAAATGTCCATCAACTGATGAATGGAAAAACAAAATGTGGTATATACATGCAATGGCATATTATTCAGTCATTCAGTCATAAAACAGAATGAAATACTGATTCATGCTACAACATTGAAGAACCTTGAAATCACTATACTAAATGAAAGACTCCAGACACAAAAGACCACATATTGTATTGTCCATTGATATGAAATATCCAGAATAGACAAATCCATAGAGACAGAAATCAGATTAGTGGTTTCCGGGCACTGGAGGAAAGGGGAAATTGGAGTGGCTACTGGGTGGGTGCAGGGTTTCCTTTTGGGAAGAGGAAAATGTTCTGGAACTAGATAGTGGTAATCGTTATAAACATTGCTAATATACTAACTGCTGCTGAATTGTACATTTTTAAATGATTTAAATGGCAAAACTTAACACTCTGTGAATTAAATAAAAGTAAACAATTTTTTAAAAATAGAAAATTCACCTCATCCCCTAGGAAACTGATACTGAAAGAGAAAAGAGGTCAGTGGTTCTGGATCCATTAAATGTTAAAACCAGTCCCAGCCCCACACCCCAGGACTGGCTTGGCCCCGAGAAGCCGACTGTGAATCTGAAGTGACAAAGCTGACAGGGAGGACTCCAACACCCTGGGCAGATGCCCGACAGGCATGAGGATCCCACAGCAAGACATTATACTGGGGGAATATCTTTTCTCCCTGACTTCCACCCAAGGATTACGGTAGCAGCTGCAGCAAAGGAGCTAACCTTTGCCGTTGTGCTGGTGGCCCAAACTTTATGACTGGTCTGAGGAGCAGTGTCCCTTGGCTCACATTTGCTGGAAAGACTCAACTGCCACCACTGTCCTGTCTATGCATCTAGATCTTCTAGTGGAAGATCTAGTGCATCTTCCACTAGAGAGATTTATCCACTCCCGTGTTTCTGAGCTGTCTAGAGTGTTGCCCAGCAGCGCTGGCTCACTCCTGCCTTTAAAACTCTCTTGTTTTCACCCAAAATAACACTAGGTATGTGGGAAACCTGTCATCCAGAAGATTAGCTTTTGCTGAATGAATGTTCTAGCACTCACAGCTGACTCCACAGTAGCCCAGGATTCCCCAAGACCAGTTTCTGCTCAGCCACCACAATCCCTCTGCCGAAAGCTACACATCAAAATTAAAAAGAGCGAGACTTAGTTTCTCCTTCAAGATACTCAAAAGCACAAGGGGCCCTGGATTTCGGGGGGGGGGGGTTGTTTGTTTGTTTGTTTGTTGAATCTTCTTTCTGGTGAGGGAGGTACTCAAGCTTTTGCACTTCAGAAACTTAAAGACATTGCTATGCTTAGATTGTGTATAGTGACACCAAGTGACAGGAAGTCAAAGTCCCTTTTTGCTATCAGTTCTCCAACTGATTGAGCCTGCTGTTTTGTGTAAGTATGTATCTTTCCTTTTGCAGAAGCTGTTTATAAAAACATCACATCTTTTCTGAATTGCTTTCTGACATTTTATTATCACCAAGGTCAAATTGCCCTAAGGCTAATCACAGCAACAAAAACAGAAACTCAGGAGTGGGTAAGATAAGCTTTCAGTGTCCTTTCCAACTAGTCATCAATTTTGTAAAAGTTGATATAACCAATAACCTCTACCCAAAAAATATGGAGAAAATACAGCAAAGGATGAAGAAATGACTCAGTATGCTGTTTGGCCACACTCAGCCTTCAGGGAAATCCAATTGAGGAGATTGGGAGCCATACTCAGGAAGACTCCCACACTGCCATTTCAAATTGCTTTTACTGGTTCGCCCTTCCCTGGGGCAATCTAAGCATGTTTTGTTTTGCTTTGCTTTGCTTTGTTGTTTTTGTTGGTGGTGGTATCAGCAACAAACATAAGAATAAATATAAATGTAATTTGACAATCATTCTGATACTTTACTTCTGGGTTTAATAATAGGATGAAAACATTATTTTTCACAGCCTGGTACATCAAGCACTTGTATAAGAATGACCTGGAATATTTGCTATTAATGTAGACCCAAGGGCTCTCCCAGCCCTGCCAATCAGATCTCTCTGGAATCTGCATATTTGCTCTACTTCATAGACCATCTTATTATATACTAAAGTTTGAACTAAGGCAGAAGGCATAAAAGACATTCCCAAAAATAGTTTTTTCATGTCCTCCAAACCATCTATCTAACACACTGGGGTATAAATTCCTAGAGAGCGGAGATCATGTATTTATTACTTATCTGCCACTCATTCATTCACCAATCTATTATCCAATATACCTTTGTTAAGCACCTATTATTTACCAATCATTGAATTAAATGCTGATTAAATAAAGCAGAATGCACATAACAGACACTCAATAAATGTTAGTTGAATGAATCAACTAATGAATGAACAAACCGAAGGAACACTTTACCTTATTGGTAAGAATCTTAAAAACAGGTTTTCTTCCTTATCTGTTGGGAAACCAACACATTATTAATCTTCTAGTCAACCATTTATTTCATTAGGCATCATTCCAAATCATTATGCTGAATAAAAATAGTAATTGCATAAGAACATATATCACAAATCTCATCAATGTTTCATTCTAAATGTCTATATGAAAATGAGCATTGCTGTTATTTATGAAATCAGTTATCATTCTAAAAAGTTTATATGGATAATACTAACTAGCATTGTTCTTCATATTCTGAAAGGTAGATGTCACTCATCCAGAGATCTTTTATTATCATGTATGGACCAAAATTAGCCCATGCTTTTCCAAAAGTCGTTCCTGTGAGGAGCCGTACTCTCCTCCTCATTCTATTCCCATTGAGAATCACATGTCCCTGGGTTAAATTTAATGAAAAATGTCATTCTTCCGTATATGTTGTTTACCTTAGCTAATATCTGAGTTCCTAGAAAGTTCCCTATAAATTGATTCATTTAAGTGGAGCACAGCATTTGAAGGAAATCTGTGGCAAATCTTTCTATAACAAAGAATTTAATATTGATTTAGCACTTAGTATGTGCCAGGTATTAAGCTAAGTGCTTTGCATACATTATCTCATTGAATGATCCAAACTTCTCAATGAGGTAAATGATATTATTAAATCCAGTTTATCAATGGGTAAAGTTAGATAAAGAAACATTCAAGAACTCATCCAAAAACCCAGCTAGAAGAAAGAAAAGCCAAGGTTTAAAACCAGCTCTGTCTGCTCTTGGACTATAGCTCTTCTCTCTTCTAGAACATTTTTATAACTGATTCCTTTTAGTGAACTACACACTATTAATCATTATCTCAGTTTAACTCAATAGCCAGATAAATCTTTTTAAATTAATAGAATAATGCTAGGCATATAGTATATCCTAAATAAATTTTAGTGTCTTTTTTCTTCTATTTTTGTAAAACACCAAGTTTCAAGCTATTGAAAACATAGTTTTCTAGTGGACATAAAAAATGAATAAAAAAATTTATGATGGAGAAGACCATCTTATACTAATTCTCATTAAGCCATCTGGAAGACATATGATTACTGAATTACTTAATCACTGCAATAACTTTCTCATAAATGACTATGGCTTTGTCACCACAAATATTTGAAATTTTGCTATAAATTTTGCCAATCAGCAGCCCAATTGCCTTTCTGCATGGCATACAACTCACGGCTCAATAAATCTGGTTATACTTTATTCCTCAGTTATTCCCAACCCAAATATCTACCTGCTTCTAAAAGCACCTCAAAATGTTGTATTGTCATCCAGCCACCTGCTTCATAGGTGACTTACTGTTTGACCTGCTAGGAAAGTTTTGAATTATAAGCATAAAAAAAAAAAAAAAAAAAAAAAAAAAAAAAAAAAAACACCAGTATGTACTTCTATGGAGGAAATTCACAGTAAATAAAGCATTTGCTCCAGACAAAATCTTTAATGTGCCACATAATGATGTTGCTTGATGACTACCTTGGAAAATTTTTAAGTCATGACCACCTTCCCACTGTTATCCAAAAAAACTTCTGAAGTGGCTTCTCTCACTGTCAGACAATGACTTCTCAAAGAAGTACAGGCCAATCTCCATTCATTCACTTTACAAATACTTACTACATGTACAACACGCCAGGCACTGCATTAGGTGCTGGGGATACAGTGGTGAATAAAGTGAACATACATGCTACTCTTGTTTCCAGAGAATCTGCCCACATAAACAAGGTAAGAAAGATCCTTTTAGCAAATAACTTCACCCAAGCAATCCAAATGACTGCTCTATTCTTTTTCAAAGGGTTTCTCCCTCAAGACCTTTGGTAATGACTTCATAAGGCTGATATTGTCAAAAAAAAAAACTGTCCACCCACCCTAAAAGTTAACTAAAACAGAAGAGGCAAGCCTTTTTTAACTGACCCTGAACACCAAAGTCAGGCAAAATGACTGTCAGATGATCCGACAGGCTGCACAGATGAATGACTTGGTTTGACTCAGCCTACTGAGTCATTCTTACTATAATAAGTCACTCTATAATGCTGCATTTCTTAGTTTACTCCAGGTTTATAATAATACCACGACTCTTCCAATTTAAATTCTTTGAGGACACACCATTGAGTCAAAGTCTCCTCAAAAAGAGTCAGTCACCCAGAAGAGCCACTTCAATTTTTCCAGGCTGTAGATTAGTCCAAGATAGCTCTTCTCCAATTCCTTTCTTCTCCTTCCCCCTCCTATCCCTTAAGTATAAACACATAAACATTCCTCCCAAGATACTCTTTAGTCGCCTCTTCTTTTCCTTCACTTTTTCTTTGAATAACCTCTTCCATGCCTGTAGTTTCTACAGTTACCCCTCAGAGACAGCCCTCTCTGTGGTATCGCTCACTGTATCTTTTTCTACTGGGGATGGTTGTGGTGGCTACAGAAGCCGCTTGAGTCAGAAGAGACCTGGACCTGAACTGCCATCAGCAGCAGCCTGGAGGTGAGGTGGGGACATAGCCTGGGAAGGGGGAGCCAGAGGCATGTTGTCATGGATATGCATCAAGAGCAAGCAAACCACAAACAGGAGTTGGTAAAAAACCAGGATAAACTGGCAAGACGAATGACTGGATGAGTTGGCAAGATGGGTATGGTTGATCAGCATTAGAGGCAAAAACTGGGGTTAGGGATGAATTCCAATGAGTCTAATTGTCCACTTCCTTTTTGGTTCCCTTCCTTTCCTGAACAATTCGGTTTTAAAGCCATTAGTGGGAGCATAGCATAACAATATAGTTTTTGCTGAAAGTAAGAGGCAGCCATGGTGGCCTTGAGCAGGATATCAGAGCACAGCCAGGGTGAGGAGGGGAGCCACCATGGGGGGTGGGGGAGGAAGGTTGCTACGGTTTGCTATGATGTCAGCACCTGAGCAGGGCAGGGAGGGCAACCATGTGGAGGGGAGATGGAATGAGGAAGGCATCCAGACTAGAGGGAGACCCAGAGTGAGATTTCAAAGCCCAAGCAGGGTGAAGAGGGTATGAACAAGGTGGTACAGACTGGTGTGCGCTGTCGCAGCCCAAGGAGCTTGAGGAGGTATCTATACAGAGTGCCTAGTGCAGGAAGTCAGTGCCTGAGCAGGGTAGAGAGGGCATCCATGGCTGTGGGGGGAGGGAGGATATACTGACATGTGTTACTAGAGCCCATGGAGAGATAAAATAGGACATCCGTGGGGAGGGGTGCCTTCAACACGTGGTGTTGAAGCCTGCGTGGGCTGGGAACACAACCATGCAAAGGAATGGGTAATAGTTGAGATGGGAAATTAATTAGTTATATGCAGGAAAATTGATCAAATAAATAAATATACTAAGGTTAAAGGGATCCAGGTTTCTTGCTGTCAGTGAAAGAAGATACAACTGTGGAAAGAGGAGATTGGAATGAACCATGTGGTACTGAATCAAAATCAGAGATATCTGTGTAAACACAATTTCCATTATCTAGATGTATATCAAAATATTAATGTAAATGTGTATATGTATTTATAAATATATAAATATGTGTACATATGAATGTAAAAATGTGTGTGCATATATATCACACAAAAACACATACCACCTAGCTCTGTCACTGAGAAAGTGTGGGAACAGCAATACTCCAACAGCAATGAGCACCCCAAGTGCCCAGATCTTGGCTTCTGAATACCTGTCTCCACTCAAAAAAAATAAAGGCCCAATGAAGAAATGGGGATTCTATTAATAGGATTGGGACAGGAATTTCATATGCCAAAATGTGAGAAAGTGCTCAAAGAATGACGGGGACAGGTCTAAAAATATGAAAACCAATTTAAAGAGACTCATGCTGACCAAATAGTTGGTAATCTGAGAATCAATAGAAATAGTAATAGTAATAGATTATTATAATCCATTAAATAAAAATTAAAAATCATCAAACCATCCTAAGATAAATAAACAAATTAAAAGATTGAAGAGGAGGGGGCATGGGCAATATATGTAACCTTAACACTTGTACTCCCATAATACGCTAAAAGAAAAAAAGATTGAAGAGGAATGAGATATTTACATAGTTTCAAATTATCTTCCCACAAAAACGTTATTAATTGCAAAAATAAAAAGAATAAGTTTACAGCAAGGAAGATCGACAGACACCACCCAAATCAAGTGGTCAAAATGATTAATTATAGAACAAATGGCAATCATAAGCCAACTAATAGGATGCAATAAGAATACAGCATCACTTCTGTGATCAATCTTTTTTTTTCTAGTTAACGAGTAAAAATTGTGTATATTTATGGTATACAACATGTTTTGATATATGTACACATTGTGGAATGACTAAATCAAACTAATGTATGCACTACCTCATGTACTTATTATTTTTTATGATGAGAACACTTAAAATCTACTCAGCCATTTTCAAGTATATATAGTTTTGACTATAATCACAATGCAATAAATCTCTTGAACTTATTCCTCCTACCTGAAATTTTGTGTCCTTTGACCAACATTTCTCCAATCCCTCTGCCCACCACCACCAGCCTCTGGTTATGAAGGTAAATCAGTCTTGAGTCTAATCCTAGGGACCTTGATTACCAAAATCCTTCTGGAAATATCAGCCTCTTGGGCAATATGATGTTGCAACATGGAATCTACCAGAGAGCCACAGCAAGTTTCCATCTACTTTGGATAATCTGCAAAGCAAAGTTCAGCTTCTGTGTGGGCTCAGGAGATACAACAATACCATGAACAAATAGAGAGAGGTGCAGGCAATATCTCATGCTCTTCCTGTACATTATGTCAGCACTCCTCATACTAAGCCTGTGTGCTAGATATTGTTATTGCCCCATTTCATAGAGAAGAAAACTTAGGCAAAGAACAAGTAAGTCACTTGCCTAAAGTCACACACCTAATGGGTTGAAGAGCTGAAATGCTCAATCTGACTAGAGTCCCTGCTCTTGTTCATTCTTATGTTTCCTCTAAAAAAGGAAGGAAAGATGAGGAAGTATATTTAAATAGGGACAATTCTGAATAAATCCTTATGTGATGACCTTGGTGTTCTGAGTAAATGAGGAAATACCATCTTAGCTAAAGGTCAAGGATGAGGCTGGGAATTAGAAAAAGAAGTTGTTGTTTACAAAAAGCTTTATTTTTCCTCCTCCAGGTTTTTTTTTATTTCAGAATATTACAGGGGTACAAATATTTAGGATACATATATTGCCTTTGCACGTGTAAGACTGGAAAAGGAAGGGACCCTGCTATGGGTGAATAAAAGACTTGCTAAGCATCATCAGAAGCCCAAGCGAGTTTGGAACGTTTGCAGTAGGAATGACACCAGCAGCGTGGTTATGCAACTTTCTTGAGCACTTCTCAGAAACCCAGAAGCAGAAATCAAGAAAACAGATCATTGATCCATAGCTGGGGGCCTGGAAAGAGGGTGAGATGGACAGTAAATGTGTTAAGGGAATTGAGGATGATGGTTGAGAATTGTTGAAATACTTGATCATTGGGTCTAGGCCAAATTGGAAAGGAAGCAAAGCTAATGAATGTCTCTTGAGTCAAGTAATAAGAATGAAGGCACTTTCTTTTCAGCATATAAGAACTTTAGAAATTTGTCTTAGCCATTTTATTTTACGTCTTTAACTTCATAAAGCTAGAACAAGTTCCCTACATTTTATCCTTTAGTTGAAAACCACATATGTCTGTTAAATACTAAGTATACTAGATCAAGAATCAGGAGACTTAGGCCGGGCGCGGTGGCTCAAGCCTGTAATCCTAGCTCTTGGGAGGCCGAGGCGGGCGGATTACTCGAGGTCAGGAGTTCGAAACCAGCCTGAGCAAGAGCGAGACTCCGTCTCTACTATAAATAGAAACAAATTAATTGGCCAATTAATATATATATATATATAAAATTAGCCGGGCATGGTGGCGCATGCCTGTAGTCCCAGCTACTCGGGAGGCTGAGGCAGAAGGATTGCTTGAGCCCAGGAGTTTGAGGTTGCTGTGAGCTAGGCTGATGCCACAGCACTCACTCTAGCCTGGGCAACAAGCGAGACTCTGTCTCAAAAAAAAAAAAAAAAAAGAATCAGGAGACTTAGAACTAGTCCCAGCTCTGTACTAGTGAGATAACTAACCAACTAAGTCACTCAGCCACTCTGTGCCTCAGTTTATACCTCTGTGAAAGAAGAAAAAAGAAGATTGGATTTAATGACCTAATATTTAATGCTTCATTTCTTCTTTTCATTGCATGATGAAAAATAAATTGCGTAAATCTCCAAGCTAGTTTTCTAGCTTTAACATAATTGAAACTTTCTTTCCTAAAATGTATGTTCCATAAAATGTTTTTTAAACCAAACAGCTTCACATCTTTCAGTATCAGCTGCATAGTTTCAACAAGCAGACAGTGAAATGATGTACAAAATACAATAGAAGCCATTAACTGCTCAACACCTCCATCTTCAGGGTCTCAGAAGTCTTAAAATAGGATGGTGATCCACATAGTATCACTTAAGACAATCTCTAGTCTCACAGTAGACCCAATTAGGTATTAATGTTGGCACCATGCCCAACAAGTCTGCATTTTTCAATTATTTAAGTTCAATTATTTTTCTTTCTTTCAATATCCTCTTCACTCCTTTATGTCATATGGTTCTTACCACCTAGAACTATAGGCTTTTACTAATCAATATTTACTAAATGTTTTCTAAATTCAGAATTATTTTAAGCTTGGAATTCATCATTCCTTTACAGCAGTGCTCATAGAGTCCAGAGCTTCCTGGAGAGAAGATATATTCCTGGCTGTCTGAATAGTGCCTGGTATCTTTTTTTTTTTTTTTTTTTTTTTTTTTAGAGATACAGTCTCACTCTGTCACGCAGGCTGGAGTGCAGTGGCATCATCATAGCTAACTGCACCCTCAAACTCCTGGGCTCAAGCGATCCTCCTGCCTCAGCTTCCCTAGTAGCTGGGACTACAAGGATGCACCACCATGCCAGGCTAATTTTTTTCTAGTAGAGATGGGTACTCATTCTTGCTAAGGCTGGTCTGGAACTCCTAGCCTCAAGTGATCCTCATGCCTCACCCATCCAAAGTGCTAGGATTATGTGTCTGCTACTGTTGATGGAGCATGTGCTTTGGTTTGAGGCAGATCTGATTCCAAATCTTAGTCCAGTGGCTTACTAGCATTGGTGAGACCTGTGTCAACTTTCCTTGCGTGTCAGGGCTCCAGTTTTCTAATTCATTTGAACAGGGAGGGTTTTGCCTCTTTCCAGCATTGCCATAGAATTAAAAGAGGTAAAGTTACCAAATACCAAAAAATAAATATTTGTTCCCCCCTCAATCTTTCATGAAGGAGACAATAAAATGTTATCTCTACAAGCATGAAGATTTACGCCCAGGAAGCTAGCAGATCTCTTAAAGCATGTGCTGGGAACACCACCAGGTAGAGCTTCCACGAGTTCAGGGTTGCCTCTAGTGGATTGACGATGAAAGCACGTGTCACAATTACACAATGGGTTAAAATGTCAAGAAGTGAAATAGACTTTATAATGAGAAAAAAAGGCATATCTATGAGGAAGAGATTATAAATGGACTTATTTAATCAACAAGTGTGCATGCAGTTGCTCCTGTATGCCAGACTAAGCATTGAGAATATGAGACAATTTTATCCTCAAACAATCTCAAGAAAATCATTTTAGCATTCCTACTTATACAGGTAGGTTTCTAACAGCTGTATCAGGAGTTATGTTGGGAATAACAGCTGGGAATTTGAGTTATGTCTACTTTAGGATTCAAATGTGTTTAGGATATGAAGTTGGATATGAAGAATTGGGGGACTCAGCAGAAATCAATTTATATTATGGAATTGAGGAGCCTTCTTGAGGGAAAACTCACCTAAGCTGGCACCAAACCTGGTCCAGGGAAACTAATTCAGGGTTGGACAGGGTGTGATTTTGAACTTATAGCCGAGCTTATTCTCTGTCCCCAGAGCATATAAACTAAAACCTGAATTTCAGAGGAAAGGAGGCTGTAAGAAAAGAGCAATTAATAAGTAAAAGGGCTATTTCACTGAGCTTTCATTGGAATATTTTGAGGGAAAGGTAACACCACTGAAGTCAACAGTTTTGAGGGGGGAAAATCTTCAATTCCTTGTACAAATGTAGATTTAGCACCTAGCCTAGTTCCTACCACATAGTAATTGTTCCATAAATACATGTGAATAGATGAATATTGAGTTTCCTCCTTTATGTTTTATCAACTCTGGAAAAAAATGAGTAAGATAGTCTTCATCTTTGACAGACTAACTACAATTAACACTATAAAAATAGTGTATGTGCAAATACTTATGGAATCACAAAGCCAGGAGAAATTCATTTGTCTGGTGGGTTTAGTGTGGACTTCAAGAGATGAATTTACAGCAGAGCAATGAAGAATAAGGAGATCAGATGGGCAGAGGGGTTGCCAGGTAAGAGAAGGACACCAGTAGGAAATGAAAATTTTGATGAATTAGGAGCAACAGTAGCACAACAATGGGTGCTAAGGATTAGAATTTCCTTCTTTAATGGTGAAAAAAATAGAAAAAAATATTTGGAATGATAACTCACTTTTTCATGTTTTCCTCTACTGTCCTAATATATTTCATATTATTTACTATCTAAATATTCTGAATTTTCATGTTCTAAGCTTACTAAGAATCATAGAGCCCTTCATAAATAGGAGTTATGCACACTGTTCTAAGTCAATGTGTCTCAATTCTTTTTCCTTTGGAAAAGGTTTTATCCCAGAAGGCACTTCCATCCCTCAGGAGAGTAAACCCCTGCTAGGCCCACTTTGCAGGTTTTCCAAGTAAACCGCTACAAATGGATAGATCAGGGTCACCTGTTTCCTTATACAGTAGACTCTTAGTAATGTTGTCAGCACAGCTGACTCAAAGACCAAAAAGAATTGGAAGAAAATGGAGAGAAAGGTAGGGAGGAAGAGAGAGTGAAAGACAGACAAAGAAGATGGGAGAGAGGGAGATAGACAGATAGAGATAAAGGAAGAAAAAGATAAAGGAGAATGAAAGGGAGAGAGAGAAAGAAGAGGGAGGTAGAAAGAGGACAGGAAAAGATGGAGGAAGTGAAGGAGGAAGAGAGAATAGGTGTAACAGAAAGATATAGATAAAAAAGAGAGAGAAAGGGAGAGAGGGAAAGAGGAAGACAGAAAAAGAGGAAGAGAGAACAAACAAGATGATAGGAGAGAGACAGGGAAAGAAAATAAGATGGGAAAGAGAGAGGAAGAAAAGGAGAGAAGAGAGGAAAGGAGAGAGGATGAGTGAGAAGGGAGAATGGGAGAGGAAAAAAACAGAGTTGATCTGATGAGGACTAGTAGCTCTACCTTTGAAATAAATCCATGTTTCTGTATATAACATGAATTGGTGAGTAATTTCAGTATGATACAATATAGATGACTTTAGGATTTATTTGCTAAGAAAATTAAACGTCTGCCTAATATTACACACTTGCGTTGGGCATTATATTTTAGTAAACTTTAAATTTTAAAACGCATTCTTTTTTTTTTTTTTTTTCTTTTTTGATGTAGAGTTTTGTTCTGTTGCCTGGCCTAGAGTGCAGTGGCGTCATCATAGCTTACTGCAACCTCAAACTCCTAGGCTAAAGCGATCCTCCTGCCTCAGCCTCCCAAGTAGCTGAGACTATAGGTGTGCGCCACGACACCCAGCTAATTTTTCTATTTTAGTAGAGACATGGTCTCACGCTTGCTTAGGCTCCTCTCAAACTCCTGAGCTCAAGCAATCCTCCAACCTCGGCTGCCCAGAACGCTAGGTTTTATAGGTATGAGCCATGGCACCTGTCCAAAAAAAATGCCCTCTTAATGCTAACACATTTTGGTAACACATGTTAACTTTTTCATTGCCTTACATTTTCTATTTTTGCCCTTTTTAAAGAGAAACATTTTCCTAGATTTTTATTTCAAAGAATTTTGCAGAAAATATTTTTGTCTTAGATTAACTTAAAAATAGATTTTATTCTTCTTACATCTTGCTTTAACAATTTCTCAGGTTGTACATGGGAATTTTATGAAACTTTAACTTTTTCTGGAGAACTCCATTGAGAGATTCTACATGCTGACACTGATAATCTTTTTATGTATGTGTGGTTATACATTATTAACTAATTTTTATCAGCCAACAATTCAAAGAGATGATAGTGAACTAGCTTTCATTGTAAAATGTATTAATTTATTAAATCAGAAAATGGAAACATTCTCCAAAGATAGTTAATGTAAAATCTAGGACTTTCTGCTACATTTCACTTAAAGTCTATCTCAATGCTTAAACACTATTTCACTTATAAGCATCTAGGAACAAAAACTAGAGAATTTATTAAACATTGTAAGTTATAATAAAACAATTCACAGTAACTCAGTCCAATTCAATAAAAAACTCAAATGGTTCTGTACTACTACCAAATAATCATCCATAAAAATAACCATTGCATCATAAAAAAATTTTTGTTGAATCAGATAATTATTTTTATTAATTCAAAAGCAATTGACCTTTCTACTCTATTTCAAAAAAATTTAGAGGCCTAAAATAGAAACCCTCATTCAAAAAAGCATATAAATAGATAGATTACTCTGTCTGATTATTTTGCATCAAATTAGTACTCCCTCCAAAAGAATAAAATAATTATAACTATTTGACTCTAATTTTAAATTTTTGATTTTTTAACATGGAAAATATTTAATGGTATTATGAAATCCTATCTCCAACAATGTAGAAAATTATGACAACCATAGAAACAAATATCAGCAATGTCAAAAAAACACTGACACACCTATAAAGAAATCATGAAATTCACTTCTCTTTTCAGAAGGATTTTTATCCTCTAAAATACACTGACTAGTTTCCATACTCATTCATATCGACATCACTTAGCCAACTTGTTATTGCATAGTTTTGACTCTAATATCAGAATCTAGTGCCAGTGAATATCCAGATTACTCTTTGGAGTGAACATGGAAAACAACTATTTGTCCAGAGATGTCTCATCATTTTGATTAATATTTTGCCATACTTTACAAACGTCCAGATTTTTCAGGCTTCATATAATTGAAATTTAAAATGAGATTCCAGGATTAAAATCAGTTCCCATTGAACCCAACTGATCCCAAATATGCTTTGTACAAAAACTTTATTTTATTTATTTATTTTTTTTTTTTCTTGAGACAGAGTCTCACTTTGTTGCCCAGGCTAGAGTGAGTGCCGTGGCATCAGCCTAGCTCACAGCAACCTCACACTCTTGAGCTCAAGCAATCCTGCTGCCTCAGCCTCCCAAGTAGCTGGGACTACAGGCATGCACCACCATGCCCGGCTAGTTTTTTCTATATACATTAGTTGGCCAATTAATTTCTTTCTATTTATAGTAGAGACAGGGTCTCACTCTTGCTCAGGCTGGTTTTGAACTCCTGACCTCGAGCAATCCACCCACCTCGGCCTCCCAGAGTGCTAGGATTACAGGTGTGAGCCACCGCGCCTGGCCTGAACAAAAACTTTAAATAGGTCACTCAAAGGGCTATTGTCATCATGATCAAACAATAATACACCTAGGAGTAAGATTTCTGGACCATATAGCAATTCCATGTTTAAAATTTTGAGGATATACCAAGCTATTTTCTAAAGTGGCTATACTTTGAACAATAGAATTCTAGCAATGTTATTAGCACACCAAATTCAAAGAACACTCCTACCAGCAATGCATCAATATCAGAGTTCTAATTTTCCAATTTCTCCACTTCACTTCCAACACTTGTTATTGTCTGTGTTTTCTATTATAGCCTTTATGGTGGGTGTGAAGTCAAACCTCATTGCTTTTAAATTTGCATTTCCCTAATGACTAATGATGTTGAGCATCTTTTTATGAGCTTATTAGCCATTGGTATATCTTCTTTAAACAAATGTCTTCTAATCCTTTACCCATTTTTAAATTGAATTGTCTATCTTTTTATTATTAAGTATAGAAGTTGTTTTTATATTCTGTATGCTAGTAACTTATCTATATAATTTACAAATATTTTTTTCCAGATCTGTAGGTTATATTTTCACTTTCTTTTATTTGTTTTTACTCTAAAGGAGTTTGTTCATTTTAATCTGTTTCTAATTCATTGGTATAAAGTTATTCACAGTGTCTGTAGGACCTATAGTGATTTCCTTTCTTTCACACCTGGTACTGATAATTTGTGTTTTCTTTTTTCCTAACCAGCCTACTAGAGGTTTTTGATTTTAATGACCTTTTCAAAGAAAAAACTTTAGTTTCATTGATTATGGTTTTCTGTGGCAATTCCACGAATTTTGGGCTTTATATTTATTATTTCCTTCCTTCTGCTTGTTTTGAATGTAACTGGCTATTCTTTTTCTAGTTTCTTACGGAGAAGATTAGACCACTGATCTGAGGCCTTTTTTCATGTCTCCTATGTCTTAAGTTTTTATTTTAAAATATGTAACTGACAAGTGAAAATTTTATATATTCAAGATATATTACATGGTTATTTGATATGCATATACATTGTGTAATGATTACCATAATCAAATTAATTAACACATCCATCACCACCCATAGTTACCATTTTGAGAGGACACTTAAAATCTGCTCTCCTATGAAATTTCAAATTTCAAATAAACAATACAAATTTTTTTTTTTGAGACAGGGACTCACTCTGTCACCTGGGCTAGAGTGCAGTGGTGTCATCATAGCTCAATGCAAATTCAAACTCCAGATCTCAAGTGATACTCCTGCCTTAGCCCCTCAAGCAGCTGGAACTACAGGCACATGACCATGCCAAGCTAACTTTTTTTTCGTTTTTTGTAAAGACAGGGTCTCGTTGTTGCCCAGGCTAGTCTTAGTCTTCCCACCTCAGCCTCCCAAAGTGCTAGGATTACAAGTGTGAATCACTGTGCCTGGCCAAACAGTATCATATTATTAATTATAGTCACCATGCTGTACCTTAGATCCCCAGAACTTATCCATCTTATAACTGAAAATTTGTACCTATAACCAACATCTCATCTCCTCCCCCAAGACCCAGGCAATCACCATTCTGCTCTCTGCTTCTATGAGTTTGACTTTTTTAGATTCCACATCTGTGAGATCATACAGTCTTTGTCATTTCATGTCTGGTTTATTTCAGTTAACATAATATCCTCCAGGTTCATCTATGTTTTCACAAATGGCAGGATTTCCTTATTTTTTATGGCTGAAGACTATTCCATAATATACACGTGTGTGTGTCCACATACCACATTTTCTTTATCCATCCATCAATCTTGGCAATAATATTTTAGATATGACACCAAAAGCACAGGCAACAAAAGTAAAAATAAACAAGTGGGCCTACATCGAACTAAAAAGTTTCTGCACAGCAAATGAAAAGGCAACCTACAGAATGAGAGAAAATATTTGCAAACCATGTATCTGATAAGGGATTAATATCCAAAATATATAAGAATCTCACATAACTCAACAGCCAAAAAACAAATAGCCTTATTTAAAAATGGTCAAAGGACCTGAATAGACATTTTTCCAAAAAAGACATACAAATGGCCAACTGGTATATGAAAAGGTGCTCAACATCATTGATCATCAGAGAAATGTGTATCAAAACCACAATGAGCCATCACCTCACACCTGTTATAATGGCTATTACCAAAAATACAAGAGGTAACAAGTGTTGCTGAGGATATGGAGAAAAGGTAACACTTGTACACTGTTGGTAGAAATGTAAATTGGCACAGACATTATGGAAAACAGCATGGAGTTTCCTCATAAAGTTAAAAAGAGAATTACAATATGATCCAGCAATCCCACTTCTGAGTATATATCCAAAGGAAATTAAATCAGCATCTTAAAGAGAGATCTTTTTTTTTTTTTTTTTTTTTTGAGACAGAGTCTCGCTTTGTTGTCCAGGCTAGAGTGAGTGCCGTGGCGTCAGCCTGGCTCACAGCAACCTCAAACTCCTGGGCTTGAGCGATCCTTCTGCCTCAGCCTCCCGAGTAGCTGGGACTACAGGCATGCGCCACCATGCCCGGCTAATTTTTTATATACATATCAGTTGGCCAATTAATTTCTTTCTATTTATAGTAGAGACGGGGTCTCGCTCTTGCTCAGGCTGGTTTTGAACTCCTGACCTTGAGCAATCCGCCCGCCTCGGCCTCCCAGAGAGCTAGGATTACAGGCGTGAGCCACCACGCCCGGCCGAGAGATCTTTTTTTACATAGGCAATTAATGGCTAAAAATTTCTTTCTAAGTACTACTTAGAAAGTAGTACTACACTCCCCAAATGTTTATGTGTTGTGCTTTTATTATCATTGGTTCAAAATATTTTATAGTTTTACTTGTGACATCATCAGAAACTTGCAGAATCTCACCCTTGGTCCTCTATCTCATGGAATGAGAGCTATCACGGTAGGAAAGACTAAGTGAAAGCCTAAAAACAATGCTATATTTCTGGAGGAATTGCAGAGATCAGTTAGATTAATTGTATCATAAAAGATTGGAAAGATGCACATGTAGTGATTCCTATCACATCCCCATTCAACTCACGTAATCCGGCTTGTATAGAAGACAGACAGATCTTGGAAGATGACAAGGAATTTCAAAAATTTAATCAGGAGATGACTCCAAATCCAACTGCTGTTCCAGATATTGTTTCTTTACCGAACCAAATTAACACATCCTCTGACATGCAGCTACTGCTTTGTCAAATGTTTTTATCCCTATACCTGTTAATGAAGACAATTAGAAGCAGTTTTCTTTCAGTTGGCAGGGCCAGAAATACACCTTTATGGTCCTACCTTCAACAAAACACAATTGCAAAATTAGTGAATGGGAGATGTGGGGGATATGAAGGAAGATATCTCCAAATGGACACAGTTGTGTCCCCTATGAATTCTCACCAAAGAGCAACCTCAGCAGAGGAGAATCTTAATAATCAGATGAGTGAGGTAACCCATTCTGTGGATCTCAGGAAATTTCTTTCCCCCATTGGACACATGAACAAAGGAATGAAAGTTTCACTTGAACTCAGTAATGTGGACATTCACTCACCAAAGCCTATTTAGCTATAACAGCTGCAGAAATGCCAAACCTGCCAACAGCAGAGACCGACACTGAGCCCCTAATATGTCACTATCTCCCAGGGGAACTAGCCAGTCACCAGGTGGCAGATTAATTACCCTGGACTAATTCTATCAAGGAAAGCTCAGAACTTTCTTCTCACTGGAATCGTTTCTCTGAATATGAATTTTCCTTTCCAGTCCTCAATGACTTTGTCAACCTTTGTCAAGGTCTTAAATAATGCCTTATTCACCATCATCATATTCCACACTGCATTGCTTCTGACCAGGGGACTCATTTCACAGAGTATACCCATAGGCTCGTACTTACATAATTCAACAGTGCTACCATTTTCCCCAATACTCTGAAACTGCTGGCCTGATAGAGCTATGGGATGGCTTTTTAAAGACTTAGTTACGAGGCAAGCTATGGGGCTCTCAAGTGATGTCATTTAGGATTCAGTATTTTCTCTGAATCGGTAACCACTATATAGCCAGTTTCTCCCATAGCCATGACTCATGATTCCAAAAATCAAGAGATGGAGATGAAAATGACTTTTCTCATTATTATCTCTAGTGAGCCGCCAACAAAAATTTGTTTTGCATTTCTGCAGCGTTACTGATTTAGAAATCTGGCTTTCCAACAGAGGAGTGCTTCTACCAAGTAAAACATTAATGACACACCTGACCACTTTGAGTTCCTCATGCCAGTAAAATAACACACAATTGAGATAATAAGAGTGATTAATCTTGGCTTATCAAGAGAAACTTGGTTTGCTACTACACAATGAGAGCAGGAATAAGTAAAATGGAAGAGTTCTTTTGGAGTGCATCTTATTAACTCCAAATCCTGTAATTAAATTCAGTAGAAAACTACAGCTTAATGCAGGTAGGGCTGCTGATGGCCAGACTTTTCAATTATGAAGATTTGAGTCACCACAACAAATAAAAATCTATGACCAGCTGAAATGTTATAAACTATTTTTTTCCTTTTTTTTTTTTACCCCTTTCCCTAGTACTGAACATAATATGTATTCACAGTGATTAATTTTATATTTCAGCATTTAAGATACAGGGTACTAAAGGAGAAGCATGACTCAAAAGAATGAGCATCATTCAAAGATTGGTAAAGTGGGACTTTGTGTATACTCTGCTAGAAAAAGTGTTAGAATTAGGTTGTATGAGGAATGATTGCATTATGTTAACTGAAGGAATGGTTTTGCTATTGAATTTATTTGAATGTTAACCATGGTTTTAAAAATGTGTGTATAAATGGCAAGTTAACACGAGGTGAACTGCACTGGATTATGCTCTCGTCAATTTGGTTAAACTATAAATTTCATTTTCCAAAATCCTCTTCCCAATGGTATGGAAAAGAGAACTTAGCAAGAAATGCAAGGTAGAAGTGAAGCAGGAACCATTACTTTCAGAAATTCATCCCAGTCAGACATAGTGAGAAACAGATGCAGAGGTGTCCAGCCTGTGACTTGCTCTTATCTGATCCTCATCCAGCTTGTCTTCCAACCTATTGGCCCTACTGGCCAAAGGAAACCCCAGGCCTAACACCACAATCTTGGCTGTGGAACTACAGAGGCATCCAAGGAACCTCTCTACAAACTCCTACTTTGAGATCTCACTTTGACAGCTGGATGTGCTTGTCCTCTCATATTTTCCTGCAAGCTGTGACTTCTCTGCCCACTCCAGTGCTTCAGAAGGACTGCTTAGTGACTGGTCTGTAGGGCTCGACAGGTGCACTCCCCCTTTCAGATCTTCACTTCCTTAGCTTTCCCATATTTGTATGTCTAATTCCTAAAATAAATTCCTTATTCCCATAATATTCATAGAGCTCTGGCTTCCCTGAAAAACCCTGACTATTCCCTAACTGATCCCGTTTATAGCCACAAGAGCCTAATTGCTCACAGATAATTCCAGGAGTTACATTGGGTGGGCAAGGGACAAGTCTTTGTGTAGCAGTAAACTAGCTATTCCAGCTTTGAGCTTCATTAGCATGTTTTAAACATCTAGGCCGGGCGCGGTGGCTCACGCCTGTAATCCTAGCACTCTGGGAGGCCGAGGCAGGCGGATTGCTTGAGGTCAGGTGTTCGAAACCAGCCTCAGCAAGAGTGAGACCCTGTCTCTATTATAAATACAAAGAAATTAATTGGCCAACTAATATATATAGAAAAAATTAACCGGGCATGGTGGCGCATGCCTGTAGTCCCAGCTACTTGGGAGGCTGAGGCAGAAGGATTGCTTGAGCCCAGGAGTTTGAGGTTGCTGTGTGCTAGGCTGACGCCAAGGCACTCACTCTAGCCTGCGCAACAAAGAGAGACTCTGTCTCAAAAAAAATAAAATAAAATAAAAAATAAAAAAAAAAATAAACATCTTAAGAATCACTTATATATGGTTTTCACGTTTACCACGACTCTCATAAGAAGATATCCCCTCAATCCACAATCACCTTTTGGAGAGAATGTATTTTTGTCCAGTACCTCATGCCACTGAATGATTCATGTCTAGAATGCCATATGAAGTAAATGGGGATATACTATTTGATTGGCTTATCATTACAATTCATGTTTCTTAATTTCCTCAATGTTTTTTCCATTTTAAACCAAGAGTCATTTTGTAATATATTATGCAGTTTCTAAACATATGGTAGCCTTAGGGTTTTGTTTGCTTTGTTTTGTTCTTTTTTGAGCTTTTTGTTAATGATTTCTAATTTTATTACATTACAATCATAGAACATAGCTACTATTATTCACTTGAAAATTATTGAAACTTCCTTAACGGCCTAATGCAATATACATTTTTGTAATAGTATTTAATTGCTCAATAAATGTAGTCTGTGTTTATTGTGTGTATATTCTTCAATATATTTAATAGAATTTATTAATTGCATTTTTAATAGATTTTATCTTTCTTTTTGGCTGTTTACTCTATTAGTCTTTATACCAATACTATGCTGTTTTGATTGCTATAGCTTTATATTATATTTCAAAGTCATGTAGCGTGATGCCTCCAGCTTTGTTCTTTTTGTTCTGGATTTCTTTGGCTATTCAGGCCCTTTTGTGGTTCCATATAAATTTTAGAATTGTTTTTTCTATTTCTGTGAAAAATGACACTAGTATTTTGATAGGGATGGCATTGAATCTGTACATTGCTTTAGGCGATATTCTTCCAATACATGAGCATGGGGTGTCTTTCCAGTTGTTTCTGTCTTCTTCAATTTCTTTAATCAAAATTTTATAGTTTTCCTTGGAGAGGTCTTTCACTTCCTTGGTTAAATGTATTCCTAGGTTATTTTTGTAGCTATTATAAATGGGACTGCCTTCTTGATTTATTTCTCAGCAAGTTTATTATTGGTGTATAGAGATGCTCCTGATATTTGTATGTTGATTTTGTCTCCTGCAACTTCACTGAATTTATCTATCAGATCTGAGAGTTTTTTGGTGGAGTCTGTAGGTTTCTCTAGCTATAAGATCATGACATATGCAAAAGGGACAATTTGACTTCCTCTTTTGTAATTTGGATGCCTTTTCCTTCTTTCTCTTGCCTGACTACTCTGGCTAGACTTGCAATACTATTTTGAATAGGAGTGGTGAAAGTGGGCATTCTTGTCTTGTTCCAGTTCTTTCTTACTATTATTATTTCAGCATATTTTTTTTTTTTTGAGACAGAGTCTCGCTTTGTTGCCCAGGCTAGAGTGAGTGCCGTGGCGTCAGCCTAGCTCACAGCAACCTCAAACTCCTGGGCTCGAGTGATCCTTCTGCCTCAGCCTCCCGGGTAGCTGGGACTACAGGCATGCGCCACCATGCCCGGCTAATTTTTTATATATATATCGGTTGGCCAATTAATTTCTTTCTATTTATAGTAGAGACGGGGTCTCGCTCTTGCTCAGGCTGGTTTCGAACTCCTGACCTTGAGCAATCCGCCCGCCTCGGCCTCTCAAGAGCTAGGATTACAGGCGTGAGCCACAGCGCCCGGCCTATTTCAGCATATTATGGGGGTACAAATGTTAAGGTTACGTATATTGCCCTTGTCCCTCCCCCCCTTGAGTCAGAGCTTCAAGCGTGACCATCCCCCAGAGAGTGCACATCTTCCAGTTCTTAGAGGAAAGCCTTTCAATTTTTTCCTATTTAGTATGATGATAGCTATGGCTTTGTCATATATGCCCTTTATTATGTTCAGGTATGTTCCCTCTATTCCTACTTTGTTGAGAGATTTTTATCATGAAGGGATGTTGAATTTTATCAAATGCTTTTTCTGTATCTAATGTGATGATCATATGGTTTTTGTCCTTTGCTCTGTTGATGTGATGTATCATATTTATTAATTTGTGTATGCTGAACCATCTTTGCATCCCTGGCATAAATCCCACTTGATCATGATGTACTACCTTTTTCATGTGTTATTGTATTTGGTTTGCTTGTATTTTGTTGAGGATTTTTGTATCTATCTTCCAGGGATATTGGCCTGTAGTTTTATTTTTTGTTGCATCTTTGTCTGGTTTTGGTATCGGCATAATGCTGACCTTGTAGAATGAGTTAAGAAGAATTGCCTCCTCTTCAATTTTTTAGACTAGTTTGAGGAGAATTAGCATTAGTTTTTTGGGGGGTGTTTTTGTTTTTGTTTTGAGAAAGAGTCTCACTCTGTTGCCCAGGATAGAATGCAGTGGTGTCATCATAGCTCTCTGCAATCTCAAACTCCTGGGCTCAAGCAATTTTCCTGACTCAGCCTCACAAGTCATTGGGACTACAGCCATGCACCACTAAACCTGGCTAATTTGTCTTTTTCTTTTCTTTTTTCCTTTTTTTTCATAAATATGGGGTCGCTTGCTCAGGTTGCTCTCAAATTCCTGGCCTCAAGCAATCCTTCCACCTCAGCCTCCCAGAGTGCTAGGATTACAAACATGGGCCACTGTGCCCAGCCTAGTTCTTCTTTTAAAGTTTGGTATAATTTAGCAATGAAGCTATCTGGTTCTAGACTCTTCTTTGTTGGGAGACTTTTTATTACTGATTCAATCTCGTTACTCACTGTTGGTCTGTTCAGATTTTCTATTTCTTTCTAATTCAATCTTGGTAGATTGTATGTCTAGAAATGTATCCATTTCCTCTAGGTTTTAAAGTTTCCAAAATACGGGGAATCTCAAAAGTCACCATACATAAGGAAAATGAAAAGTGGTAGCTAAATGTACCTTTATTTACAAAATAGTAATTATGAAATTTTACAAAAATTTTCCTTTTAATGCTAAAGCCCATACTAAGGGACCTGATACACAGAAAAGAGGCAAAACAGTAGAAAAATAAACAAAACCACAGTGGTTTCCTTGAAAAGATCAACGAAATTGATAAGCTCTGAGTTATTCTTAGCAAAAATAAAAAGTTACTGAGAGAAAAAGAGATGAATAGGATCTTCCATTATAAGGAATGAAAGAGTGGTTATCACAGCAAATCCTATAGACATTAGAAGAATAATGACAGACTACCACGAGGGACTCTATGACACAATGTTTATTGGCATATAGAGACATTTTTCCTCAGGGCTGTAGCATCTGTTTTGTTTTTGTTTTGTTCTGTTTTGTTTTATGGGCTTGTAAACTGGAGGGTACTAGCTATTATTCTGTCCAGTATTGTGTAATGAGAATGGCTGGAAGGCCAGTCTCTAGTCTGTCTGTCCCGGTGAGTTAAATGAACAGCGATGAAAGTGGAGTCTTAGGCACACAAAACCATTATTTGTTGCCATTCCACCAGGCAAAACCTGTGAGTAGGGTTTCGCCCTTACATACCTGGAAGAAGCACTGTTGGGAGAAGGCAGTCTTCCCGCACTAACCATCCCATGGCGTTTGGAGAGGGAGGGGATGGAGGAGTGAGAATCCAAGGGCAACTGGTCACTCTGGAGACTACTTCCCGCCATCTCATCCCAGCAGAGCTTTTGTGCTATTCCGTTACTATCTTTAGGCTGTTGCTGGCACTTTCTGTGGTGAAGAGGTAGGCATTGATTGTCCCCAGGAAACAAGGAGGAGGCAAGAGCATTATTTACAAACTTCCCTGCAACCTCTCACTGCCTCTGGCCGCCTGCCACCTGGGACCGCAGCCACTACACGCTGTGGCTCAAGATAGCCTCAGCCCCAGCCCCTCGTTTTATATTTTCCTCAGGCTGATTTCTCCATCTTGACGGGAACCAGAAACATTTTCAATTCTTTCTGGAAGCCTGTGCTTTACACCAGTATTATTCTTGACCATCGTCCAAAAGATAATTCCCTCTTGTCCGCTGTCCTCCCCCACAGCCTCCTTCAAATTTTGCTGTGGGCTTCTTTCCTCTAAGCCAATCACACTGCTCCCTTCCCTCTAAAACCTATTTATTGTGTCAGAGAGAAGAATCTCCTCTCAGAGCAAAAGTATCTTTACAACATCCTCAGTCTCTTCCAATGCCCTGCCTGAACTGAGTCCTGGATGCACCCCAAGTACACAGCCTCCCCCACAGCCCCCTCAGGGGCCGACACCCATTCTGCCATACAGAGCAGGCTTAGGTGCTGGGATCAGCCTTGTCCTGTTCCCCACTGCTGTGTCCCACTCTTTTCTCCTCCTCCTCCAGGTAAAAGTCACTGCTCCTTTAAGGATCATGTCTCTCTTACTCCTCATCACCGCTGCTGACCAGCAACTTGTCCAAGGTCGGTCACACAATTCATTAAAAGAGCCAAGATTCAGGGAGATTCGAGCAGGAAGAGAAGACAGCACACTCGAAAATTCCAAAGTCAAAAATATATGGATTTTTATCATATTATCTATACTTTTCTCTCCTCCCTTTGGCACTAAAAAAGTCAAGAATTGATGCACCACCAACGATTTGGGAATCTTCTGTATCAAAAGCAGCTGGATAAGTTGTTGAGTTGGCAAGTGAAGTGAATCATTAAAGAAAAAAGTATAAAACACAAATCAGTCTATTTTAATTTTTATTAGAAAATAAAGTTATTTTGCTAGAAATTCCTGGTGCTGACACAGTTATTACTAGAATATTTATGAAAGTTGAGCAATGTTGGTCCCAAGATAGTTAAAACAACCTAACTAAAGTGCTAAAAAAAGAAATTAAATGTCTTCCAAATCCTGATTCATGAGAGGAATCTAAGATACCTTGCCCTTACTTCTTCCTTTTCAAAAGTAATGTCTAATAATGCTTTATTCTATGATTGTAACCTTTTATTAGTTTTTCAAGCATTATCTAATGACCACATCTACATAATATTTATAAAGACAGGCATGAAGAAATAGAACAAGAAAGTCATTAGTATATATTTCCAAAGCAATATATAATTGTATGTATATAAAATCTCCTGTTATGTGCTGAAAAACCCTAATACACATATCATATCTATATATACACACACACACACACAAACTTCTTAAGCTGGATGGTAAGTGCATGGATATTGTTTTGCCATTATTCTTTGCATATTATTATTTCTATATATTAAATATGTGATATAACTAATTGATTTTACAGGGCAACACAGGCTTGGGTCTTATCTCCCAATGGTTTTCTCTGTTTCTTGAGCTAGTGAGATGAAAAATCATGCCGCAGTCCCCATGCTGCAGAGTGGACAAGAGTCTACTATAAGCACGCAGCCCCAAGGGCTAAATTTGGGGCAGAAAGTAGCAAGCCTCAGTTCAGCCCCAGGCCTAAGCCTTGTTATCAACACAGTCCATGGAAAGCCCTATGTTTTGGGGTAATGAAGTGATGCCTTGGGTTTTTTGTTGTTGCTGTTTTATTTCTAAG
This sequence comes from Microcebus murinus, assembly GCF_040939455.1. Taxonomy (NCBI): domain Eukaryota; kingdom Metazoa; phylum Chordata; class Mammalia; order Primates; family Cheirogaleidae; genus Microcebus; species Microcebus murinus. The sequence continues at coordinate 62,076,677 of NC_134105.1, read as the reverse complement.
TATTGCAGGGTAAAAATAATTTTGGTTACATGAATCGCTTTTGTAATGCTTAAGTCATGATTATGAGAGTGCACATCACCCTGATATTTTTTGTTGTACCTGTTCGGTAAGTTTTCACCTGTCCCCTCCTCCTGCCTCCCCTGTAGTTAATTTCCCTTGAGTTTTACTTCCTTCTATGCACATGCTTGCTCACTGGTTAGTTCCAATTTAGTAGTGAGTACATGTGGTGTTTGTTTTTTCATTTTCAGATACTTCATTTAGGATAATGGTCTCCAGTTTCATCCAAATTGCTGCAAAAAGCATTAATTTATCCTTCTTATGGCTGAGTAGTATATAGTACTCCATGGTATACATATGCTACATTTTGTTAATCCACTGATGTATTGATGGGCACTTGGGTTGACTCCACATCTGTACAATTACGAATCGTGCCACAATAAACATTCAAGTGCAGGTGTCTTTTTGATAAACTGACTTCTTTTCCTTTGGGAAAAGGATACTCAGTACTGGGATTGCTGGGTCAAATAGTAGGTCAATTTTCAGTTCTTTGAGGAATCTCTATATTATTTTCCATAGAGCTTGTACTAACTTGCATTCCCAACAACAGTGTATAAGCATTCCTTTCTCCCTGCATCCACACCAGCATCTACTGTTTTTGGACTTTTTAATAAAAGATATTCTGACTGGAGTAAGATGATAGCTCATCGTGGTTTTAATTTGCATTTCCCTAATGATTTGTGATGTTGAGCATTTTTTCATATGTTTATTAGCCTTTTGTCTGTATTCTTTTGAAAAATTTCCGTTCATATCTTTTGCTCACTGTTTAATGGGGTTGTTTGATTTTTTCTTGCTGATCTGATTGAGTTCTTTGTAGATTCTGGTTATTAGTCCTTTGTCAGTGTATAGCTTCTGAATATTTTCTCCAATTCTGTAGTTTGTCTATTTTCTCTGTTAATTATTTCCTTTACTGTGCAGAAGGTTTTTAATTCAATCAAGTCCCATTTATTTATTTTTGTTGTTACTATGATTGTCATGGGGTCTCCATAAATTCGTTGCCTAGGCTGAAAATTAGAAGTGTTTTCTCCACATTTTCTTCTAGAATTCTTATGGTTTCATGCCTTACATTTAAGTCCTTTATTCATCTTGAATTAATTTTTGTGAATGGTGAGAGATATCGATCCTGTTTCATTCTTCTGCACGTGGCTATCCAATTTTCCCAGCACCATTTATTGAATAGGGATTCTTTTCCCCAGTGTATATTGTTATCTGCTTTGTCAAAGATCAGTTGGCTGTATGTGGATGGTTTTATATCTGGGTTTTCTGTTCTGTTCCATTGGTCTATGTCTCTATTTTTGTGTCAATACAATGCCAATTTAGTTACTATAGCCTTATAGTATAGTTGAAAGTCTGGTAATATGATGCCTACTGATTAGTTTTTTGTTTTTGTTTTGTTTTGTTTTTGCTTAAGATTGCTTTGGCTATTCAGGCTCTTTTCTGGTTCCACATAAAGCATAGAATTAATTTTTTCCAGATCTGTGAAATACCATGTTGGTGTTTTCATGGGAATTGCATTAAACCTGTAAATCACTTTGGGTAGTATGGACATTTTAACAATGTCGATTCTACCAATCCACAAGCGTGATATGTTTCTCCACTTGTTTGTGTCATCTGTGACTTCTTTCCTCAGTGTTTTGTAGTTCTCTTTATAGAGATCTTTCACCTCCTTAGTTAAGTATATTCCATGGCATTCACCACATTTAACTTTCAATACAAAGCAATTCTTGATGAATGCTATAAAATGAATGTACTTAAGTTTCACATTCTTGTAAAATGTTGTCATCTTAATTTAAATTTTATAATAGTATAATAAATATAAATGAATGCTGACCATTAGAAGAGTCCCATCACTTAACTAATTTTAACCATTCTGTATTAAACTTTTTTTTTTTTTACTAGTGTCTGTCTTGTGTTATGTATTAAACTTTTGAAGAGTATTCTCAACATACAAAAATAAATCCATTTTTTATGTTATACTGGTCATGAGTACCATCTACAAAAGTTCTTCAGTCAAATGTAAATTTTCATGAATACCAAGATAAATATAGACTACTAACTGGTATTATTTATACCTGTATTCTCATCAGCCACAATTGAAAGAACTCTACAAACACTCCTATACATACTTTCAACATATCAAAAAATGATATTTCTACAGGGGCTTATATCTATAAAGGCTTGCTTCTGTTTAGTAGACAATTTCTGCTGCTCTCAGTACATGATCTTCTCATAAATTCACCATCTAAAAAGTTTTGACTTCTTGTCAATTTTTTCCAATTAACCTATAATTGCTTTCTATAGCCTCTGCACCTATTTATTTACATTCCAAAGTAAGCCCTATTGAAATTTTGGGTTCTTTATAAGATCCCTAGGTTCTTCTTCTTATCAATCATCTTTACCTTATATCATTCATAGTCATGGTATGGTTTGTTTCATAATGATGTTTTTAAGCTGTATTCTTTCAAAACAGATGTTCTTTGAATATTAAAGCATGAAATATTTTTCTCTTACATGTGTACACACAAAATATTCCCTGTTGCTCTTCTTCATTTTTCTTGATGTGTATAGGCTTCTTGTTCTATCTTTTAGTTTGCCACTGATGCTAGAGGCAAGGATACAAGAAATGTTTCATTTCTCTCTTAATAAATAGTAACTGACACTTAGTGTCAGAAAGACCATATAAAGAGGCAGGGTCCAGAGTAACTCCAGTATTCACCCCCAGTCAATAATTGTGATCCAAAAATGTGAGTCCAGTGTTGTCAAATAGCCTGATGTTTCAAGAGATGCCAGAAATACACACTCCAGGGGGAAAAAACTTGAAATTAATAATCTTCAACAATGACAAATAATTCAATTTTGTCTAACACTGAGCAGCTAAGATAAAACACATTGCTGGCCAGGTATAGTCTACAGTGGATCTATATGAGACTCCAGAAAACACTTTGGTGTTTCAGTTGTTGACTTGACCTTATCAAATTGAAAGGTAATTTAAGATACATAAGTTTAAAGAACTCCTAAGGAAACATAGGATTCCAGTGGCAGTTAATTAAATTCTAGATTCCTAAGCTCTGCAGAAATATTCCTGTACTTACAATTAAATGGCAAAACAACAGGCATCTGGCCCACCATCAATGAATGCAAGCTCACTCTGGGCAGTATTTAAATGAAAAGATAATTGGAAAAAGTTAAGTTACCTTTCTCCCTTCAATCTTTACACACAGTGATACTGACATTCTTTCCTTTTTCCTCCCTTTTTCTGCCTTATCAAATCTGAAAGTGTGTAATGTTGTGCCATTTTATAGTTTCCCAATAGTAAAAATACCAGAATATCTACAATTATCAAGTAAAAAAAAAAAAATCAAAGGAGATAAGGGAGATGATTAACTCAATATTTAAATTTAATAATTTAGTCAAAACGTTAAAGGAAATTCTATCCTATCTGAAAAAGTAGCAGAATAAAACAATTTCTGAAAAACTTCCTGGTGACTGATGGTTTAATTGCATATGGTTTTGCAGAATGACTACCCTTGTAGGAGTTAATTAACAGTCATTTAATGAAAATTTTAAGATGTTAGCAATTCCAGCTTTAATTTCATTGTGATTAACATAATTTATTCATCAACATTGTCTTTTAATTTTTAATTATTGTTAGTCTTAAAACACATTCTGATCGTCTATTTTACCAAATTAACCTTTGTGATGTAATGAAAAGGTACAAGTCATAGACTGCATTAGGAAATTTACAGACACTGATGATAATATTCAAAACCTCTTAACATTGTTTCTTAGATCAAGGCCCCTCATAAGTTTTAAAAGCTCTTAATTGACTTGCTATCATAGGTCACACAGACTCAATAAAGTGTGCAAAACTAATGTTAATGTCTGCAAGTAATGTTCTGAAAAAGAGACCGAGGAAGCACAATAATTCTACCAATTTACTCATTGATATATTACCAGCAATATATAATACTTATTCATTTCATAAATGTTAGTTAAGCACCTACTATGTGCCTACCAAGCCCCCTATACTAAGTGCTGGATATAAAATGATGAGCAAGCACCCAGAGAGATTATATAATTACTCTTTATTAAAAGCTGCATCACATACAATACTGTTATAAAAAGATATGTCAATTCAAATTGCAAAACTGAAGCATAGCCTACTATAAATACCCTTATAGTCTTTCTACATTTTCTGCTGAAACAATTAGAAGTTTCAAAAGTGTAGAAATGATACCCTGTTAATAGCACTATGCACATATTAGAGGTAATTGTGCATTGTTATATCAAGTATTCGAATGCCCTAGGGATTCATTATTTAATCAAGTGTTTCCAGAGTTAGCTAGCATATTATTAACCAGCTTCTCTATTCTGCCTCATGCACATTGCTTGTGTATAAAAAACAAGCACTAAACTTGAAATCCCATGAGATATTTTATTTTAATAAAAAACATATATCTGTATATATATAAACAAACATGTACACACACTTTATATATGTATGCCCTACCTGTTCACTGAAGAACCCTAGAAACTGATCAACATAGTAGCCAAATTCCCATTAATGCCATTAATTCTGATTAAAAGAAGCCAAGCTTTCTTGAAGAAGTTGCTAATTCCAAGTTGGTGGCAGGAGACATACAAGAAGAACATGGACTATATTGCCATATGATACAGCAAGGAAGCTATCAACAGGATTCAAGAGCCAACTGAAAAGGACATCAGTGGTCAAAGAAGGGACAATCTGAGCTTCAACGAAGAAAAGAATTGCAATGGGTTGAAACTTAGCAAATATGTATAAATTCGTGAGTTCATAATAATATTTTTTAAAGTCATAAAATGATAGAGAATCAATTACCATTATAATGGTTTAAAAGGAGAAAGGGCAATCCAGCCTTGATAAGATAGCAAAGGATTTAGCCTGCCTTTCTTGTGTAAATTGAAACTGGGCAACCTAATAGTTGAGGAGGAAAAGCGTTTCTTTATTAAGTATTCCAATTATGAGATGAAAATGAAATTACGGAATTAGAATAATTCCATTTGAATTCATAAATTAAGGCATTATGCATTGACAGCTTCTAATATTAAAGAAAATCAAAACTAGGCTTGATGTACCCCCAATGCAGAAAACAGCACCACCGGTAGTCTTGCTGAAGTGTTAGGACCTTAATTTGATCATTTATCTGGATCTAACTGCCAATTTACAGGAAATACAGGGAACAAAGGGACAAGCTGAACTGTACCATGAGAGTGCAATCAGTAAACTCCAGATAGTGGGAAACTTTAGAGGTCAAAAAAAGCATCAGTTCTTCAGAAGAAAATATGTAAGGGAAAGGTAGAAATTCTCAATAAGGGGCTTGAGATACATGATCTTATTGCCATTTCCCAAAATCCCCATTTTATACCAAGAGAAACTTTAGTTCCTCTAAGAAAATGAGTAAGCTATCTAGACTGGAAAATCTTTTCATGGTTCTAATTAATCAAATACTTAGATACATGTGATGTTAAAAGAATGTATTCACAGTAAGATTGACTTTTGAATGGCATGTGGCAGTTTGAAAGCAGTGGAGTTAAACTGACCAAAATAAACTATGAGATTGTGGATAGTGAGTTGGGATTCCATTCTGCACTCTTCAGAGCCAACTTGTGAGGCCTTGGATAAATCCAGCATATATATGGTCCAAAGGTTTCATATGTAGTAATGCAAAAGCATGAGCAATACAAAAGAACTGTAAGCACAAAACATCTTTTAAAAGAAAGAGGCTAGAAACGTTTCCCTGGTTCTGGCTGTAGACCTCTACAGGTACACAGCTACATTTTCTCAGGGTTGTGCCAAAAACTGGTGGTAGGTGGGGGTGAAGAATGAGTCATACTACCAGGACAGTCATCCAAAGAAAACTCTGTGCCAGGAATGAGCAAATCATTGACTGGGAAGTGATGCAGAAGGTCCGAGAGCCAAAAGAATTTAATTGAGCTAAGTCTCAAGCTGGAAAACCCAAACAGACAGAAAGTTGAAGAAATATATTATAGGTCAACGCTGGGTGGTCAGAGATGACACCAAGATACAAAAAAATTAAGGCCAGTATAGATGCTGAATTTAACACAGCCCAACAGAAATATGCCAAACAATAGGCAAGGACACCTAGTACCTTTAAAATCAAAAAAATATTGTTATGTAATGCAGCTTTTATTTGAACACTAAAAGTAGCCCTAACTTTTTAACAAGTATGGCTAATGGAAAAAAATTCTTTTGAGGGAGGTTTGGAGGGATCCAAACAAAAGCCAAGATTAGTTATTAGTAGTAGATGAAAACAGAATCTTGAAGATCAATTTTTATCAGATAATGAAGAATTACCCTCTGTCCCACTGTCTCAGTTCATCTTCTGGTGCTATAATAGAATCCCATAGATTGGGTAATTTATAAAGAATAGAAGCATATTTGGCTCACTGTTCTAGAGCCTGAGAAGTTGAAGAGCACAGTGCCTAGAGCAAGGCCATCTGGCAAGAGCCTTCTGCTGCATTAGCCCACAGAGTAAGGCACCTCATGGCAAGAGAGCATGGGAGACAGACAGAGAAAGAAATGGGACCAAATTTCATCCTTTTATCAGAACCACTCCCACAATAACTAACCCACTCCCCCGATAATGGCATTAAACTATGTATGAGAATGAGGTCCTCATAACCTAATCAGCTCTTAAAGACCCCAACTACCAATACCATGATATAGGTAATTATATTTCAACATGAATTTGGAAGGGACAAACTGTAGCACCACATTGTTTTATAAATCAAGGGAGAAAAAAGTACCCTGTTTAGTGTTAAATAAATACCTCAAATGATAATAAAATTTAAAATGATCACTTCTGTCTGAGAAAGTAAAGTTGGTTGGGCTTGTTACAGCTCTTATTCATTTGACCAGAGAAAGAACCGAGTGGCACACGAAAAGACAGAGAACAGCCTTTATTCTTCTACAGCAGGCTCAGCACACCTACTGTTACAGCTCTCTTCATGTCGTCCTACTTTCTCCCCCTTCCTGCCCTTCTGCCCCTACTTTTATACCCTTGGTAGGGCTCAAGAAGCATCCAATTAACTACAAGCTTTAACATCCAATCAGCAACAAGCTTTAACATCCAATCAACAACAAGCTTTAACATCCAATCAAAAACAGTGGGATTCAAAAATTACCCAATCGGGATCACGCAAACAGCTTGGCCGGAAACAGGCAGGGAACTTGTGCCTGGGGGCATTCCGGCAGGCCAGGTCCCGGTGGCACACGGGGGTCCCAGCGGCTGTGTGCCACAGGAGTCGGGGTAGCTGTGTGCCTCTAACTGGCCACGCACAGCACTGCCCCCCCCAGGCGGCAATTAGCCGAGTCCCGGCGCCCCGACATTTTCCGCATCATTATAATAACACAGGAGGGCAATATCTGGGTAAACTAAGAGAAACTTGTGAGGCCTACATATGTTCCTCAACACATATTAGAACCAATGTCAATCTTTCAGATAAAACCATTCTGCAGTGAAAACTAATTATTGGTCAGAGATATTTCTTTCAAGAAGTCAAGTACTATCATAACTAACTTTTTATTCTTTCAAACTGCTTTACTGTAGATCTTCCTGAAAAAACTACACCTTTTTTTTAAATCGCTTATCATGAGAAGAAAAATGTTCTGTCAGAGGTTTAGATCTGGAAAGAGATAGAAAACAAGTTATTCTCATGGCAGGACTTTGTTTATATGTTTGAGAAACAATAAATTCTAAGAATACTTGTGGGAAAACATATTACTCTTAGCCATCAATCAGAAATCAACATGTTGGGAACTTTCACTTCCAGCCAAGATGGATAAAGAGACTGGTTTACCCTCCCACCTTAAACAACTAGAAGACCAAACAAAATAGAAACACAGAAAATACTCTGTATTTCTTTTTCAATAGGAAAAAAAAAAAAAGTGGTTTCCATACATTGTACAACAGGCAGCATGAGACTTGGTCCCTGGGAAAACAGAAACAAATGAAGTGAGTTTTACTTACTGCCTAGAAGAATTTCCATCCTGCCGCACAGGGAGGAGGTAACCCAAACAGAGATCAATGATATCCCTGGGTTAAAGAGACAGAGCTTGGAGTACAGGGAAGTGCAGGGAACCAGAATGTGTGGGAAAGAATACTAGGAGAGGAGCTGCACAGGGAAAGTGCAGAGGGGCCCCTCCACTCTCCATAGTTACAACGTGACTATCTTGGCATGGGTGAAAGGAAACTGCCCCAGGCCAAGCAAAGAACCAGTAGACCAAACAATTCCCTGAATTCACACAGGGCTTGAAATATTTTGGGTTCCCACTAGCCAGAATGAAAAGACATCCTAATACCCACAATATTGGATAAAGTCCCCAGAAGGGTAGAGTCTTAGTAGTGAGACTAAATTAGCCCTAGACTAAATACTGGATCTTCTTTTAAAAAGCTTAAAACAACCCCAAAAGGCTCAAACTGACTTCTAGTAACTTACCTGCATGCCAAAGCAAAGCCCAACAACCTTTAAAGGATTATAACAAAATCTAACATAAAATAAAAATTTAGTATCCAATCAAAAATTCCCAATACTATATGACCCACAGCCAAGAGAAAAATTAAACAATAGAAACAGATCCAGAAATTATAGAGATGGCAGAATTAGCAGAAAAGGACATTAAAATAACTATTAAATGATTAACTATTAAAACTTTAACTCATGTTAAAGATAGGAGAGGAAAACCTGAAAGAGGAGTAAAAAGAGGGGAGAGTATTTTTTAAAACCCAAATGAGACATCTTGAGATGGAAAATACAATATCAGGCGATGAGGGAGTAAACATGTTTCAAGAAAATTTGTTATGAGGTAAAATCCACAAAAATCTGGTTCTGTACTTTAACCAGAGGGGCCATTTCTGTAGATAGCAACTACCAGGGCTCTATAATCAAATAACATAATGATCTTCATTGTAATAGAATTGTTTCCCAAACTTCTTTAAGACACATTCCCAATAGCCAGAATTCATGAATCTTGTTTCATCTTAAGACATCTCTCGTGTTTGCCATCAAATAGCACCATCTTCCCTATTTCTATAGGTTTCAGAAACTATTCTAGTGGGAGCAGGAGGGGAGACACAAACTATTAATAATAGAATATATTTGCTCATGTACAATGAGGTCAGCAGTGACCTACCAGGATGCTTTCCAGTCCTTACCTTGCATAGGTTCTCTATGGAATATGCTACTGATGGCTGCTTCTTCCTTAAAACTCTGGAGATCCTCAGCTTTTCACCATCATTTCTCTTGCTGTGTCTGCCTTCTTTCCTAACCTCTTCCTCTCAGTGTCCTTTGCTGTGTTGATTTAAGCTAAGAAACCTTAAATTTAAGGACCCCTAGCAATGTGTTCCCTGAGTCAGATATTTTTATAAAATTTGTAAGAAATTTTAAAAGTGAGATATGTTCCCTGCATTTTGGAATCCAGTTAAGGGAATGCCTAGTTAAAGATATATTTAGAGAGGGCTTAAAGTGATCACAGGCATACCTCAGAGATACTGTGGTTTCAATTCCAGACCACCTCAATAAAGTGAATATCATGATAAAGCAAGTCATAAGAATTTTTTTATCTTCCCAATGCATATAAAAGTTATGTTTACAGTATACTGTAGCCTTTGAAGTGTGCAATAATAACATTGTTTAAAAAATGTATTCACCTTAATTAAAAATGCTTTATTGCTAAAAAATGACAGTGATCGTCTGAGCGTTCAGTGAGTCAAAACCTTTTTTGCTGGTGGAGGGTCTTGCCTCAATGTTGAGGGCTGCTGATTGATCAGGGTGGTGATTGCTAAAGGCTAGCATGGCTGAAGCAATTTCTTAAAACAAGGCAATAAAGTTTGCTCATCAATTGACTCTTCCTTTCATGCAAGATTTCTCTGCAATATGTGATGCTACTTGATAGCATTTTACCCACCACAGCAGGACTTCTTTCAAAACTGGAGTCAATCCTTTCTAACTGTGCTGCTGCTTTATCAAATAAATGGAATATTCTAAATCCTTTGTTGTCATTTCAACAATGTCCACAGCATCTTCACCAGGAGTAGTTTCCATCCTAAGAAACGCTTTCTTTGCTCATCGTAAGAAACAACTTTTCATCAATTCAGGTTTTACCATGAGATTGCAGCAAGTCAGTCATAGCTTCAGGCTCCACTGCTAATTCTAGTTCTCTTGCTATTTCCACATCTGCAGTCTTGAAAACTTCAAAGTCATTCATGAGGGCTAGAATCAACTTCTTCCAAACTCCTGTTAATGTTGATATTTTTACCTCCTATGAATCATGAATGTTCTTAATGGCATCTAGAATGCTAAATCTTTTCCAGATGTTTTTAATTGACATTGTCCAGCTCCATCAGAGGATTACTATCTATGGCAGCTATAATCTTACAAAATGTATTTCTTCAATAATAAGACTTGAAAGTCAAAATTACTCCTTGACCCATGGGCTACAGAATGAATGTTGTGTTAGCAGGAATAAAAACATTAATCTCCTTGTACATCTCTATCAGAAGTCTCAGGTGACCAGGTGCATTGTCAATGAGCAGTAACATATATTGAAAGGAACCTTTTTTTTTCTGAGCAGTAGGTCACAACAGTGGGCTTAAATATTCAGTAACCCATGCTATAGCAGATGTGCTATCATCCAGGCTTTGTTGTCTTATTTATAGAGCATAGGCAGAGTAGATTTAGCATAATTCTTTTTTTTTTATTTTAGTGTATTATGAGGGTACAAGTGTTAAGGTTACATATATTGCCCTTCCCCACACACACACAATTTAGCATAATTCTTAAGGGCCCTAGGATTTTTAGAATGGGAAATGAGCATTGGCCTCAACTTAAAGTCGCCAGCTGCATTAGCCCTAAAGAGAGAGTCAGCCTGCCCTTTATATCTAAGAAGCCAGGCATTGACTTCTTTGCTCTAGCTAGGAAAGTCCTAGATGGCATCTTCTTCCAACAGAAGACTGTTTCATCTACACTAAAAATCTGTTGTTTATTGTAGCCACGTTGATCAGTGATCTTAGCTAGATCTGGATAACTTGCTGCAGCTTCTACATCAGCACTTGCTGCTTCACCTTGTACTTTTGTGTTCTAGAGATGGATTCTTTCCTTAAACCTCATGAGCCAACCTCTGCTAGCTTCCAAATTTTATTCTACAGCTTCTTCACATCTCTCAGCCCCTGTAGAATTAAAGACAGTGAGGGCCTTGCTCTGGATTAGGCTTTGGCTTAACAGAATGTTATAGCTAGTTTGATCTTCTATCCAGACCACTAAAACTTTCTCTGTATCAGCAATAAGGCTGTTTTACTTTATTACCATTTGTGTGTTCACTTTTAATTTCCTTCAAAAACTTTTCCCTTGCATTCACAACTTGGCTAACTGTTTGGCACAAGTTGCCCAGCTTTTGCCTATCTCAGTTTTTGACATGCCTTCCTCTCTAAGCTTAATCATTTCTAACTTTTGATTTAAAGTGAGAGATGTGTAACTCTTCACTTGAACATTTAGAGGACAGTATAGGGTTATTAATTGGCCTGATCTCAATATTGGTGTGTCTCAGGAAATAGGGAGGCCTGAGGAAAGGGGAGAGACAGGGTAGCAGCCCATCAGTGGAACAGTCAGAATATACGCATTTATCAATTAAGTTTGAGTGGTCCATGGTGCCCCAAAACAAGTACAATCTCAACATCAAAGATCATTGATCACAGATCACCACAACAGCCAGGATACTAATGAAAAATTTGAAATATTGTGAGAATTACTAAAATGGGATTTGGAGGCATGAAATAAGCACATGCTGTTAGAAAAATGGCTCCAACAGACTTGCTCGTTGCAGGGTTGCCACAAATCTTCAATTTGCGAAAAATGCAGTATCTGCAAAGCACGATAAATGAGGTCTGCCTGTACGTTTATGTGGTCTGCAGTCACTTCCATGTATCGTCAAGTATTGCTCACCACTGCAGAGCAGGAGCTCTCCTGCCAGCCACAGTGCCAGCTCACCCAGCATTAGGACACTGAGGTGCAGCGCCAGAGGCCACGTTGTGATATGAACATGTCCTATGACGCCCAGCACCAGAGATATATGAGAAATGAAGGAAAAATAAGGTTTGAAATGTACACAGCCAGATAAATTTTGTAAAAAATTCTTCTAATCATCAGTTGGGAAAAATTATAATTGGAGGATCCAGTTCTCAGTAACACCTAATCTAAAAGGAATTTCTCTCCTGCCAGAAATATACTCAATAAGGCAACATGCACAATTACAACTATACATACAAAAGAAAATATATTCCTGTTTTTATAGGACACAAACCCATCACACTATTACAAACAGTAAATTGTCTATATCTGATGTTTCATGGGTGTTTTTAATTCCAAAGTATTATGGGAGTACAAATATTTCATGTTTTATGCATTCCAAAATGTAAGTTTACATCTTACCATAATGGATACATCTTGTCGTGAGCTAGTATAGGTCAAGCTTTGCAACATAGGTTACAATAGGGGTGGCACAGCTGGTATGGTTAGTAGGACCAGGGTCAGGGATCCAGCAGGTTATGGCTAATATGATAGAAGCAAGGCTAGAACCAGGGATCCAGGCAATATGATCACCAAGGCCAAGGTGGTCCATGAGATTCACAAGACCCATGCAGCCAGAGTGGGTGATGTGGCAGAGGCTGTGAATGAGGCCAACACAGCTGCCATGCTTACCAGGGACGGGGTTGAAGACTCAACCAGTCCAGTCGCCTTGCTTAGTGGACCTGCACCAGTGATTCAGCTGGCATGGCTGATGTGTTCAGCAGGTCAAGGATTTGGCAAAAGCAAAGGGAAGCTTAACCCTGTGATTGCTTTTTTCTTAAAATATTATTGAAATGCCCATCACAATGTTTTTCAACTACCCAGGAGGGCAGTGAACGAGAAATAAATTTCTTTCATGTTTGAGCCATTATATGTTTTGGTTTTATTGTTATAGCAGTTTACCTATTCTAGGTTACACACTCACACACACACACACACACACACACACACCACCCTTTGTATTACCTTCAGAGTCAGAGAACTATTGTACTCAGCCTGGGGGGCCCTGAAAGACAGGCCATGTTCCTATCAGAAAGGTGGGTTTCTGTTAAAACAAGGAACAGAGATGGAATATTGTAGAGATGTGTGAGACAGAGCAGAGATTTTGATAGAAGAAAAAATATTTCTAAAAGACACAATGGACAAAGTTGCCAGAGAGGGAAGCAGGATAAATCTAAGTTGGGAGCAGAAAGCGCACAACAGTATTGGGACGAACACTGACACTTCAGAGATGACTAGATTGGCTTATGTTAGGAGTCTTGGCACCAGACTAGGATGATGGCATGGCAGCATTAACCTCAAGGCTCTGGTTAAAACTCTAACAGATGACAACCATCTGCCACCCTATTAAGCCTATAACCTACATGGATCAATCCCTGAGCAAAGTTTCATTCAAAAAACATTACCCACAGCTGAAAAATTAAAGAAATTCCATTTTTTACTTACATCTCCTAAAGAATGTTAAAAGAATCTGATACATAATGCACAGCAACACTTCTCACATCCCTTTCGTCTTGGTTCCCTGATTATTTCATATGTGTCTTACACAGGAGGAAAAATGCTCAAAACTATTCAATGAGGGAAGGAGCCAGGCTTCAGGGTAGAGAAGCCTGGGCTTGAGCTGGAGTCAGCCTTTGATTTCTGGCCTCTCAGTTGTAACCTGTGACGTCAGCTAAGTGTTCTGAACCCCCTTTCCAGGAGAAGGGAGGAAGTTATCTACCTCGTAGTTTTGTCATTAGGATTACATTTTTAACTGAGATAGGGTTCATGCAATAGGGCTCAGGAAAATACCAACAAATGTCACTTGGGAGCAGGATGGAAGTCACAGGCCTCAGGGGCAGTGGGGTCTCAGGTTCCCCTTTCTTGCAGCCTCCTATGGTGCTCAAGGGCTGGAGCAGAACTAGGTGTACCCTGAGCTGTGCTCCTCGTGTGGGACCCCACCCACCTCTCTGTTTTTATGCGATAAGCATGTGATGTCATTAATAGGGAAAACGAACACCCAGGCCCAGGCACCAGGCAATGTAAGCGTAGATGCCAGCTGGTTAGGAGCTTGTGGGGAAACAGCAGCTGCCCAGAACGTGGAAACTGAGGAGCACTGGATGCTGAGGGAAGTCGAAGCCAGAAACGGCCACTGTCACTGAGGGGAGAGGGAGCTCCTGGCCCAACTACTTCAGATCATGCAGCTCTGAATCCATCTCCAAAGCAATTCAAAACACTAATCAAATGCTTGTCTCCACAACAGGATATGGGTAAAGACTTTGAAAACCATGTGTACTCTCCAAATGTTTGTAAAGTCATCACTGATGATTTATACTAACTTTCTGATCCATGTAACCTAAAACATTTGTACCCCCTTAATATTTTGAAATTTAAAAAAATAACTGGTCTTTGGTACTAGCCACTAAGAATACAAATGAACAAATGGGGGTGTGGAGATAAATGTCCCTTCTTCACTCCCAAATGCCCTTCTCTCTACTCTGAGATTGATAAACTTGATAATACCAAGTTTTATCAATTATTGTTAACCTTTTTGATTCACTAAGCTCTTTGAGAATAAGGCAAGCTATTCACCCTCAACTCTAGAAAAGCTGATGTATATGTATGCACATCCAAAAACGGCATATAATTCCAATGAAGTCCAAGTAGACTCCAAGCTAAAATCCTGTGAGATAGATTACTAGCTCCCTTTTTCTATGGGAAAACTCAGTCTTAAAAAAAGTCAATTAATTTTCTCAAGGTGGTGAATTGATTAACAGAAATGTGAACCCAGATTCTCTGATTCCAGAGATGCTATTCCTATGCTATTCCTATGACCAATGCTATTCCTATGACCCACACAGAGCTATCTCAGTTCTTTACAAACATACATCCATCAATAGGTTGGGCTCAGCTGGCTCACTTCTCACAGTACTTCAAAAAGATAGGAGTTAGGCCAGGCGCAGTGGCTCATGCCTGTAATCCTAGCACTCTGGGAGGCTGAGGCAGGCAGATTGCTTGAGGTCAGGAGTTCAAAACCAGCCTGAGCAAGAGCGAGACCCCATCTCAAATATAAAGAAATTAATTGGCCAACTAATATATATAGAAAAAATTAGCCAGGCATGGTGGCACATGTTTGTAGTTCCAGCTATTCAAGAGGCTGAGGCAGCAGGATTACTTGAGCCCAGGACTTTGAGGTTGCTGTGAGCTAGGCTGACGCCACGGCACTCACTGTAGCCTGGGCAACAAAAGTGAGACTCTGTCTCAAAAAAAAAGATAGGAGTCACTTGTAAGCATCCAATTGCACCTTTCACTTCCTATGAGGGTACAACTACACAAATTCTTGATATTGGTCTATTCGTTCTACAAATATATAAGTCTGCCACTATAAGCTTCAAGGATAAGGAGCTGAAATATGTATGGTCACTACTACAATCATGAAGCTTATGACCTAGTTTGCTATCTCTCCTCTTAAAAGCAGAAGACCCCTGAAATGGTCACTTGTTTATATAACACTCTATATAAGAAAACGTCTAA
This sequence comes from Microcebus murinus, assembly GCF_040939455.1. Classification (NCBI taxonomy): domain Eukaryota; kingdom Metazoa; phylum Chordata; class Mammalia; order Primates; family Cheirogaleidae; genus Microcebus; species Microcebus murinus. The sequence goes on along the minus strand of NC_134105.1, from coordinate 62,060,984 downwards.
ATTACCACCAATTTTAATATTCAAATATATACATTTGCATGCATGTGTGTCTGTGTGTGTGTGTGTGTGTGTGTGTGTGTATATATATAGATAGATAGGTAGATATTTACATATATAACCAGCTTTAAGCTGGTTCGTTGGCATATATATTTTACCTTAAAAGTAAGAGATGTTATTGGTATTAAGTCAGTATATATGAAATGTCTGATTTTGAATCAAAAGTGTAATTTATTATGTCTCAAACAAGAAGCAGTAAAATTAATCAAAGTATGTGTTTAAACTATCACCACAGTTTTGCCATTTTAACGGTAGCTTGCTTATGCCAGCAGTGAAGAAGGCTAGAGAGCAAATGGCAATAAAATCCCCAAAGGTGTTTTCCACAGCTTGTTGAGAATTGAATAATTTTCCTTGCAAGAAGTGGTCCAAAGCCTGGAAGAAGTGGTAGTCAGTTGTGCAAGGTCTGGTGAATATGGTGGATGACAGAGAGTTTCCAAGTCCAGTTTCTGTAGTTTGAGCAGTGTTGTGTGTGTGACATGTAGTCAAATATTATCTTACAAGAGGATTAGCCTGTCTCTATTGACCAATCGTGTCTGCTTAATGACAAGCATCTTCATCATTTCATCCATCTGATTGCAGTAGACCTCTGTTGTAATTGATTTTCCAGGTTTCATGAAGCTATAGTGGATAACACCAGTGCCGGACCACCAAACAGACACCATTAGTTTTTTTTGATGAATATTTAGTTTGGGACTCTGTTTCGGTACTTCATCTTTATCCAACCATTGTGCCAAATGCTTGCAATTGTCAAAAAAGAACCCATTTTTCAAGACATGTAACAATACAGCGTGGAAATGGTTCACCTTTTCTTACAGTGTAGAAATGGTTTCACCTGCTTTTGTGAGAGAAAAGAAAGGCAAGCTTTGAGACGATTTTTCTTCTGACGCTTATTTAATTCATGCAGAATCCATCTACCCAGCTTCTTTACCTTGCTAATTTGTTTCAAATGGTCCAATATTGTTGGAATAGTGACCTCAAACCTTGCTGCTAATTCATGGGTAGGTTGAGATGGATTTGCTTCCACTACAGCTTTCAGCTCATCATTATCCACCTTGATCTCAGGTTGCCCACGTGGCTCATTTTCAAGATTAAAATCACCAGAGCAGAACCTCTCAAACCATCAACATACTGTGCATTCATTAGCCACATCCTTCCCAAATACTTCATGGATATTTTGAGCCATCTGCACTACATTGGTTCCACGACGGAACGCATATTGAAAAATAACGCAAATTTTTGACTTACCCATGATTTCACAAAAATTGCTCTAAAAAAAATTTGAAAGATAATCACAAGCCAAACTATGCATTTGAAAGAATAAGCATGTACCTTCAGAACAAAAATAAAACAAGAAGTGTCAAGGTGAAATGTCAGAAACAGTGACTATCAAACTTAGTACTTCAGGAAATTGGACATTTCATACTTAATAACCTAATCATTAATGGTAATATGCAATTGACAGGTTGGTTAAATTTCCTCTTTTAACTCTCAAAAAGCAAACTATGGTTGACCCCTGAACAGAGACAAAAGTTAGGAACACCAACCTTTTGGGGTTTTTTGTTTGCTTGTTTTTTGTTTTTGAGACAGGATCTCACTCTGTTGCCCCAAGCTAGAGTACAGTGGCCTTATCATAGCTCACTGCAAACTGAAACTTCTGGACTCAAGCAATCCTCCCACCTCAGCCTCCAAAGTAGCTGGAACTATGGGCACCACCATCACACCTGCTAATTTTTTAATATTTTGTAGAAATGGGGTCTCACTAATATTGCTCAGGCTAGTCTGGTCTATGAACTCCTAGCCTCAAGCAATCCTCCCACATCGGCCTCCCAAGGTGCTTGGATTACAGGCATGAACCATTGCACCAAGCTGCTGTGTCAAGCTTTGTGCAGTAGAAAATTCACATATAACTTTTAACTCCTCCCAAATTTAATTATTAATACTAATAGCCTACTGTTGACCAGAAGTCTTACTGATAACATACCCCATCAATAAATAATACATATTTTGTATGGTACATGTATTATATACTGTATTCTTAAAATAAAGTAAGTTAGAGAAAAGAAAATGTTATTAAGAAAATCACAAGAAAGATAAAATATACTTACTGTCCATTGAGTGGCAATAGATCATGGTAAAGGTCTTCATCCTCATCATCTTCACATCGAGTAGGCTGAGGAGGAAGGGGAAGAGAAGGGGTAGGTCTTGCTGTCTCAAGGGTGGCAGAGGTGGAAGAAAATCTATGCATAAGTGGACCCACACAGTTCTAACCCATGTTTTTCAAGGGTCAACTGTAATTGGCTTGCTCTTATTGAAAAAATATATATATATTTTTTGAGACAGAGTCTCACTTTGTTGCCCAGGCTAGAGTGAGTGCCATGTGGCAGCCTAGCTCACAGCAACCTCAAACTCCTGGGCTCAAGCAATCCTACTGCCTCAGCCTCCAGCTAGGACTACAAGCATGTGCCACCATGCCTGGCTAATTTTTTTTTATATATGTCAGTTGGCCAATTAATTTCTTTCTATTTATAGTAGAGACGGGTCTCGCTTTTGCTCAGGCTGGTTTCGAACTCCTGACCTCGAGCGATCCGCCTGCCTCAGCCTCCCAGAGTGCTAGGATTACAAGTGTGAGCCACCGTGCCCGGCCTGAAAAAATAACTTAAAAGAGATTTTGAACACCTTCTCCTTCATGACTCCAGACTCTCTACAAATTTATTATTCAATGACTATGATATTATGGTCACATTATTTAAGAATATTGATTTTAAGGGTGCTATAGGAGGAAAATGATGTGCTAAAAAGGAGTAATAGCATTCCATGGCCTTGTGGGAACTTTTTGGAAATTAAAGACGTTATGCTAGCTCAATACATGCAGTTCTGTCTTGAACTGGTCAGGTTAGACTAGGTGGCTGCAGTAACAAACAATTCCAAAATTTCAGGGACATAAAGCAGCAGAAGTTTATTTCTTGCTCAAGCAGAGCCCATGGCTGGTCCAGGATGCTCTCCAGAGCAGCTGTCCTCCACATGTTGGCCGGGCATTCTCAGCTGCTTCAGTTTAATGGCATCTCCATCTCAACATGTCCCTCCATTGTTGCCAAAATGAAAGAAAGAGAACATAGAGAACACACCCAACTCTTAAATGTTTCCACTCAGATGTTCCCTCTCCTCCTGTTTCATTGGCAACGGCAGGTCACATGGCCATACCTACCTTCACTGGAGCAGAGAACTGTCCCTCCTATCTGGCCACAGGGAGAGGGTGAGAATCAGATGCTAGTGCACAGAAGTAATATCGAACATGGGTATCTTTGGACTTAATATCAACAACACGATTGGACAAATAGTTTTCAATGTGGAAAGTTTAACTGAAACTATTTTTCTTTTGTTTTATTTAAGAAGGGAAGATGATATATCACCTTTTTTTCATTATAACTTTTAGTAGTATTTTAAGCTAAGTCACTGTACATGACAGGAATGCAATATTTTAATTATTTCAAATGTTTTCATTAGATTAAATCTAGACTAGAGAAGCCACCACCTCATATTCATTCTGAAATAAAACAGACAAATTTACACAGTACATGCTCAAAGTCACAAGCTATTAGTCATATCTGAGTGTCATTGGTCTGTCTGATTTCCCGTTCTAATTTCACTCGCACTAGCCAAGGCATTGAATTAACTTTTAGAGGCGGCTAGTTCAGTAACTTTGGGACAATATGTCTCGAATGTTGACCTGATGAGCAAATTAAATAATAAAAATGAAAATGCTGTTAAATCTCTAAATCAAAATGAGAATTAATGTTATTTTAAATACACATAATTTGCAAGGCTTGGTTAAAAATAATCTACCCTAGAATTTAAATTCCAGGTAGTAGTCAAAATATATGATTAGCTCTTACCATAATATCCAGCGATATGGAAAAAAATTTGGTAGGGTTTTTGATTATTTTTCACTATTACTTATTTTCTAGTTTTATTAGCAACTGGGCATATCCACTCAAGTTCTTAAAAAACTCTAATGAGTAGCATTTATGCAATCCCTTCTATGGGATCACTCTCATTTTTGGCTCCCAGGAAAAAGCAAGAGGTGGTCCAAAGTGAAAAATTACTCAAATTAAACCCATCTGCTGATACTAACATAATAGAGCTAACTTGGATGTACAAAGGAAAAACAATCAGGGTTTTATGTAATGTATCTTGTCCCAGAAAGAGGAAGGGCATGGGTTCTTGTTACTGAACTATTTGGCTTTGCATTTAATGTCCACGTTATGTGAATTATCTAGTTATATTAAAATCTCATTTTAAAACTAAATACTGGTCTAATGTTTTTAAAACTATTTTTAATAACAGATTCAAGCAAACAAAAAAGGAGAATGAGAAAGAGAGAATGGGAAGTAGAGAAGGAGAAAGGGAAAAACGAAAGAAATAAAAACAATTTGAAATGTGTTAGTGATCAGTCTGACAGATAAACTCCCATTTGAAGTGCATATATTTGTAGTCTTATGGTTAGATATCTACAGAAATTGCTTTCCCAAGCAATAAAATTGAAAATGTTTTCTCCTTGGTCAGGAACTAATGCAACAAGCCAAAGAAAAAAGATTAGGCCCACAGATAACCTTATAATTCCTTGGAATAACTTTTTATTAATTTTATTTAAGCTAAGAAATTATTTCCTTCCCAAAAAATGCCTTCTCCACCTTTCCCCATTTTTCCCTCTGACTGGACAGGACAATGTTTCAAAATAAATTTTCCTTTTTGACACAGCCTTTCTAGTCTCTTTGATTCTTACCAGGTGTATTCCTCTGAACTGTGTTTTCATTCTGACTTGTGATAAGACAATCCATTCTGTATCAAACCAAAGAAACCAAATCTCTAAAGGAGCATTATACTACTGTTCAAAGTTTTGTCAAGAGATATCATTTTAAAAGCTGATCATCACTCAAGAAGAATAAACACTAGGGAAAAAAATAGTAATGGTCCAGACTGAACTTGGAACCCTGAAAAAGCAATGGAACATTTCTTAAATATGGTTTTCATTTTGGTCACCAGAATACAACAGCGTCTTACTAATGAGCCACATTTTCTCTGTACCTTATATGTGGAAATTCAGTTTTGTGAAATACTTTGACTCATCGGTTCTTTTTCTCCTTAGCATTTTTTGTAAAAAAAAACTACACATATCCACATATGTACTAAGTAGCCAAAAATTTGTTCTGGCTCTGCCAGATATCAGCATGTTTCAAATTAACAGAGTTGGCATAAGACACTGAACATATGGACCATACTGACTGCCTGACTGCCTAACAATTAAATTAATACAATTTCTCCTATGGCTACGAAGGTTTGAGGCAACCCGCAGATCTCGAAATTCAGAGTGTTATCAAGCATGCCTACCAAACACAGCTTATGCTGGCAAATAAAGCCATGAAAAATAAACCATAAGGCAAACAGTGTGGAATTTGAACCTGAGATGTAGCCACCCAGCACCGGGACGGCAATGCAGCCTGGTAGTGGGAGACACACTTCCTATGAGATGCATGACAGTCCCAACAAATGGAGCCCTAAAGTCGTCAGATGGTGCAGCTCACCGCTAGTCTGCGCATCCAAATCTGATCATGAAAGGAGCGCTTACTTTTCATACCGCTTTGAACTTGAAGTTAGAATGATTTGGTTGTCACCCCATTTGTTTTGAGTTTTAGGCCTTTTTAGATGGACTCTTCTCTTATCCAGGAATAGGGTGGGCCTTACTCAAACGCGATAAATATAATTTGAGGTTAACTGGAAAAATTCTCTCTGCCTCAAAGTAATCTTCCCTCTGACATTTTGCTGATTCCACAAATTCCACTACAAGAAATTGGTTCATGTTAGATGAAGACTACTCCCTCATGATCCCCTCAAATGTCAAGTACTGTAAGAAAGGTATGGTGCTGTGCTCTAAAGGATCTTTGGGTGGATTTGTGAAAGTGCTTTTATTCTTTCCAGTAGGGGGTGGTAAACTATGGCCGGTGGGCCAGAGTGTTTGGGAGCATAGCCATGCTCATTCCTTGACCTACGGCTGCTTTTGTGCTGCAACGGCCAGTGGAGTTGAGCAGTTGAGACAGAGACTATACGGCCCACAAAACCTAAAACATTTACCATCTGGCTCTTTAGAGAAAAAACTTACAATTCCTGATACAGAGCAATGGGCCTCTTTGGCACCCAGAAGTACGGGGGAAAAGAAAAAGGAGATGGGGAATATGAAGTAACTCTGCCTTGTATTTAGGGAACGTGCTGCTTTTAAGGAAGGATCTTTGCATAACTAATTCTCACAATATGATCTGCAGAGATTGATATCACAGACTCTAGCACACAAAGGTGCTCAAGAAATATCTGTTCATTCACTCAACAAATAATGTATCAAGCCTTATTATGTGTAAGGTACTGTTATACAAGATGTGGAAAGAGCAGTAAGCCAAAAAAAAAAGTAAGAAAACTCTACGCTCGTTAGAGCTTTTGTTTTAGTGTGGGGAGAATAAAACAAACATATAATTATACAAATGATTAAATAATAATATGTTAGTACAAAAGAACAGTGGAGAGGTGTAATTTTACAGAGCAATCACGAAAGGCCTCCCTGATTCCAAGACATTTGAGCAGAGACTCGCAGGAAAGGAAGGAAGGTTGTGGGCTACCCGAAGGAACCAAAAAGGCCCTGAGCTGTTAAGAAGCTTGGTGGGTCCCAAGAAGCCACTATGGCTGGAACACAGTGACAGAAGGGTCATGGCATTTCAGAGGTCAGAGGGGGAACCAATGCAGCAACAGTTAGGACCTAGAAGGCCACAGTGGGAACTTCACATTTTACTCTGAGCTATGAAAACCATTAAGAAAAGGAGACACAATCTCAGTTGCATTCAGAATAATCATGGAGCATGAACTGTAGGGAGACCACGGTTAATATATTCATAGAGTAAACCAATTGCTATAAAAACAGACAAAAATTCTACATACTACATTCTTTCTCCATTGGGAAAACACCTTAATTGAACTCGTCTGGTTGTTAAAGGTAAGCTTCACCAACCCCATCTTGGACATATCCTAGAAGGGAAAGGTTTAAAACAGGGAAAATTAAATTGCCAATTGCCTTTTATAATAAACTGATGAAATTGTTTTGTATTCCCCTGCAAGGTGGGGAAGACACAGATTTGGGCTACTCTGAGGGGAATCAAAAAGGAAGATGACAGGAGAAAGAAGCAACTTGAGCCACAGAGCTGCTGGCAGGGACCTGAGAAGATCCCAGTGGGCGGAGATGGCCAGAGAATTGGACCACAATGATGTCTAATATCCAAGTTTAACTTGTTTACTTCTGTGTTGGGATGTAATAACCCCACGCACACTCTCCATCACTCCCAAACATTCATGAAATATATCCTGTTACACATGACTGATGTTAGAGATGTTTTTAGAAAATTTTAAGCAGTAAAGAAACAGATTTCATTATAACCTACATCAGGAGAAACCTAAGCTCTCCCATTCTCTCCACCAAGAAAGGAAAATTGCTCAAATAAAAATACTGGTGACAACATGCTCATATTGTGTGGGTTAGGAAATCAAGATACTTTATTCAGAAGATTTTTAACTCCAGAATGCTAGAAGATTTGTGGTCTACCATCCTAGTAGCCAAAACTTGGTTGCATATGCAAGTTCAAATTAAGGATATTGAGGCACTAATAAGATAGGTGACCTTGCATACCTATTAGATGAAAGTCATGAAATGAGTTCCATAATAAAGCTGGGGCCCAAGCCCAGTCTTTAACTCCAGGTCCATTCCACCACACGCCAGCTGCCTCGCTAACACAACTTTTCCCAAGCCCAGCTGTGCTGATGGTGTATTGAGCCAGATGTTCCAAAGACTCAAGTCACTTCCTGAGAGAAATTACTCATGTAGAAAAGGAGGCTAGCAAACAAATCTAAGACTCTAATCTAAAGAGCAAGTGTGCCTCCCTGAAGGGCATTCTCCAAGGTAAATAAATCCTTTGTGCCTAAATCTACATTTTAGCAGATGCATGACCATTTTCAATTCATCGATCCAGAAGTGAAAAAGGAAAGAAAAGATCAACCAACCAAAATGGGGTACTTTAAACAGACCCATGTAAGGTCAGAGTGGCACAGGGTGGCTCTGCTTGCCACACCCCAGCCTTCACCAAAGATACACTCACAGCTGTAGTCACCACACATACCTACCACCTCCGGAGCACCAGGCCTGAGGAATTATCACATGCTCAGAAAGGCCCCAGAATTAGGCACATTCACTGGGAAAAGTCTTCAATTTCCCAAACATGGTATACAAGAAGAATTAATAAAATTCTGTGCATTTTTAAAACTTTTTATAGAATTATCCATTGCTAACAGTTGAGATACAAGAAGGAAACGCACCAAGTTTTAACTGACTTAATTTTAGGACCTGTACAAGTTACCTAACCTCTCTGAGGCCATTACCAATAAAATGGAAATCATCGTGTCCACTTTATACAATGGTTTTCAGAATTGGAGATAATACACACATAGTGTGTGGCACTATACCCAGCACAGAGATAGGGCACAACAAGTAGCGCCCATTATTAATAATGAATAATAATAATTACTTGAAGTAAGCAGAAGTGATCCCATGCTGAGGCAGTGGTGAGGGCCACTGATATGATTTATGGAGCATATTAGAGTGCTTGCTGGTAATAGTCAAGTTTCAACCTAAGGGTGCCACATGCTTCCATATGTAATTTCTCTTTTTAAGGATATAAGGACTGGCCAGGTGCAGTGGCTCACACCTGTAATCCTAGCACTCTGGAAGGCCAAGGCAGGAGGATCACTTGAGTTCAGGAGTTCGAGACCAGCCTGAGTAGGAGAAAGATACTGTCTCTACTAAAAATAGAAAAAAAATTAGCTGGGCATCATGGCACGCACCTGTAGTCCCAGCTACTCAGGAGGCTGAGGCAGAAGGATCCCTTGAGCCCAGGAGATTGAGGTTGCAGTGAGCTATGATGATGCCACTACACTCTAGCTGGGGTGACAGAGCAAGATGCTGTCTCAAAAAAAAAAAAAAAATACAAGGATCCAAGAGGCACAACATGTTCAAGACAAAAATAGGACTTCAAATTTCCATAAGCAGCATAAATGCCTCTCATCACTATAATCTGTTTCTGTCCCCAAACTAAGATACTGTATAAATATCATAGCCTCAGTTATGCTGAAGAAGACCTTCACAATCACCAGATTTGAGAAATAGAAACCACAATTTACTTGCTCCGTATCAGCCCAAACCTTTGCAACCTTTATTTAAACAACAAATGTTGACAATGCAAGGAGCAATTCTGGGAATGTGTAGGTCAGGATGGCCAGGCAATAGAAGGCCCTGGACAACTGAGCCTACACCACTCTACTGGGAAACGTAAGAGGCAGGTTGGCCCAGAAGACCTGCACCACCACTAGTCACAACATGTGCAAATCAAAAACCTTTCCCGAGATTCAGTGTCCAGATCTGTAAAGAGGGGATAACAACTGACTCACTTGCTTTATTGGAATATTGAAATGATGTACATGAGTGTGCTTTATAAACTATGAAGAGCTGTGTACAAGCTATTTTAACCATTGTTTGTCAATCTGCTTTATACACAGCAAAACAAACTTTTGGTTTATGGGTGAGCAGTAAGCTAACAATTAATGTGGGGGGGTATTTTCTGGATTTCATTGTTGTTATTGATGGTGGTGGTGGTGGTGGTGGTGGCGCTGGTTTCCTTCTTCATTTCCAGAATGACCTTGATCCTCCTTTATAGGAATTCCTAAACTGGAGAGTAAATTAGGCAGCTGGGACTCTCATAGATCACCAAGTGACTTATGTATAGTAAATTTTCATTGCACCCATGGTCTCATTACAGGCATGGGCTTTGCCCTGGGCAGGAAAAATAGGGCTCCCTAGATGTAACCTTGAGCTTGTGATTGGTCTCTGGTAATTCCTCCTCTCCTCTGTAGCTCTCCCTCTTTCAGTAATATCCTAAACTTCCCCAGCAGTCAAGATTCTCATATTGTTCCCTGGTCACCCAGAGCCCCCACCAGCACCCCATTCTAGCCCAGCATCCTGAGGAAAGACCCTCAGTTTGGGCCTTTCTAGTCCTGCATCCTCCCCTCTCATAGCAAATTATACCTGGTCCATGTTGCATCATTCTTTATAACACCTACCCTCTGCCAACACGCTAATGAAAGACAATGAGGTCTCTCCCAGGGAAGGGATTTTCATTTGGATCTTCTCAGATAATGCTTGGATCCCAAAGGAGAGACTATAGTCTTAGGAAATTGAAAAACCAGCACGACAGCTATTTGAGGCACTCACACATACTGTCACTTATTCATTCATCAAGCATGTATTTAACAACCACAGTTGCTAAAAAATCAGTTGGAGAAAAAAGGGATTACAAAGGCCTTGAATGCAGTGTGCAATGAGGGGCCAGGTGAGAGATAATTGGCCTGGGTACATAAGCCAGGGCTAAGGCTACTCTCAGCCAAAGCCCAGCATCTCTAACTAGGTCACCCCATACCCACTACATCATGCTGCTACCCAGCAACCAAGTTCTAGCTGCAATAAAGCATTTCAAGTTGCAATTAAAAATTCATTAAAAAATGCAGAAGATATAATTCTTGCCTTCAAGGATCACCCAATCAGATGGAAAAGACAAACAAGAAAGCAGTTCATTATAATACAAGGAGATATTGGCTTATAATTGATCTAATCAAATATCCCTAATACCAAATAAATACCAGGAACTTAAAGAATTTTATTCCCTACCAACAGAATGCATATACCATATAACACTGATACCATGTACTAAAAGCCCCTAATGGTAATGGGAGTTAGGGTGTGCCCTTCAGAAGCAAAATTCCAAGGATGCTCTCAAGTTAGAAACTCACAGTCAAACTCCTACTCCTGACAACAAATGGGACGTTTAAAATAACAGAGCTCAGCCGCATTTTCTTCACCAGCAGTAGTAATTGCTCAGCAGTAACTCAGCTCATTAGATCAACTTATTTCCAGAAAGCCTATGATGTAAATCCTTAATTGTGGTCATTTTAGACAGGACAAATAGAAAAACAAGGTATTTGTCCCCTTTGTCTTAATTAGACCGTCTTTCGCTGAGCTTTAGGATTTACTAAGGTGCAGTAACCACCTGACAACAAGGCTATCAATGCACCATTGGAATTAAGTAATCAAATGAGACCAAAAGGGGACTCAGTGAGTGCTAATCCAATCAGCAGCAGTGAGGACCTGCCTCTCTCAGTTAATCCAAGAAAGGAACTGACCAACCAACAGGGGCCACACACAAGGCAACAGGTTAATGCTTCAATCATGGGCAACACTCCCTCTCTTTAATATACTTTAACATACACACCAATGAATACAAAAGTGCTCTATCAAGAAATTGAGTGTTAGGGGTCTTTAACATGCTGCTCCCATTTGAGCTCCAGGCCAAGAGGCAAATGATTTAGACTTCCATTCTTGTCGGTTCTCCTTGATGGTTTCAATCTGAAAATGTCTAGGGAAGCCCCTTCAATAACAATAAATATGGCTGAATAAGATTTCAAAAAATTTTATTTCTCTCGTCTTTTTCTTCCAACCCCTATCTCTGATGACAGAAGAACTGTTTATTTTAACTTGTTTGTTTCAGAATCTGGATTATGTTTTCAATCTAAATGGAAGCCAAACTTCTAGGAGAGGAATTGGTTCAAATCTTGTTGAAACAGAAAAAGACAAAACTACATTTGAGAAAGAATGTTTTTAAACAAATAGTAAATAACAATGAATATCTTTAAAATGTCTTTAGAATGTATAAGTAAAGAAATCACAAAGTAGAGAATAAAAGCAGCAGGGATTCTGGATATTAGCTCTTATAAAATGTCTGATTCAAAACACACAGTGGAAAAAGTGGAAGAAAACAAGACACTTTATCACCTGTGCCTTTGTTCCAAATGAACAGAAAATACTGATTACTGAGACCTTGGTATGTTCTTGTAAAAGTTAGCTCAGCTTGCACTTCTATAAAATGAAAATAACAATAAAACCTACCTTAAGGTACACCATAAGGGTTAAAGGAGGTAATACCTGAGAAGCATTTAATAAAGTAATCAATAAATAAATACTTGTAGGCTGGGCTCAGTGTGTCTATAATACTATAATACTCTGGGAGCCTGAGGCAGGAGGATCACTTGAGTTTAGGAGTTCAAGACCAGCCCAAGCAAGAGTAAGACCCTGTCTCTACTAAAAATAGAAAAAAATCAGCAGACAGAAAAAATTAGCCAGGCGTGGTGGCACACATGTAGTCCCAGCTACTCGGGAGGCTGAGGCAAGAGGATCACTTGAGCCCAGGAGTCTGAGGCTGCTGTGAGCTAGGCTGACGCCACAGCACTCTAGCCTCTAGCCTGGGCAACAGAGCAATACTGTCTCAAATAAATAAATAATACATGCTCTTATTTATCCATTTGCTCACTCAGTTTAATGACAATAATGTTTAATGTTTAGTAACAGCCCACTACATGTTGGACAATGCACTGGAAATACAGTAACAACCAAACCAGTCACAACCTCTACCCCTATAGAACTTAAAGCCTAGATAGGCTGCCCAAAGTTCAGTGAACCCAAAAACAAAAACAAAACACAAAAAAAGGCAAAAAACTTTGACTCATAGCAGCCTCTTCTTATGTACCTGGATGGATAGTGGGTAGTCACTAGTACTGTTTATAAAATATTTCCAGCTTTCCTCCTTCCAAATACATGCTGGGATTATGCTACCTCTTTGAAATTGGGTGTGCCTATATGACTTGCTTTGGCCAACAAAATCTGAATGGAAAGGACATGTGTCATTGCTAGGCTGAGACTTTAAAATTTATGACATATTCCCCAACTTCTCATCTCTCTGACATATATTAGTGGAGTTTCCATCAACCTCAGCTCTTGAATGAGTGTGGTAAGTAGAGTTTCCCTCTGGTAACCTGGGCTGGAAATGTAGCATGAAGGAGAAATATATTTTTATTGTGTTAAGCCACTGAGACTTGAGGTTACTTGTGACTGCATTATGTCCTCTCCTACCCTAACCAATAGGTGCGTTGTTGTCATTCTTTTAGAGTCTAAGTTGTGAACTACCTATGCCAACTAGTCACCCAAATGTCATTACAACCTGTATGCAGTGCATTGAGACAGGAGGTATAAAAGTAAACAGCTAAACAGTGGGGTAAGGGTGGGAGGGAGCTGAGGGGACAATGACTTTAGACCCAAAGAACAATGAGTGTAAAAAAAAAAAAAAACCCTGAAACATCAAAAAAAGTCTTATGAAGAAATTTCTAGAAGGCCATGATGGCTAGACTTCAAGGAGCAAGGGAAATTTAGGCAGGATCTAATTATAAAGCTTTGCAAGACACGGTAAAAAGTTTGGCTTTTACTTACTATATGAGTTTACTAGGCTTGCTATGACAAAGTCCCATGACTGGGTGGCTAAAACAACACAATTATATGCTTGGTTTTCTCTGAGGCCTCTTTCCTTGGCTTGTAGATGGCCATCTGCTCCCTGTGTCTTCATATTTTCAATAAATTTTATTGTGTATATTTAAGGTATACAACATGATATTAAAGGATACATATAGATATAAAATGGATACTACAGTGAAGCATATTAACATATCCATCATCTCATAACCCGTCTTATCTGTATTTGTGGCAAGAACAGCTAAAATCTACTAATTTTGCAAGAATTTCAAACACAATACAATATTACCTGTAGTCCTCATGTAGAACATTAGATCTCTAGACTGGTTCATTCCAACTGCCACTTTTATCCTCTGACCTCCATCTCTCTAATTCCTTTCCCCACCACCTCTGTTTTATTCTCTATCTACGTATATTTGACCTTTTTTTTTAGATTCTGTATATAAATAAGATCATGCAATATTTTTCTTCCTATGTCTGGTTTATTTCACTTAGCATAATGTTCTCTGTGTTCATGTGTGTTGTGGAAAATGGCAGGATCTTTTTCTTTCTTAAGGCTGAATAATATTGCATTGTTTATGGGTGTGTGTGTGTGTGTGTGTGTGTGTGTGTGTGTGTGTGTGTGTACACTTAGGTTGTTTCCATATCTTGGCTCTTGTGAATAATGCTGCAATGAACATGGGAGTGCAGATATCTTTACAAGATGGTGATTTCATTTCCTTTTGAGTATATGCCCAGAAGAGGGATTGCTGGATCATGTGGTGGTTCTATTTTTAATTTCTTTACAAGCCTCCATAGTGTTTTTCATAATGATTGCACAAATATACCTTTCCACCAACAGTGTACAATGGTCCCCTTTCCTCCATATCCTTGTCAACATTTGTTTTCTTTTGACGTTTTGATAAAAGCCACCCAAATGGACATGAGGTGGTATCTCATTGTGGTTTTTATTTGCATTTCCCTGATGATTAATGTTGAGAACCGTTTCATATAAATGTTGGCCATTTTTAGTCTTCTTCGGAGAAATGTCTATTCTGGTCCTTTGCCCATTTTTTAAATGAGTTATTTGTTTTTCTACTATTAAATTGTATGAGTTCTTTATAAACTTTAGATATTAACCACTCGCTAGATATATGGCTTGTAAATATTTTTTCCCAATCCATAGGCTGCCTTGTCATTTTGTTGATTATTTTCTTTGCTGTGCCTCCCTATATCTTTACATGGTCTCCCATCTGTATCTGTGTCCTAACTCTTCTCGTAGGGACATCAGTCTTATTGGATTACACTTCACCCTAATGACCTCTTAATTATCTCTTTAAACACCCTATTCCCAAATACAATCACATTCTGAAATATTGGGTGTTAGGACTTCAACATACAGATTTGGGGGGAGGACACAATGCAGCCCATAACACTTGTGCAAATAAGGAAGTCATTAAAAGGATATAGTGGGGAAATGATACAATCCAATTTATTTTTTAAAAGTAGTGGGACTACAATACACAGAAAAGATTGAAGAAAAGGAAAAGTGGTGATAGGGAGATGAGTTCAGAGATTATTTCAGTAATCCAGACCCCAACCAGACATTCTTAATCTGGAGTCCACAGGTAGGCTGGGGTAGGGAGTGACCCAAAATTTTCCCAATGCCATATTTATAGAGTCGCATGAGGATGCATATTGACCCATAACATGATTTAGTCTTAAACCCTTACAGTCCAACAGCCAACATAAAGAAGAAATTATTAAGAAACCCCATGAAACTCATAATATTCAAAGGGATTCAAGCACAAAATACATAAAAGCACTTACTAAAATACCTTTGTTCTCCTGCCCAGTTTGCTCCTTTCCTGCAGGTATTCCAGCATCCCTCTCCTCAAAACTCCTCAGGGAAAAATATTGCTCTATCACTCCTCCACTGCCAAAAGGGTTTTCTTTTAAATCCTGATATTTGCAACAATAGGGATGGAACTGGAGAACAGTATGTTAAATGAAATACGCTAAGCACAGAAAGAAAAATCTTGCATTGTCTCACTCACATGTGGGACCTAAATATTAAAAACAATTGAACTCATGGAGAAGGAGAGTAGAATGATGGTTACCAGAGATGGAGAAGGGTAGTAGGGGAGGAGGGATAAAGTGAGGATGGTTAATGAGTATAAAAATATAGTTAGTTAAATAGAATGAACAATATTTGATAGCACAACAAAGCACTTATAATCAACAATAAGTTAGGGTATACTTCAAAATTACTAAGAGTGGAATTGAAATGTTCCTAACACAAAGAAATGATAAATGCCTGAGGTGATGGATATCCCAATTATCCTGATTTCATTAATTTGCATTGTATGTCTGCATCAAAACATCCCATGTCCCCTAAAAAGATATACAACTATTATGTACCCTTAATAAGTAAAAATAAATAATTTTTTAAAAAGTGTTTTCTCTTCTTCCCATCCTTTCTTTCCTTTCTCTCTAAGAACTTTATTATTTACATCAAATTAGCTTCTCTTCTGTAAAAAGAAGTATTTAGAGGGAGAGAAAAATTGCTTCACTTAGACTGAGGATTCTACTAGGGAAAATCTCTGAGCATTCCCACATGAATCATTTTTTTCCGACCTCATGCATTTTCTTAACAGTCTTTGTTTTCCTGAGATTCTCAAAGCGGTTAGTAAATATCTTTGATGGTTACTTAAACAAAAAAATCAAAAGAAAAAGAATGTGTGCGGGCGATGACAGAGAGATTGTGATTGTCTAGGAACTGAACAAGGCCATCTGACCATTCTCTAACAGTCAGATGGCCCGCAAATAGGCCATCACATCTGTGGCTATCCACCCTGCCTATACTGCATCCCAAAACCAACTGTGCACTGATGAGACTTCAAACAAAGCTAACAGAGTGCCTAGGTATTACCTCAAAGGACAAGACTCTTGTAAACAAAGGTATTCTACTTTGAGCACAATCCATTAAGAAATCCCAAGTAAACTGGTGATTTAGGTCAGCCAACCCAGTACTAAGTGATCTTGCCATTCCAACCAAATAAGAAGTTAATGAAAATATGTAAACAGTGATTCTATCAGAACACAAACCTGCTGTGTGTAGACCATTAAGAGACATTGTGATGAGACACAAAAGAAATGAAACACAGACTTCCATAAGGGAGGGAAATAAATTGTGCCCTCACTTTGCCTTCCTTTCCCACCTAATTTCTTCCCAACCTCCAAGTCCCAGCTGAGAGCTTATTCCTTTGTGAGTCCTCACTGCAGGCTTAGCTAAATGTCTCCTCTCTTATTCCCACAGCATCCTGTGGGTTCCTCTATCATTACCATGTTGTGCTTAATATTATCTGTCTCCTCTACTAAATTGTGAGCTTCCATAGAACAGAAACAGGATCTTATTTTTTTGCTTTTAGAGCACCTAGAAATTCAATACTTTGAACATTTACAAAGTAGGTAAATACTCACTGATAAGCCTGGCTTCAAATTTTATGCCATTTCTACAATATTAACCTGCATCATGGAATAAAAATAACTAAGTAATTTGCCTATGATTTAGAGTCTGGAAATTTTTTCAGAGAAGCTAGTTCTGAACAGGAATCATAGGTATCCTGGCCCAATTTCTGCCTAAGGATTAAGTAGTACAGCCCCATTTCCTTGGAAAGCAGTGGAGGTTGGGAGCAGGAAGTTGGTGGAGGCTGGTGGAGAAATGAAGGCAAGGCAGTTTTGCCCATTCTTCAGTCATCTATGGAAGCATGTTCTCATATTACTCAACCTTTCAAAGGGAACTTCCCACACTCCTTCTAACCATATCCCATCCAAAGTTTCCCTCTGAATCACTCAAGAGCCATCTAGATGTGGGTAGAATAACACCAAGTTATTGCAATACTGTTTTTCTTAAATATCGTGAGTATTACATCTCAGTGAGCCTATTAATGGTTTGAGCCTCCTACTTCAGGATATATAGAAGAACAACATCAGAAATACATTAAGTGGAATCAAAAAATTAAACCCTTCTATGAATCTACCTGCATCAGAACCACCAACCAGGCTATGTGAAATGCAGATTTGGGGGTCTATTCCAGACCTAGTCAATATGATTCTCTGAGGTTGGAGGCTAATGAGATATCTCTTCTTAACAAGCCCCTGAGTAATCCCATCTATTAGAAATTCAGCTCAGAGATTCTATTTTCAGGGAAGTCTTTTTGCACCCTCGCCCAGGCTTGTGAGCTTCCCCCAACAGTTCCTCTCATTGTGATTGCCATGTTATCTGTCTCCTTTGCTACACTGGGTTCCAAGAAGGCAGCAGCTTTATCTTCTTGTTTACATCTAGTCCCCAGGGTTTCGAACAGTGCTGATGAATTGAATGAATGATTCCTACGCACTATAAGTTGAACAGCCAGAACCCTAGGGCTAAAGTACCTTCTAGGGCATGCAGGTCTGGCCCCTGCCTACCTCTTCATCTTTTCCCCCATAAATCTCTGCTTCACACTCAATATTCAAATGACATTCAACTGCTCCTTACACACTCTTTCACTTCCCTGTGCTATTTCTCAATTTGTTCTTTCTTCTGAACTCCTATCACTATGTGCCATCTCCTCCATTCACACACTCCCCCAACACACCTCCCAACCACTGGATAATTCCTACTCATTCTTTCTAAGTTGCTACTCACGCATCTCCTTCTTTTAGTTTCCACACTCCCACTACCCTAGAAAAACCTCTCTTCCTGGGATCAGTGGCAGCCTATGCATATTTCCACCTTTGCTCCTAATAATTACCTCTCTCTATGTTGATCACCTACATTAGACTATGAACTCCTTGAGGATGCAGATGATATCTTATTCATCTATCCATTCCTGGTTTATATTCCACTTCTTGGTACAGAGTAGCCATTCAAAAAGTTACTGCTTAAAGAATGAATGAACAGACAAGCAAACAGAGCCAAATACTCAGGCACAACTGTGAACAAATGCCGGAACATGTGCATGAACACTTCCCAAAATGGTGGTTGCATTAGTTGATTCCAATAGGGTCCCACGAGTTGAGGGACAAAGCCAGCCATCTTGTCAGATTTGCAAGGCTGGTTATGCCAGAAAGGACTGATATGTGCTCACACCCCAAGCCAGGTAGACAAGAAGCTAAGGATTCTAAGGCTCATTAACTAAATCAGAGCAAGAAACAAGCTCCTAAGCCTGGGTGCAGGTCAGTGACCAGCAGCACAGTGGCCAAAGAACATGGAGGAAAGTAAAGGAAGCAGGGAGACAGGGGTCCAAGATCAAGTCCATAAGACAATGAGTCAGTCACGGTGGCTTCTGGGTGAGCAAGCCTCACCAGTTTTGGTAAGCCTATCACATCCTCTTAAAGTGACAGTGCTCTCTGGATAGGACCCATCAATAAGTTCCAGGTTAAAAGAATAAAAATCCTGTTGTGTTTTCTACTAAAAATCCCAGTGTTTTAGTTTCCTACTTCTGCTTTAACAAATCATCACAAACTTAGTGTCTTAAAACATCATAAATTTATTACCTTGCAGTTCTAAAGAAGTCCAAAAATGGTTCTTACAGGGCAAAAGTCAACATATCAGCAGTGCTGTGTTCCTTCTGGGAACCCTTCCTCCCCTCCCTCTCTTTAGGGGAGAAACTATTCCTTGCTTCTCTAGCTTCCAGAGGCTGCCCTCATGCTTTGGTTCATGGCTTCTTCCAGCAATGGCATCATTCCAACCTCTGCATCTGTCATAGCATCTCTTTCTCTGATTCTCTCTCTCTCTCTCTCTCTCTCTCTCTCTCTCTCTCTCTCTCTCTCTCTCTCTCTCTCTCTCTGCCATCTCCTTCCTCTTATAAGAACCCTTGTGGTCTGAGGCTTCCACAGAGAGGGGGGCTCAAATCTTTCCTCTTAAAGACCTGCAAAGGACTAAGTGGTACTTGGACTGTGAACTCCCTGCCCATCAGCACTCCACAGTGCTGCTCGCTTGGCTGCTCCATCAGCCAGAAGCAAAGGGACATAAAACCTGTCTGAGCACCCCATAGGTAATTTGGGACCAGCATGCTTCTCCCTGGCACAGTTAGGAACTGATCTTCAAGGACCAAGGGACAGGCCCACAGGCCAGATCCTACATCCCCAGAACTCAACCATGTTGCTCAGGGGCACAGAGGGGAGATGTGTGAGTTAAGCTTGGGAGATAAGACAGCCCACATGGAAAGAACTGAGAAGAAAGGGCAACATGGGTCCCAGCCATAGTGCCCTCACAGAGGACCCCTCTCTCAACAGGAAGACTGCACTCTCAGCCCAGGGAAGGATCCTGGATAGGGAAGCTTCCAGCCCACAGCACCATTGTGGGGAAACTCAGCTAGTCTGAGCTCCTACGTGCTGGCAGATGCCTTAGGGAGACCACAGAGTAAGAGAGTTGGAAAAGGGCCAAACATGCTCCTGACAGCCACATTATGAATCTCAGATGGCCTATCCATGATGATCAGACTTTCTGGCTGGGTATGCCCACTTCTGCCCCTCCCTAGAGGTCTGGGAGTAGACCTTTGACACCTGCCAAGACAGCTACCTTACCAGTTTTTGGTGAGCCTGAAGTCAGGCTCACCCAATCCAGCCCTACCCAGCCTCACTCCCCTACTGCCTCTGCTGTGATGGAGAATATGGACTCACCTGGAAATGCCAGAGCCCTGCCCACCATCTGGGGCATTTACGTGCTTCTCCCAAGTGGCTAGAGCTAGTCACAAGTCCAGAAAACAATACTGCAGCTCATTCCTTCTGACAAGCACCACCTACTGACAGAGAATCCAATTTACTCAACCCATTACAGCATTTACTGATCCAAAAATATAGCATGTGATTGATTATTACCCACAAGCACTACATACTGTCTAGAGATTAAACTGGGTGTGCCAATACAATTCACACCATTAAGAAAACCACAACCTTGGGCTGAAGAAAGAGAAAGGAATTCAAAGACCTCCACCCTCCCTCATCAAATAGAGACAGAGAATCTACCCACACACATAGCTTACCACTGCTACAGCCTACAAACAAGTAGCAACTGAGAAAAACACCATGTTAAGGTTATCTATAACCAAGGCATTCATCCAGAACCTAAATCACCATCAAAGTACCCACAAGCAAAGCCAAAGGTTCTTATCCAACATTTGCTACAATCACACTCTTACTAGTGAGGGGGAGGAAGAAAAGAAGCCCCATCTAAACAAAAGAAAAACCAAAAAGAAAAATCAGAAGCCACAGCTGCGCTACATGAGAAGGAATCAGTGAAAGAATTCCGGAAGTATGAAAAATCAAAGTGAAAGGACACCCCTGAAAGGGAACACCAGCTCACTAGCAATGGATACCAACCAAAATGAAAATATTGAAATGACAGATTAAAAATTCCAAATATGTATTGTAAGGAAGTTCAATAAAATCCAAGAGAAAATGGAAAACCAACTTAAAAGAAACCAGAGAAACCATTCAGGAAATAAATGAAAAATTCACTAAAAAGGTCAACATACTTTTTAAAACAATAAATACAACCTCTGGAAATGAAAAATTCATTTAAGGAAATACAAAATTCAGCGGAAAGTTTTAAGAATAGACTAGACAAGGCAGAAGAAAGAATCTCAGAGCTGGAAGACAACTCTGTTGAATTACCTCAGTCAGTCAAAAATAAAGAAGAGAGAATTAAAAGGAATGAACAAAGCCTATAAGATATATGAGATTATTTAAAAATGGCCAAATGTAAGAATCATAGGCATCCCTGAAAGTAAAGAAAAAAAATGCACAAAGGCTGGAAAACCTATTTGAGGGAATAATGGAGGAAAACTTCCCTGATCTTGTTAGAGATTTAGACATCCAGGTATAAGAAGCTCAATGAACACCTCAGAAATTCATTAAAAAGAGGCAATCACCAAGACACATAGTCATCGGACTGGCCAAAGTCAACACAAAGGAGGAAATCCTGCAAGCCATGAAGCAAAAACATCAAGTAACTTACAAAGAAAAACCCATAAAGTTAACTGCAGACTTCTCAACTGTGACCTTATGAGACAGAAGGGATTGGGGCCACATCTTCAGTCTTCTTAAACAGAACAGCTGCCAACCTAGAATTTTGTATCCTGCAAAACTAAGTTTCATGTTTGAAAAAGAAATACAGACTTTTGCAGACAAGGAAACACTGAGGAAATTTGTCAAGACCAGACCTTGCCTGCAGGAATACTCACAACTACATCATACATGGATCAGCACAATAGATACCACATCATCATAAAACTACCCAAAAGCTAAAGCTCAGAGCTCATGTAAAACAATAGCATGAGAGATTAAACATACCAACAGGGTACTACCCAACAGAATGAATAGAACAGCATACAACATATCAATTCTATCAATCAACATGAATAGTCTGAATGCCCAACTCAATGGACATAGGCTAGCTGAATGGATGGAAAAGTACAACGCAAATATCTTCTGTCTCCAGGAAACATATATAACTTACAAACACTCACACAGACTCATGGTGAAGGCATGAAAAAAATATTCCATTCAAATGGAAACCAAAAGAAAACAGGTACAGCCATTTTCATATCAGATAAAATTGACTTTAAGTCAACAATAGTAAAGAAAGACAAAGATGGTCATTATATAGGGGTAAAGGGAGCAATTCAACAAGAAGATATAACAATCCTAAATATTTATGATCTAACACAGGAGCACCCAGATTCACAAAGCAAACCCTACTAGATCTAAGCAAAGAGATAAACAGCAACATCATAATTTCCAGGGACTTCAACACTCCACCAACAAAACTGCACAGATCATCGCAGCAGAAAATCAATAGAGAAACACTGGACTTAAACAGCACTCTAGAACAAATGGACCTAACTGACACTTACAGAACATTTTACCCAAAAACTACTGAATATACATTCTTCTCATTAGCACATGGAACATTCTCCAAGATAAATGATATCTTAGGCCACAAAATATGACTCAACAAATAAAAAAACAGAAACCACAGCATGCATCTTGTCAGAGCATGGTGAATAAAACAAAAAATCAACTCCAACAGAAACACTTAATTCTACATAAAATAATGGAAATTAAACAACCTTCTGCTGAACAATTATTGCATCAATAATGAAATTAGGATGAAAATCAAAGGATTCCTTGAACTGAATGACAAAGGGAGCATAAGGTACCAAAATATATGGGATTCAGAAAATACATTCTTAAGGGGAAATTTCATAGCCTTAAATGCCTACATCAAAAAGACATAAAGATCACAAATTAACAATCTAATGACTCATTTCAAGGAACTAGAATAAGAAGAGCAAACCAAACCCAAAACCAGCAGAATAAAAGAAATAACTAAGGTCCAAGCAGAACCAAATGAAATAGAAAACAAAAAAAATACAAAGGATCAAAGAAACAAAAAGTTGGTTCCTTGATAAGACAAACAAGATTGATAGACCTCTTGCTAGGAATAGAAGAGAAAGGACCCTAATAAGCTCAATCAGGAATGAAAAAGGAGATATACAACTGATTCCACTGGAATACAATATATCATCTGTGAATATAGTGAAAATCTCTATGCATATAAATTTGAAAAGAGACTAAATGGACAAATTCCTGGAAACACATAACCTCCCAAGATCCAATCAGGAAGAAATAGAATTCCTGAACAGACCAAAAACATGCAAAGAGATTGAAGCAATAATAAAAAAATCTTCCAAGCAAAAAAGCCCCAGACCAGATGGATTCACAGCTGAATTTTACCAGACCTACAAAGAAGAGTTGATACCCATACTTCAGAAATTATTCCATAACATCAAGAAGGGAATCCTTCCCAACTCATTGTATGATGCCAGTATCACCTTGATACCAAAGCCAGGAAAGGACACAACAAAAAAAAAAGAAACCACACACCAGCATCCCTTATGAATATAGATGCAAAAATACTCAACAAAATACTAGCAAACTGAATTCCACAGCACATCAAAAAAATAATTCACCATGACCAAATGAGCTTCATCCCAGGAAGGCAAGGATGGTTCAAAGTATGTAAATAAATAAATTTAATTCACCACATAAACAGAAGCAAAAACAAAAATCATATGATCATCTCAATAGATCCAGGAAAAGCATTCAACCAAATGCAGCACCCTTTCATGATGAAAACCTTCAACAAACTAGGCATAGAAGGAACATAACTCAAACTTATAGAAGCCATATATGACAAATCTACATCCAGCATCATACTAAATGGGGATAAGTTGAAAGCACCCCCAGTAAGAACTGAAACAAGACAAGGGTGCCCACTGTCACCATTTCTATTCAACATAGTGCTAGAAGTCCTAGCCAGAGCAATCAAGCAAGACAAAGGAATAAAATGTATCCAAATCAGGAAAGAGAAGGGCAAACTATCACTTTTTGCTGATGATATGATCTTATATCAAGAAAACCCCAAAGAGTCCATCAACAGACTCTTGGGATTGATAAATAAATTCAGCAAAGCCTCAGGTTACAAAATCAATGTACACAAATAGTAGCATTCCTATACACCAATAACAGTCAAGATAATAATCAAATTAAAGACTCAATACCATTCACGGCAACTACAAAGAAAATAAATAGCTAGAAATATACTTAACCATGGTAGTGAAAGATGTCTACAAGAGAATTACAAAACACTGAGAAAAGAAATTGCAGATGGCACAATCAAATGAAAAATATAGCATGCTCATGGATTGTTAGAATCAACATTGTTAAAATGTTTATACTATCCAAAGTGATTTCCAGATTCAATGTAATCCCCATCAAAATACCAACATCAAATTTGATAGACCTACAAAAAATAACTGTATGCTTTGTTTGGAACCAGAAAAGAGCCCAAATAGCCAAAACAATCTTAAGCAAAATGAACAAATCAGGAGGTATCACATTACCAGACTTCAAACTACACTACAAGGCTATAGTAAACAAAACAGCATGATATTGGCACAAAAATAGAGACATAGACCAATGGAACAGATCAGAGAACCCACATATAAACCATCTCCAACTAATCTTTGACAAATCAGACAATAATATACATTGGGAAAAGGAAGCTCTATTCCGTAAATGGTGCGGGAAAACTGGATAGCTACATGCAGAAGAATGAAACAGGATCCATATCTCTCACCATTCACAAAAATTAATTCAAGATGGATAAAAGATTTAAATGTGAGGCATGAAACCATAAGAATTCTAGAAGAAAATGTTGGGAAGACTCTTCTAGTTTTCAGCCTAGGCAAAGAATTTATGAAGAAGACCACAATGGCAACCACAGCAACAACAAAAATAAATAAATGGGACTTAATTAAATTAACAAGCTTCAGCACATCCAAGGAAATAATTAACAGAGAAAATAAACAACCTTCAGAATGAGAGAAAATATTCACAATCTAAACATCTGATAAAGGGCTAATAACCAGAATCTACAAATAACTCAAGCAAATCAGCAGGAAAAAATCAAACAACCCCATTAAAAAAGTGAGCAAAAGACATAAACAGAAGCTTCTCAAAAGAAGATAGAAGAATGGCCAATAAACATATGAAAAAATGCTCATGACTAATCATCAGGTAAATGCAAATCAAAACCACAATGAGATATCACCTTACCCAAGTCAGAATGGTGTTTATTAAAAAGTCCAAAAACAATAGATGCCGGCATGGATACAGAGAGAAAGAAACACTTATACACTGCTGGTGGGACTGCAAATTAGTACTTCTATGGAAAATAATACGGAGATTCCTCAAATAACTAAAAGTCAACCTACCATTTGATCCACAAATCCCACTACTGGGTATCTACACAAAGCAAAAGAAGTCATTTTAGCAAAAAGACACCCGCATGTGAATGTTTATTGCAGCACAATTCACAATTGAGAAGATATGTAATCAACCCAAGTGCCCATCAATTCGTGAGTGGATTAATAAAATGTGGTATACGTATACCATGGAGCATTACTCAGTCATAAAAAAAAAAAGGTGATCTAGTATCTTTTGTAACAACCTGGATAGAACTGGAGACCATTCTTCTTAGTGTAGTATCATAAGAATGGATATATTCACATATACTCAATACTAAATTGGAATTAATTGATCAACACTTATGTGCACATATGGAAGTAAAACTCAAGGGAAATCAAGTAGGGGGGAGGGAGGAGGAAGGGATGGGTAAATTCACACCTAACGGGTACAATGCACAGTAACTGGGTGAAGAGCACACTTATAATTGACTCAAACTGTCAAAAGCAAATTATGTAACCAAAACATGTGTACCCCCATAAAATTCTGAAATATAAAAAAGAAGAGATATATGTCTACTATGGAATACTATGCAGCCATTAAGAAGGATGAATTAAGCCCTTTTGCAACAATTTTAATGGAACTGGAGACCATTATCCTAAGTGAAGTATCTAAAGAATGGAAAAACAAATACCACATGTATTAACTATTAAATTAAATTAAATTGGAACTAACCAATGAGCACATATGTGCACAGAGGGAAGTAATACTCAGCAGAAATCAAGCAGGACAGAGGTGGGAGGAGGGGGTAGGCAAAAACCTACTTAATGGGTACCATGAACATTGTCTGAATGATGGGCACACTTATAACCTGGACTCAAACATAACAAAATCAATGTATATAACCAATAATATTTCTACCTCCATAAAATTTTGAAATAAAAAATACAATAAAAACCCTTGTGGTTACATTGAGCCTGCCTAGATAATCTCCTGTCTCAAATTCTTAACTTAATCACGTTTGCAAAGTGCCTTTGCCATGTAAGGTAACCTATTCACAGGCTCGAGGATTAGGACCTGAACCTCTTTGGGGGGCCATTGTTCTGTTTACCACATTCAGCCATAGAAAGAAAAGTTTTTTTAACTGAATCAAATTTTGATAGAATAAGCATATAACTCTAAGCTTCCTATCAGTGACAGGAAATAAATAAAGTGACACAAGAATCTGAAAACCAGGGAGTGAAGAAAGTAAAATTAGAATTGTGTCATAATTTATAGTTTCAATTGGTTTTCCTTGATTAAAAATTCTTATATAAATACAATACTGTCACTCCTAAAAGAAGACTACAGTTAAGCACTGCCACCTTTGCTTTCATTTGGTTATGCATCTTTCCTCTCCAGGTCCTCTCTTTGTGAGCAAGGATGTGCACCTCAGAACCATAGTGATAACCAGTGGAATGCATCGCTGCCAGCAATTCATGTAGCACAGGGATTCAACTGAGATATATGAAAAAGAAAAAGGTCAAAAAGGATTCAATCCAAGACATGAAAAGATGAAGAGTCTGAGTTTTCTAAAAAGAAAAAAAATATAGCCAATGCTTAAAAACACACCTCTGCATTTTATTAAAAGTAGAAATTCCCCTAGGGCTTTCCATCTATAAATTATTGAAAATAAAAATGGAAAACATTTTCAATGCCATGTATGACCATAATGGGAGTCCATATGTTTTGACCAGCTTAAACAAAGGCAAGTTACACACTCACTAGCAAATAGCAACAGATGACACCAGGAGGGGCCAATGCTGAGTAAACCAGGCAAACAGGGATGGAAGATTGTCACTGAAAGATAAACAATTTACCTTTGGTTCCAGCCAGAAGAGAAGAAAAATCATTATCAGCAAATAGCTGGTAATGTTGGCAAACACTCAGTATGTTTCTCTAATTTGCCTATTTTCCTCCTTGCTTAAAATGGAAGAGAGAGAAAAAAAAGGTTCAGAGCTCTTTTCAAAGCCTTGATTGAAAGTCTGCCATTTTTTTTAAGACAGCTTAGTTTATCCCTGCAAAATTGTTCTTACTTTAATAGACCATGTCACATAATTTTACAAGTGGCGAGGACTTCATTTTGTTTAAAACAAGGAAGATGTCAGCATGTTTATCAGCATTAGAGAGCCCACAGAGAAAGCTAAAAATATGATAGAAGAGGAAATAACAAATTGAGTCCTGAAGGAGATGAAAAAAGGAAGTCAACAGCACAGAAGGAATGAGTGGATATGTCTTTCTTGGAAGCTGGAAGCAAGCTGAAGCTGAAGCTGAAGCTATGAAACTTGGTGACGAAGGGGACAGGAAGCTGAGAGATGTTATCCCTGAGATCCTTGAAGTTTCCCTCATGTTGGACAAGGCAAACATATCTGTTAATGTGAGAGGGGTTGGTGCAGCGCAAAACAAAGTATAAGAACTGTAAAGTCAAAGATGGAGGTTTGGGATAGTCACTGAGGACAACTAGGAGAGGAAGTTTTCCAGATATTTGGACAGTTTTGAAGGCCCATCTAAGATTATGGACCACAAATGTAGAGGAAAAAAATCCACACAATTATATTAGTTTTTCCAATAGCCTAAATGTAGAGGTAGAGAAAGTGGATGGCTAGATTGATCCAAGTTTGAGGGTTTACAAGACCAATGGAATAAAAAAGGGGGGAAGGGAGGCCAGGATGAACAAGAACAGGCATCAAAGCTATAGGAGAAGAGACAGTCTGTGATAAGTGAAGGGAATTAGATAGATTTAAACATGAAAAAGATAAGGGCAACCTGTGTTTTGGCTGTAATTTCTCTGGCTACAGGGCAGAAGATGCAATTTAAGACAGCTAAGACTAATAAAACACTGGCAAGCTTTCTCACTATCCAAGACAAAGATGGCAAGTTTCTGAACTGGCAATGGTAGATTATTAGATTCCTGTGACTGCCATAACAAATCACCACAAACTGAGTGGCTTAAAACAAGATGCATATACTCTCTCACAGTCACATATTTCTGGAAACCAGAAATCCAAAATCAAGTTTTTGGCAGGGCACTCACTCTAGAGCACACAGAGGAGAATCCTTCCTTACCTATTCCAGCTCTGGTAGCTGTCAGCATTCCCTGGTTTCCTTGGCTTGTGGCCACATCGCTCCAATCATCGCCTCTGTCCTCACCTTCACATTGCATTCTCCTCTGTGTGTGTGTCTTTATTTTCCCATCTTCCATCACAATTTGCCCTCTGCCTTTCACTTGTAAGGACACTTGTCATTGGATTTAGGTTCTATACAGATAATCCAGTATAATCTCAGCTCAAGACCCTTACCTTAATGACATCTGTAAAGACCCCTTTTCATATAAGGCAACATTCACAAGTTTCAGGAATTTGGTGTGGACATATTTTGGGAGGATTACCATCCAACCCATTATAGATAATAAAAAGTGGGAGAGACAAATCTAAAAACTATTTGAGAAGTTTAGAAGTACAGCCAATAGAACTTGATGATTAGTTGACTATGGGAGTGAAGGAGAGGGAGAAGTCAAGAGTAACTTCCAAATAAAGTACCTAGACAGTGCCACCAGCTGCAATAGAGAAGGTGAATGGAGATACCACTTAATGAAGAAGAGAACTACCTTTTGAACATGTTGAGTTTGAAGTGTCCATGGGACATCTAGATGGAGATGTTCAGCAGATAATGGGATCTGTGCATCTTGATCTCAGGCTGGGAATAGGGATTTGTGAGTTTAATGAACATTTAAGTGGTAATTTGAAGCCTCAGAGAGGATAATATTGCTCAAGAAAATAATAGGTGGCAAGAATTACTAGAAATGGACAGCTGACAGTTAAGAGGTAGACAGAGAAAGAGAAGCTCATAAAAGAGATCAAGAATGAATGGTTGAACAGGTACAAATAATTCCAAGATGATATGGTGTCCAGAAGCCAAGAGAATAGTTTCTAGAAGCGAAAAACAGTGATCAATGTCCAATAGAGCACAGAGGGTGAGATGAGTAAAGTATTGAAGTAGATGACAGAGGTGGACGGGTACCATGTGGGTGTCCAAGGGAAAAGCAGTCCAAATGGCATGCTCGGTGAATAACAAGGAAGCCACTGGGATAGAACAGAGTTGCAAGAGAAGTCAGTAACAAAGCAGGTAAGAGGTTACAGATGTCCTGGTAGTGTAAGACCTTTGCAGTCAGTGTAAGGACTGTGGCTTTTATTCCGAGTGAAAATGAGAAGCTTCCAGAGGGTTTTCTGCAAAGAAATGACATGATCTGACTTCTTTTTTTTTTTTTTTTTTTTTTGAGACAGAGTCTCACTCTGTTGCCCTGGCTAGAGTGCCATGGCGTCACCTAGCTCACAGCAACCTCAAACTCTTGGGCTCAAGCAATCCTTCTGCCTCAGCCTCCTGAGTAGCTGGGACTACAGGCATGCACCACCATGCCCAGCTAATATTTTCTATATATTTTTTAGTTGGCCAATTAATTTCTTTCTATTTTTAGTAGAGACGGGGTCTCACTCTTGCTCAGGCTGGTTTCAAACTCCTGACCTTGAGCAATCCTCCCGCCTCGGCCTCCCAGAGAGCTAGGATTACAGGTGTGAGCCACCACGCCCAGCCCTATCTGACTTCTTTTTAGCAGGATCTGGAAAACTGTGTGAGAACGAGAGATGAGGCTCAAAAGATATGTTGGAGATAGACTGTAGAAGCGAGGGTGTAATCAGGGAGATAGTTAGGAAGCGATGGCAACGACTTCAGCAAGAGATGATGGCAGCTTAGACCAAGGTGATAGCTATGAAGGTGAGAGGAAGTGATGCAATTACAAATATTTGAAGATGGAGTCAAAAAAATAGCTGAAGACTTGGACATAGAGTGATAAAAAGACAAGTCAAGGATAATTCCAGAGATCTTGGCCTAAGTTCTTGAAGGCTGGAGTGCCCATAAGGGAGCAGCACACCTTCTGTACAAACAGTGGGTTCACTATGCACATGAAACTTCAAAGTAAGGGTCTAATGCCAAGTAGATTGCCTACCCTATGTCCCTTTTGTGTAATAATTTTGGTGCAGCCACTGTCTGTGCTGCTTCAAGGGACATGTCAAGTCACTAAAGCACAAAGTGCAAAAGCAAGAACAAAAGATGAGGCTCAAAATAAATGTTAAAGACAAATTGTAAAGAGCTAGAAAAGAAACAAAACAACTCCTGAAGAATCTCACTTGATTGTCTTAGAGTATGTTGCATTGCGTACTACAAACTTGAAAATGCACAGATGTTCCTCCCATAATCCACCAGAAAAACTGGTGATTCACTCCTTAGCAAGAAAGATACTGGAAAACATTGATTAAATTGAACCCACCAGTACAACATCATTGCTGAAAAATTCATACTTAAGGGGAAAGAAAAATAAGGATGTTCTTCATGAAAAAATGAGCCAACTACATATTCTTAATATCCCCCCTACATTGGAGAATCATGAGCTATAAATATTGTGAAATGATGCTAGCGAATTGAATAGGTTTGCTTCCCGAACTCTCTGGGTGTTGTCTGAGACATTTAAAGGGTCAGAGCTTGGCAACAGCTCAGTACTGTGTGGAAATTCATAAGGGATGTACTCTATCTTGGGAGCCTTTCAGTCACTCAGGAAACTCTAAATTATGGGAATAAGATATTGCACATGCAAATTATATTCACTCTGAAATTTATTAGTGTTGCTCCAACATCTTCTATTCAAAAGCAGCCAGACTCTCTCCCATGGGCATATGACTTCCACTGAATCCAAGAGGGATTAGGCCAATCCAAGAAGAGTACAATGGAGCCTTCAGAATTGGGGAACAGAGTTAACATTTTCCTGCTGAAAATAGACATGAATATCCCAGAATTCTTTCACCTAGAAGAAACATGTTGTACCTGGAGGTTAGATTCCCAGGTCAGCCCACAAACATTTATTTAATCCACACTTTTCCTAAAACACTGTATAAACAGTACTCCAAGACCTGTCAATTGAGAACCTTGTGTCTGTTGATTTAATGAGGGAGTATTTTTGGAACGCTCGTTAAGTGCCAGGAACAGCGCCTATACTGAGGTTACAAGTTTTGCAGAATACACAGGCTCTTGCCCTCAAAGAACTCACAGGGAGTGGCACAGACAAGGAGAACATGTAACCCAGCAGAGAACTGTCACTATTAAGACAAAACAAGCACAGGTGGGGGTGTGGGAAGAGGGACGTCTAGTGTTGACACCTGAAGGAAAATGGGCTTTCAAGGTAGGTGAAATGGCTGGGCAAGAGCAGAGCTGCAAAGCGCAGTCAAAGCTCCAGCTGAAGTCATATGAACGCATCTCTGCGACAGTTGTTACTCTCCCTTGCTCTCAGAGCTGGCAGCCCACCAGACTGGGAGCTCCCAGTGGGGGTTCTGCTGGCTGGTGCAAGACTTCTAGCAGAAGAGGAAGCACTGAGGAGGGTGAAGAGTCACAGCCAGTGCTTTGGGGCATGGAGCAAGCAGGGCAAGGCCAAAAAAGGAAATAACATCTCTAGGACATAGGTATGAGGCACTTTGGAGAGGGCATGTCATAGGTGAACCATTATGAAGAACCCGTCCTATTCCTAAAGCTATCCAAGTTCTGAGGACATAAGAATCCATAAAATATGTTCCCAGCATCATTTAATAAGGAACATAAAATATGTTCCTCAACATCTTGAGGTCTTCCAGGGAAACCAAGTGCAGTAGTAACGTGTTGTAAAATGGTGGACATGATAGTCTCTACCTCAGATGGTTATTACAAGGATTGTAGAACATGATGCACATACGTAGTAATTGGCACATGGTAAAAGCTCAGTAAATGTTAATATGATTAAATGCAATTCTGTGCATATGTTCAGGTACAATGTATAGAGTGAAGGAAGAAATGGCCAATTCTAATGAAAGGAAGACAGAAAAAGCATGAAGGCTCTACCAACAACAGTGTTCATCACACAGGCTGGGACATGGAGGCTGGAGGATATTTAGACAGAGAAAGCTAAGACAAAGAGGCAAAACTAGCCTGCACTGCTTGGCCTCAAGCAGAAACTCAAGACCACCCTCTGCTTCCCATCCCCAAACGACAATTCTCAAGGAAGAGATGCTGCTACAAATCAGCTAGGGATATTTATTAGATAACAATAATAATAATCACAATTGCAAATATTATTATTACTAGTTCTTACTGTATCCCAGATACAGGGTTAAAATGTAACAGACATTCATGTCAGTTAATCCTCACAGTCAGGATGAAGGTATGGTAATGAGTCCCATTTTACAAGTGAGAGGTGTTCAGCTTTCAAGAGCCATAATCTTAACCACTACTCTGTATCACCTGTTATATATGAGGAAAGCATGAGTCAAGCATGCATATTTTGAAATTACTGTTCTTAAGTTAGGGACTTGCTGTATAGTGCTATACACATTTCTGGATTTTCTTTAAAGTTTGTAGGGTTAAAGAAGGAAAAGAGGTGTATTTCTTTCCATTGTTAAGAAAAAGAAACAAATGACAACAAAGGGAGCCCATACTGTCAGCCTTTCAGTAGATGGTGTTTTTCCCATTTGTATCTTCCGTGTACATTAGTGTAAATCTTTCCATAATCACGTATTCTTCAGTGCATCTGTTTTAATGGTTGAATAGTATTTATTATATGGGTGCACCATGGTTTATTTAATTAATCCTTTGGTATGTGTGTATCTTTTGCTATTATAAACATCCTTGTATATGCATTTTTGTACATATGCATAGTTATTTATCTAGGATAAATTTCTAGATGTGGAATCACTGGTTCAAAAAGTATGTACCATCTACTGAAAGACTGACAGTGTTGGGATTACGTGGTCGGGGGGTGGTATTTTCTTTTTTGTGTTTGTATTTCCTAAATTTCTATGATAAGAATGTGAATAATTCTATACTAAGAATGCCTTTCAACGAAAATATTTTCATTCTTCAACCTCCTCTCATAAAAACCATTGCAAAGAAAGTTCCTACCATGTGTTAGGCACTTTTAATCAGTGTCTCTGATTCTCATTATAACCTAACAGAGTAGCTATTATCTCTGCATTTTAAATGAGGAAACTGAGGTACAGAGCAAGTAATAACTTTCCCAAAGTCACTAAGATACTAAAGAGCAAAGCCAGGTTTCAGCCTAGAACTACTTGACATTAGTCTTTATTCTTCAGTACATCCAGCTGCCTTTAAAATTACTGAATTCCTGACCATCTATCAAAACCCCTCTACAATAGTGAGAGAGCACTGGCTCCTAACCACCACTGGTGTCCAGAATCTAAAAGTTGCTGAAGCAAAGCAAATATTTTGAAATCTTTGTATTAAAAACAAGCTTTTATCAAAGGTCTATTTGGAATCACTATAAGCTGCACAGAACCCAAAGCCAGACAACAGCCAGTAACTCTCCTCTGAAAACTTCATTAACACAACCATTAAGAGATGGAGAAAATCCATCAAAATCCCAAGATGTCAAAAAGTTTGACACATGATGGAGAATTATACTACACTCTTCTTCAAAAATGCTGACAGGATTACAAGCATTCTATCTTCCTGTCTCATTTTCTGTCTACACTTAGAAGCACAGAGGCATCACAAGTACTAAAGCTGCCATTTTTAAAATGTCTTGATTGATAAAACTGGTGTTTTGCCCTTTGGGTCCTCAGCTGCCAGTAATGCCTGTCATACCCTATATAGATCATCCTCATATTACCAACTCCAGATGCTCTGGACCTAGCCCAAATCATCCACTTCCCTCAATAATTTCATTATGGCTTCTTCACTGTATTCATATATTCAGCTACTTGAAGTAGTAAATTCCGCAAGTTATCACCCTCTGAGTGGGCAGCATTTTCCTTAAGTAATTTTTTAAAGCTATACAAAGAGTTTCCTTTTGTTCCAGTGTAGAGGACATAAAAAGTCTATATTTTATATTATCCATTATTTCAAACTTCAACCTTAGCTTTAGTCTTTCTGAAGTCATCAACGAATAAAAAGTCACATTCCAGCCTGGGCTTGGTGTGGCTCACACCTGTAATCCTAGCACTGTGGGAGGCTGAGGCAGGTGGATCGTTTGAACTCAGGAGTTCAAGACCAGCCTGAGCAAGAGCAAGACCCCATCTCTACTAAAAAAATATAAATAAATTAGCTAGACAACTAAAAATATATGTAGAAAAAATTAGGTGGGCACAATAGCACATGCCTGCAGTTCTAGCTACCCAGGAGGCTGAGGCAATAGATTGCTTGAGCTCAGGAGTTTGAGGTTGCTGTGAGCTACACTGATGCCACAGCACTCTAGCCTGGGCAACAGAGTAAAACATTGTCTCAAAACAAACAAACAAACAAACAAACTCACATTCCATTACAATAGAATATTGTTCAGCCTTTAAAAAGAAGGAAATCCTACCATTTGTGACAACATGGTCCAACCTGGAATACTTCATGCTATGTAAAATAAGGCAGACACAGAAAAGCAAATACTGTACTTAAATGTTAACTCTAAAACAGTCAAACTCATAAAAATGGAAAATAGAAGTGTAGTCAGAGGTGGAAAAAATGGGGAGATAAAGGTCAAAGAGTACAAAGTTGCAGTTATAAGATGAATGAAGTTGCGGAGACTTAATGTATAGCATAGTGACTATAGTGTACAGTTAATGTATTGTATACTTGAAATATGCTAAAAGAGTAGATCTTAAGTAGGCTCACCACACACACAGAAAAGTGCATGAGGTGTTGGATATGTTAATTAGCTTGATTGTGGTGATCATTTCACCCTATATATGTATGTCAAAATATCACATTGTGCACCTTGAATATATACAATTTTTATTTGTCAGTTATACCTCACTAAAGTTGAGGAGAAGTTAAATAAATAAATAAAAACAATATATCTGCTGGGCACAACCATGTTGCTTCTTAAATTGCTTAAAGCAAAAAGCATCATCTAATCAACTTTGTATCAAAAAGACCAAGAAATTGTTACAGGAAAAATTTATATAGGGAAGAGTAGCACAAAAACAAGCATCCTTGCATGAATTTTCCAGAAACCTAGTAGTTGTTCCATATCTTTTCAAAAGCTTTTCTCAAAACTGCCTACCAAATCTCACTACAACAAACTCTGAATCTGAGCCCCAGATAAAGACCTTTCCTTTCATCCTAACTTGATGCAAAGAGAAGAATGGAGAAATTAGAAAGATAATAATATCTGTGAACTATACTGTGATCCTGTATTATATTGAGTCAACAAATGCTTTAAGACTAGTTACTATAGTGCCCAGTTTACTCAACTTACCTAGTGTTTAGAAAGCTTTATTCAAAAAGGAATATAATTGTATCTCATTTATTGTTGATTAGATATGGCAATTTGTGGTCATCGATACTGGAAACCAGGTCCATTTTCAGGAGGCTAATCCTCTTCTCTCTACTGTAAAATAATATTTTATTATTTCAATTTTCAGTCCCATTTAACCACAATAGCAGTCTCCGTCAGCAATATCAACTATACTATTTCTATATCTTCTCTCTCTTTCCTATCCCTCAGCCTACAGGAGTTAACTAGTTTCCATTCAAAGAGAAGAGATTCTAACGCTAAAACAAAATGATCCCACCCCTGTGGAAACCCTCATTAAGAAAAAAATTAACTCTCCAAAAACTGCAAAAGATACCAGCAGCTGTTCTGTTACATAATAATACAAGACAGTTTTCTTGAAAAACTTGGGTCAAAGTCCAGGAAACATCTAGAATGATTGTCTTTCTGAAGTAAACATCTGTGTTGATGGGAAATTAAGACATAAACACACATGTGTATTCAGAATTCAAACACAATTCCCAAGTGAAATGTTAGAATTCCACTGGTTTTTATAGGGAAAAAAATAGATCTCCTAAGCTTTGTAAAATTTTGTATAACAGCAGCCAAATTCAGCCACACAAGATTTTTATTTGTGTTTTTTGGGAAGCAATTAGGAAAATTAAAACTGATTTTTTTTTAGGTCTTTTGAGTAACTTGAGCACCTTCACCAACCCCTGCATTAAGCCTATGGTCCTTTTGTGCAATTGACGCCAGCCACGGTATTTGTCCACGATGATGGTTTCTTTCCCAGGCTAGTCATTGATTTTTCCATTCTACAGAACACTTAGTCATGACTAACTGCTGTGTTTATATGCTCTGTTACAGAAACATTCCTCACACCACAAGCAGCAAGGGCTGTCACTCTTGTGCCACTGCCTTCCCTCCTATTCCTATTCTCCTGTCCAAGGATAGATCACAATGGAAAGATTACTTCACTGGTTTTATAAAATACACTAGAGCAATCCCACTTCCTAAAGGAACCACACCCTTGTAGTCAAAAAAAGAGAATACTGAGGCACCACAAAAATAAGATAGCACATGTGAACCCACCCTGTCTCATTTTGGATGTGCATCTCCTTAGGGCAGGAAACATTTCTTCTTGGTGTTCTTTCTGGTGCCAAATTTAGCTTTATAGAGAAGTAAATTCATAAAAAAAAAAACAAAAAAAAAAACCTAATGATGAGACCCGAACAGCTTTTCTTACTGTTTCCTTTTCTTTGTTTATTTTTAGTATCTTTTTGTAAAATCACATTTTAAAAAAGAAAGGGATACAGGAGCAAGACAAATGAAGGAAAATATGAAGAAGTTAAATAGCACTTTATATACCCCATCTCCAAGCCTCACAGACAGCCTGCAAGGTAGGCACTACTATCCCCATTTTATAAAAGAAGAACTTGAGGTGTTTAAGGGATTAACTTGTCCATGGCACACAACTAGTAATTAACAAAGACAGGTTTCAAACTCACTGACTGATGAGTACCTGGAATTCAGCCTTTCTGCCAGGTAAGTGCAGAGCTCTTGACAATCAGTTGAACTAATAGTCAACCAGAGAGAAAAAAACCACAATACTATGATGGAATCATTTTATTCTTGAAATAAAATAAATAAAGCTGATACAGCCAAAAGCCCATCTTGGCCATAAAGCAATCTTAGGAAAGCATCCATAAAATGTCTAGTTTTAAGCAATATAACTTCCTAGCCTCATCAGGAAGTTATGTAATAAAGTAGCGGCAAGATGTTTATATAATGAGGCAACTTGTTTTATGAGATTACTACATATAAACTGGTAAAGAGTTGGGGGTCTGTATTACTTTTCTATTGCAACAAATTACCGCAAATCCAGCAGCTTAAAAAAAATAAATAACCACTTATGGGCGGGGTGCAGTGGCTCATGCCTGTAATCCTAACACTCTGGGAGGCCAAGGCAGGAGGACTACTTAAGCTCAGGGGTTTGAGACCAGCCTGAACAAGAGCAAGACCCCATCTCTACAAAAAATAGAAAAAATTAGCCAGGTGTGGTGGCACATATAGGTAGTCCCAGCTACTTGGGAGACTGAAGCAAGAGGATTGCTTAAGCTCAGGAGTTTGAGGTTGTTGTGAGTTAGGCTGATGCCACAACACTCTAGCCAGGGCAACAGAGTGAGACTCTGTCTCCAAATAAAATAAAATACCACTTACTAGTACACAGTTTTATAGCTCAGAAGTCTGGCATGGCATGGCAAGGTTCTGTACTCTTGATTTTATGAGGCTGAAACCAAGGTGTCAGCTAGGCTAACTTTTTGTCTGAAGGCTCTGGAGGAAAATCTACTTCCGAGTGCATTTTTGTTACTGGCAGAATTCAGTTCCTTGCAATTGTAGGACCTAGGTCCCCATTTTGTTGGTAGCTACTGCCAGCCAGAGAAGACTGTGCTCTTACAGGGATCATGTGACTAGTCCAGGCCCACCTGCATAATCTCCCTTTCTGAAGTCAACTGTGACATATAACAGAATGTAATCATGGGAGGGAAATCCATCAAGCTCCCAGTCTGGGGAATTAGATGGAGCATTTATACCAGATGAAGGAAAGTGATATCTTGATAATCATCCTAGAATTCTGGGAGGAAGTGACATAGACTGAAAATGTATACAAGATATGTTGAACAAAAGAAGCCAAACACAAAGTATTACACACTGCTTGATTCTGTTTCTATGAAGTTCAAAATAGATGAAACTAATCAGTTCTGTCAGAAATCAAGATAGTGGTGATCCTTAAGGTCAGGAGGGATAGAAACCACAGTATACATGAGAAGGAGGAATTCATTCAACAGGCACATGCTCAGTGCCTACCAGATGCTAAATAAAGGTGAATCCATGGCAATCAAGACAAGGACTCTGTCCTCATGGGTTTAAAAAATCTAAATAAGTATCTACCATAATTTCTGATAAGCATCATACTTGGGAAAGTAGGGAGGGCTCTGACAGTATACAGCACGGGGAACTAAACTAATCCAAAGGGTCAAAAACTTATATTTAAACTGAGACCTTAAATCAAATTAGAGAGTAGGCAGGCAAGAGAGGGGTAAAGTTCACTTAGTGATGTTAGCAGACTATGGACTGATCATGACTTACCTATAAGACGTAGCTGCATAAAGACCATGTGGTCTCTTCTCCATCACTGTGAGAATGGCCTCTGGAGCAATGGAGACATTAGTCCTCCTCTATCCTGTACTGGTCAAACAACTCCTTTAGTGTGTGATCATTTCTGGACATTCTTTTTCAAAAGGGATATTTACAGGCTAGAGAGTGACCTAAGGGTAAACACCATGATGATGCAGGAGCTTGAATCCAAGTAAAAGGATTACAGCAGAATGGCACCATGGCTTCATGCTCACGTTCTACAATCAGACTGCCTGGGTTGGAATCCTGACTCCACCACTTGCTGCTAATAGAATGTCCTCGGTCACTTACTTTCTCTAAGTCTCTGTCTCTTTATCTCCAAGATGGGGAGTGGTGATGCCACACTGCTAAGAATTCACTGAAAGGATAGTCTCTTTAAGAAAGGAGAGAGGACTGTCCACATGTCCTCAGGTGGAAGACGCATTAGACTCATTTTGTATAGGCAGTGTTGACAGATTTTGAATGTGGAAAAATGCATCTCCTGCCACCCTCTGAGACTCACCAGCCACACCTAATTATCATTGCCCAAACACACCAATATCTCTTAAGTGTCTATGCCTCCGCTTATTTTGTTCCTTTCTCTGGTATACCTTATTTGCTTGAAAAGCTTCTGTTAATACTTCTCCTCCAAGTCTCATCTCATGCATTGCTTCATCTAGAAAGATTTTCCTGACTGTCCAAGACAGAATTGAGTGATCACTTGTCCATAATAATACTTCCAAGCACTTGTGAATATCTCTGACGGAACCCATATCACGTTGCACCGAAATTGCTTATTCATACATTCATATCCTCACTCTTTTGAGCTTCTTGAGTAGAGAGACCATACATGGCACTTGGCACTTAGTAGACAGCAAAATTGTTCACTGAGTGAATTGAATGAATGAAGACCAACGCCCTAAGAGGCAATGAATTCCTGCCAGCAGAAATATTTAAACAAAGACTAGACAATTATTTAGCAGGAGGTACAGAGAGGATTGGAGTATCTGATACTGGGCCACTAAATTGGACCCTCCAAATCTTAAGTTTCCTTGGAGCTAAATGAAGAAAACTAGCAATGGAAAAGGCACAGAGAAGGGAACTGATGTATCCGGGGAATAGCAAGTGGCTCTGTTTGCCTGGGCAAGAGCAGACAGGATGGAGGAAGTCAAGATTCCAGCAAGAAGAGATGACGCACCCAAAAAAGTCAAGGGAACTTATTTAATACATGTATTATTTAAGAGGAGTGGGCAAACTATAGTATCCACCGTGGGATGATAAAGCCCACAGGCACGAGCACTAGCAGGCAGCCCTTTCCACTCGTGGGTCTGAAGGGGCAAAGGAAGGAAGTGGAGTTGCCAGAACCCTGTGACAGATGGGGTGGCTTGATGTGAGTCGTGGCCTTGGTAAAGGAACAAGATTTAGTAACGGCCAAAATCAGGGACCAACAGGAAGAGAAGGGAGGAGTAAATATCCAGACACCCCACCTCCCTCTGTCACCCTCCAGTAGGCTGACAGTGCCTGCCGATGGCCAAACCCAGTGAAGCCAGAGAGTAAGGAAGCTGGGGTGAGGCCACCTGTAGCAGGCAGCCTCCTGAACCCCAGAGCAGGAAGAGCAGCGTGCCTGGAGGGCCCAACAAAAATAAGCAACATAAATCTGGAAAGGCAAGTGGAGATGGGCTGTAGAGGCCCTGCGCGGCAAGCTGGTGGCCTGAGCATCACCCGGGGACCGCTCAAGAGCTGCTACAGAGTTTGGGGCATGAGGCCACGTGATCCGGGCTTTGCCTGAAGGTGATTTGTTTGGTGGCTGCAATCAGAACGAACTCTGAATGGAGAGAGGGAACAGGAGGCAGGGAAACAAGCTAGGAAATCACCGATGTGGCTGAAGCAAGAGGAGAGGTGCCTTGAAGACGGGGCGCCCTCCTCATTCGCAGCCTCCACTTCAGGACTCCTTATTCTCCAGCAGAGGCTGCTGGCCTTGCTTGTGGGCCACCCACGCCGCCACAGAGGTGGAGAAGACATTTCTCCTCTAACCTGAGAAAACATTTCTGACCTGGGAGTTTCCCATTGATGTTCACTTCACCTCCTTTCCTCGGTGACTGAAATTACACTGAGCATCACGAGAGGAAGACGGCGGCAGCAGCTGAAGGTCACACCTAGAGCAGAGGGCAGTAATTGAGTTGCTTACCGCAAAAAGCCAAAAAATGAATAGAGATCCAAAGGAGGAAAGCTCTCCCTCAGTAACCACCTCCCAGGGATCCTGATGTCCTGACGCTTTTCTGGTTCCCCAGCCTCTCCTCACACAGTGACCAAATGCACCCTCCCTGCCTAGCCCCTTCCAAAAACTGCCTTCCTTGGGCCTCATCTCAAAGGACCTCATTCTCAGTTTTTCAGTTCACAACCAATCTGATAACTTGATGGGCAATTAGCAGGGCATGGAAATGGCCAGAAGAGTAACATCTGCTCCGTGACGCTTTCCCTTCCTGCAGGAGCAGATTCCTCCTTCCGTCTCATCCCCCTACCTCCTTGCAGCTGCATCCCACGCTCCAGGTGGGCGCCCTGCTTCAGCGGGCGGAGCCAGAGGGACCGCTGGGTAATTCCTTTCCCCAGGTGGATGGGAAATAGCTCCAGCTGTATTTCTTGTTTCCTGTTCAGAATGAGAGTCTTTGTTTTTATTGGCATTATTATACTAAGTTTCCTGAAATAAAAAGAGCAGCTGCTCCTCTGAGTTCTTAGCTGCTCTCTGGCACTCTATGCAACCAGGCCTCATTTGACTGGGATTTACATCTTCTTTTCTCCACTGCCTCATTAGAAGCTTAGCACGGCTAAGAGGATTATTCACAATACGGTATCGCTGAACACATAGCTCAGCTTTAAAGATTTGTCTCTCAACAAACTCCTTGTCAGGCTCTTCAAGATCAAGGCGTAGAAGGAAAGAGCGTCTGAAAGAGAAACAGAGTTCCACACACTCAGAAGCTCTTCCCAGACTTGCGACATTACCATGTATCACCAGCAACGTGAATCAACAAATCCTGATAAATAAGTTTCTATTTCAGACTGAAGGGTAAAGTAACACAAAGCAGCAACACCAGGTGGGTGTGCCCCCACACACTCTCACTCCCTCTCTCTAACCTGTTCTAAAACAATCCTCCTTCCACAGCTAGACGCCACAGCCATACACCACACTCCAACTGGAGTTCTTACAACAAATAAAGTGTCCGTGAGAACCTTCCCCGCTACGCCTGCACTCGCGGTGCGTCCATTCTCAAGGACAGCAGGAACACCCGTTGGCCAACCCAGGGCTTTTGCTTAGACCCAGGGCTGTGGTGGAGACGGTCAGACGCCCCTCAGTGGAAACTAGCAAGGCCAGTTGAAGGCCAAAGTGGCAAGAAACCACTTGGAAACCACGCGTGCCCCTGAAACAGTAAATAACGTCGTGTGGATTCAACAATTCATTCTGTTAATGAATCCAGCACACAATTATTTATCTTGCTACAGATTTGTTTTTGTTTTCTGACATGTTTTAAAAAACCAATGTTGATGACGGGGGGGGGGGGGGGGGGGGGGGACTACTTTCTTAAAGTCTCCTGATTTCTGTAACCAAATCTGTTTTCTATAGTGAGAACTGCACAAATAAATTATTCCCATCACTACCCTGATGCAATCTAAATCTCGTTTCTAGAACTAGGCTTGTTTTCTTGTCTTTCAAATAGACATACTACAGCTGCCTTCCCAGTGGAGCCCTGTGCAAAAAGAGGAGGCACAACCCAAAGAGGGCTGGCAAAGGGAAAACTCCCCAGGTGGGTGGGAAACCACCAGCTGCAGCAGGGTGGTGAGGACTGCATGGACAGACAGGATCCACGCACTGCAGTGACCATCGCTCATGCAGATGCTTTTGCTTTTATCATCTGAATCGTGGCTCTTTAGAAGGATGGCTGTTGGCTTAGCTTTTAGAAAGCACCCCACATTCCCAAGCTTCATGGATCAGCTCCTAAATTTGCATCCTATTTTCTTGAGCAAAAAGGGAGATAATCAGTACTGAAAAGCTCTGAGAACAGGGAAAAGTGAGTAAACAGCTTATTTGGTT
Organism: Microcebus murinus; assembly: GCF_040939455.1. Classification (NCBI taxonomy): domain Eukaryota; kingdom Metazoa; phylum Chordata; class Mammalia; order Primates; family Cheirogaleidae; genus Microcebus; species Microcebus murinus. The sequence continues at coordinate 62,018,057 of NC_134105.1, read as the reverse complement.
TTCCCCCAGTAGAACATAAGTTCTTCAAGGGCAGAAGCATAGTGTCGGTGGTTCAGTGTGAACCATCAGTGTAATAACAGAACAAGCCAGTCAGGGGAGTGGTGGGCTCCTTCTCAAATCGGACCCTGCTTAAGCTGCAGAGGAAGAGAATAACAGAGGTCTGGACTTCTTTGTTTTTTCAACCAGACATTGTTCTGGGATTTTTTTTTTTTCAAAGAAACGTCATTTTCCCTGGCTGGGAGATAAAAAGCTTCATTTTATCAGCCTGCACTAAGTGGTTCAGCTTATGAACATAACGGTCTCTGGCTTTTGTCATTAGAATGAGTTGTTCAAGTATACAGTACTCAAAGATGATGTTCTCAGACCATTATAAGCAGGATTCTTTCATATAAACATGTCTCAACTAACTCCTATGGGTCTGGCATGGGCAAGGGATGTTGAGTCATTTTTCAAATAGAGGTTTGTAATGATCTCCTCCTCTCACCCTACCAGTTAATAATGGCATGTGCTTGAGAAGCAGCTGGCCAGGGTCTCACCTACACGATTGCATATCTTAAACGGAGAAAGCTGACTGGCATTAATGTACGTAGGAGAGACTATATACCACAGTGGACTATATACCACAGTGGTTAGGCATACTGACTCTGAAGCTAGCCGTCTGGGTTCAATTCCCACTGGGTCGACTAGAACGCATCATCTAACCTCCACAGTAATAAAGACAAAGGATTTAGATAAGGACTTGGCATATAGTAAGTACTCTACTGTTAGTTATTATTATTACAACCCTGGTTTAACAGGGTTAAAGCCACCAAGAGGAATCACTGAGGATCCAAGGCCTACCCTTCCTCCACCTGACGTGGCCCGAGTCACTCCATACACTACTCATGAGCCTCGCTGACGCTGCCCTGTCTTGCTAGTGACACCTCTACGAGGCAGCCTTGTCCAGCCTCTCAGTGTGGCCACACCAGTCTCCTGTGTGACCCTGTTGCCCTCACAAACATAAGGAGGACTCTCTCCACCATCGTTGCATCTCTTTATCAGATTCCTAACTGTAACTTTGATTGCTCCATGTTTTAATCAATCTCCCATAAAGCGTAGCTTCGCCGTTTTAGTTTCCTACAGGACTATCTTCCAAATAACTTGAAAAAAGCTATTCCCTGGGCTAAGTCAGAAAGCATTTGAATGGCAGCTCAAATAACCTGCTCAAAATGTCTCTTCCCACTGGTTGTAAATTACTGTTCCACTGAAGTAGTTAAGGCATCTTAACCCCTCCCTATATATCAGTATCATTATAATTTATGGACAGAAGTCCCCCCTTCATCTGTGGTTTCACTTTTCATGGCTCAAAAATAGATAAGTTTAGGCATACCTCATTTTATTGCACTTTGTTATATTATACTTCACAGATATTGCACTTTTTACAAATTGAAGGTTCGCAGTAATGCTGGGTTGAGCAAGTCTATCGGCACCATTTTTCCAACAGCATGTGTTCACTTTATGTCTCTGTGTCAGCACTTTTTAGCAATAAAATATTTTTAATTAAAGTATGTGCATTGTTTTTCTAGATACAATGCTATTGTACACCTAATAGACCAAAAGTTATGGTAAACATAACTTTTATATACACATAGAAACCCAAAAATTTGTGTGACTCGCTTTATTGCAATATTTGCTTTATTGCATTGGTCTGGAACCAACCCTGTAGTATCTCTGAGTTATTCCTGTACAGAACAATGAGATATTTTGAGAGACACAGAAAAAGATCACATTCGCATAACTTTTACTATAGTACATTGTTATGGTTGTTCTATTTCATGATTAGTTATTGTAGTTAATCTCTTACTGTGCCTAATTTATAAATTAAGCTTTATCATAGGCATGTAAATGAAAAAACATAGTATAATATAGGGTTCAGTACTAGCCACAGTTTCAAGTGTCCACTGGGGGGTCTTACAAGTGGATCCCAAAGATAAAAGGAGACTATAGTACATCCCCCCACATCCCATATAAACACATACGCGCACACACACACACACACACACACAGCCTTGCACAACACCTTATCGGAGAATTTTAGTCTCCTTTTCTTGAGGACCAATCAACAACTCCACATTCTCTTTACCATATTCTGAGGGCACCTATCAAGTTCTCATGCAAATAGAGTTCTGTTTGAGAAATGTTGAGGTTCTTGAGGTTTCTATATAGATTAGTCCCTCTCTAGGGCTACAGACTTCTTTGACCCTGTATCTTTCCTGATGTTTCCATGTTAGTATTTCTTAAATTATGATCAAGGCCCATTGACATCAAAATTATTGGGCTGTCTTGTGAAACACTTGTATCAGCTGGGTCAGAATCTGAGAGTAACAGTCAAAATTTTGAATTTTTATAAGATCTTCTTTCTATGTACTCTAAAGTTTGAGAACTACTGTTCTACATAATTTTGAAATCTACATCATTTTGAAATAATCATTAAGTATATTAACAACCATTATGTGTCTCTCTGACCAATTGAACGGTTGGAAGCTATTATAGTGACATTTAACATGAAATCCTGTATATTGTCCTTTATTATTTAAAATATGATCTTGTTATCACTAAGACAAAGAATGTCTGCAAGGCAGGACAACCTCCAGTCTCAGGAACCAATGACAGCAATGACAACCTCTGGTCTCAGTTTGCCTCCTTCAAAGTCAAAGGATTGTTATAAATATACAGTTGAATCCCAAAATAGCAAGTCTAAACAGCCTATAGGTATAGCCTAGTAGTTTGGTGCCTGAAGTTTGCACTCAGAAAGACCACAGTTTAATTCTCAGTATGGGCACTAATTCCCTGTGTGGCCTTCAATTTTCTTAACCAGTCTGTGCCTCAGTTTTCTCATCTGTAAGATTTAGATACTAATATTGATCTCATGGATTTTTGGTAAGGATTAAGGGAGAAAATGCAGGCAAGGCATTCACTACAATGCATAGTAGGCACATGCTAAAAAGATAGAATCAACATGGTTAAAATGTCCATACTACCCAAAGTGGTCTACACATTCACTGCAATCCCCATCAAAATACCAATGTCATATTTCACAGATCTAGAAAAAAATAATGCTATGCTTCATTTGGAACCAGAAAAGAGCCCAAATAGCCAAAGCAATCTTAAGCAAAAGGAACAAATAAGGAGACATCACATTACCAGATTTCAAACTATACTACAAGACTATAGTAAACAAAACAGCATGGGATTGGCACAAAAATAGAAACCTAGACCAATGGAAAAAAACAGAAAACCCACATATAAAACCATCCACATACAGCCAACTGATCTTTGACAAAGCCAATAATAATACACATTGAGGAAAAGAAACCCTATTCAATAAATGGTGCTGGGAAAAATTGAATAGCCACATGCAGAAGAATGAAATAGGATTCGTATCTCTCATCACTCCCAAAAGTTAATTCAAGATGGATAAAGGACTTAACTGTAAGGCATAAAACTATAAGAATTCTAGAAGAAAATGTTGGAAAAATTCTTCTGTATATCGGCCTAGGCAAAGAATTTATGAAGAATGGCAATCATAGCAACAAAAAAATAAATAAGTGGGACTTAATTAAATTAAAAAGCTTCTGCACAGCCAAGGATAAACTAACAGAGCAAATAGACCACCCACAGAATGGGAGAAAATATTCACAAGCTCTATCTCCGATAAAGGACTAATAACCAGAATCTACAAAGAACTCAAGAAAATCAGCAAGAAAAAAATCAAACAACTCCATTAAAAAGTGGGCAAAAGACATGAACAGAAGCTTCTCAAAAGAAAATACATGAATGGCCAATAAACATATGAAAAATGCTCAATGTTCCTAATCATCAGGTAAATGCAAATCAAAATCACAATGAGATATCACCTTACCCAACTCAGAATGGCTTTTATTAAAAAGTCCAAAAACAATACATGTAGAGAGAAAGGAATGCTTATACACTGTTGGTGGGACTGCAAATTAGTACAACCTCTATGGAAAACAATATGGAGATTCCTCAAAGAACTAAAAGTCAATTTACCATTTGATCCAGCAATCCCACTACTGGGTATTTACAAGGAAAAGAAGTCATTTTATCGAAAAGACACCTGCACAAAAATGTTTACTGCAGCACAATTCACAATTGCAAAGATGTGGAATCAACCCAAATGCCCATCAATTCATGAGTGGATTAACAAAATGTGGTATATTCATACCATGCAATACTACTCAGCCATGAAGAAGGATAACTTAGTGCCTTTGCAACAATTTTGATAGAACTGGAGACCATTATCCTAAGTGAAGTATCTAAAGAACGGAAAAGTAAACGCCACATGTACTCACTATTAAATTGGAACTAACTGATGAGCACAAATGTGCATAGAGGGAAGTAAATCTCAAAGGAAATCAAGTGGGGGGGGTGGATTGGGCAAAAACTTACCTAACAACTACAATGAACACTATTTGGGTGATGGGTACACTTATTTAAGCTTGACTAGAATATTACAAAAGTGATCCATGTAACAAAAAACATTTGTACTTCCATAATACTTTAAATTTTTTTAAAAGACGTTATTTCTGCATAGAAATCATTCCCAGTGGATTCTGACTAAACCAAACTACTCTCATCTAAATAAAATTTTCAAGGTTGTTAATGAGCTACTGGCCTGATGCCACTTTTCCCTCTTTCCACATACCTGGATACCTTGACTGCAAATACTGTGGTCTGCAAAACACAAGGGAGCAAGGCAACACAAATCACAACAGCCGGATCTTCTGCCAGACAACTCCAACCCTAGAGAGGAGTCTAAGGAAAGTAGGTTAAAAACCAGAATATGAAACAGAGTCTTCAAAGGTGGGACAGACTCACACAATAAATACTTAAAAGCACATAAATCAGGCACTGTTTGGTGCTGGGATTATAGCTCAGAACAGAAACTCTGCCCAGTGGAACTTATACCCCAGTGCAGGGAAGCAGACAATAAACAAATAAATTAGTAAAATATAAAATATACAATATGTCTGGTAATTAAATGTGCTATACAGAAATAGAAAACAAACGTGAGGACTAAACAGAGTCAGGGTGTTAATCAAGATAAAGCAGAAGGGGGGAGGCCGGGATGAGTGTATACAACCACAACGAGTAAGATATGCAACGTTTGGGGGATGGACATGCTTGAAGCTCTTACTTGAGGGTAGAGGGGGGCATGGGCAATATAAGTAAACTTAACACTTGTACCTCCATAATACACTAAAATAAAAAAATAATTAATTAATTAATTAAAAGAAGAGATAGGAAAGAAAAAAAAGATAAAGCAGAAAAAGCTATTAAAAGAGATGGGGGGGAGTGTTTTGCCTACTCTCTACTCACTACTCAATACTTCTGACATAAGATGGGGTGGGGGCATAATAACCTGTTGATTATAGAGGATATTTCAAAGGATGCAGATGAACAGCCAGATGGAAAAGATGCATAAGAAGAGGCATGGGGGAAGGGACTTACCATCCTCCAGGAATCTCCATGTGTTTAGCTATCCAGAAGCTCCCAAGGCCAGTTCTTCTGGGCTTTTGTGGAGTCTTTATTACATAAGCTTGATTGGTTAAATCATTGGTCATTGATGATCAATCCTTTAGCCCCTCTCCCTTCCCTGGAATTTGGGGATGGGACTGAAAGTCTCAACCTTCTAATCTTGCCTTGGTCTTTCTGGTAACCAGCCCCCATCCTGAAGCTATCTAGGGGCCCCCACCACCAGTTATCACATTAGCATACAGCAGACACTCATCACTCGGGAGTTTCCAAGGGTTTTAAGAGCTGTGTCAGGAAACTGGGACAAAGACCAAATATATATTTCACGATATCACACCTGTGCATTACTCCATTGATATTATCTCCCCTTGCCCTAGGTCCACGCCCACAACTGAAAACAAGTGACCATACATGTAATTAATACTCAGTTATTATTAATATTTCCTGAATGAATAGCATGCCTCAAGAGGAAACCAAAATATAAGAAAATAAAGCAACCTTTACATATCTGTTTCAACTGGATAGAGTTAATATCTAGCATGCTTACATAATAAATAGTTGTTGAGTACATCAATGAATAAGTGAAGATATTCCAGCCTTTAGGGAAGAACAATTACAGCTCTATTTAGACAGACTGGCCATGAAAACAAGGGCTAATCTGTTTAGGCCTGCTCAACTTAACCTGCACTGCTTAATTTTAGGGACTTGCTTTTTGTTGGTTTTTAAGTCTATGTACCTATAAGCCACACTAAACACTATACATTTAAACCTCCACTAGCTCCCTTACAGATAACATCTCTGGCGTATATATCACCAAGGTAATGGCTGCTTAAGTTGTCTTTCTGGAACTTAGGGCCAGCTCTTGTCCAGTTCAAACCAGTTGAGGCATATATTGAACCACCCCTGCATTTCTGGGATGAAGCCCATTTGATCCAGCAATCCCATTACTGAGCATCTACCCAAAGAACAAAAGACATTCTATAAAAAAGACATCTGTTCTAGAACGTTTATAGCAGCACAATTCACAATTACAAAGATATGGAAACAACCGAAGTGCCCATCAATACATGAGTGGATTAATAAAATGTGATATATGTATGCCATAGAGTTCTACTCAGCCACAAAAAACAATGGTGATCTAGCACTGTTGTGGCAAGGTGTACAGCTAGTGTTACAGCTCTTGTGTTACAGCTCTTGACCAGGGAAAGAACCGAGCTGCAAACGGAGAGTCCGAGAACAGTCTTTATTCCTCCGGCAGGCTCAGCCAACTTCTGACCTGCCCCCTTCCTTGTTCTCCTCCTGCTTTTATACCCTTGGTAGGACTCAAAAAGCATCCAATCAGCAACAAGCTTTAACATTCAATCAGCAACAAGCTTTAACATCCAATCAGCAACAGTGGGATTCAAAAGGTACCCAATCAGGATGATGCAAGCAGCGCTGCTGGAGGACAGGAGCAGGCGGCCAGCATGGAGCGAGGGCCCAGACAGCCGACGTCTGCACACAGGGTCTGGACAGCAGGTGTACATGAGGCCCGGCCCCAGCAGCGCACACCCCACCGCGGCCTCCAGCAAGCCCCCCACAGCACCAGCCCTCAGGGATGCAGAGCAGTGGAGAGGCGGCAGTGAGGGGCTGCCTCCCAGCGCCCGATGGTTTTCTGCATCAGCACCTCTGTATTATCCTGGGTAGAGCTGGAGCTCATTCTACTAAGTCAAGTATCCCTAGAATGGAAAACAAGCACCACATGTACTTGCCATCAAGTTGGTATTAAAGTAATCAACACTTAAGTGCACATATAGTAATAACATTCATCGGGTGTCAGGCAGATGGGGGGTGGATATATACACACCTAATGGGTGCAGTGCGCACTGTCTGGGGGATGGACATGCTTGAAGCTCTGACTTGGTGTGGCAAGGGCAATATATGCAACCTAAACATTTGTACCCCTGTAATATACTGAAATAAAAAAAAAAGAAAAAAACAGGTTCTAAAACAAAAGTAAGATTAAAGAATCAATATTTAACATTAGTTGAAATGTTTGCTTGGCGCAAAAATATTATCATTTATTAAGAAGACATATTTTTTAAGAAACAAGGTCTTGCTCTGTTGCCAAGGCTAAAGTGCAATGACATGATTATAGCTCACTGCAGCCTCAAACTCCTGGGCTTAAGCAATCCTCCTGCCTCAGCTTCCCTAGTAGCTAGAACCACAGGCATGTGCCACCACACCCAGCTATTTTTTTTTTTTTTTTAGAGATAGGGTCTCACTATGTTGCCCAGGCTGGTCTCCAGCTCCTGGTCTCAAGCAGTTTTCCCACCCCAGCCTCCCAAAATGCTGGGATTACAGGCATAGCCACCATGCCCAGGCAAGAAGGCCCTTTAACTTATTTAAATCACAAGCTATTCCAATGATGTAGTTATTTTCCACATATGCCAATCAGGAGATATTAAGACATATACTCAAGGCTTCACGCCTTGTAGTAATAAAGACATGAGTAAAACCATTATGTCTGATTCTAAAACCTATGGTTTTTCCATTGCATAACACTACCTCAAATAAACTGAAATACTGTTCAAATTTGAATATGCTGTTCTCAATTTGGGCATCTGGATTGACAAAAATAAAAATATAGCACATGTGGAATTGAACTAATTGTCACATTAATAAATCTAGAAACATTAGAGAAAATACAACTCTATACGGTTCAACATGGCAGGAAAAATTACTATATCCAGATTATTAAAATGTATAGAAACTATGGGCAAAGGTGCAGAAAAGAGCAAAGAGCTTGCAAAACTTTGAGGGAGACAGAGGTGGAAAAAAAGGATAATCATCTCATCTTATTTTCAAACCTGAGGACACCACTGGGAAAGAAACAAGCTCTGTTCTTCATCATTTCTTTGTTCACTTTTGGCTCAAGTAAATTGAGGTCCATGCTGGGAATAAATGGGATGTGCTTTGAGGTAGTTACCAAATCAGCAGTGGCACAAGGAGTACTGCTCATGAAAATTATTCCAACTGTCTGACTCGGATGCCAGTTCAGATTTCAACTCCCTGTGGCCATTTTGGTTAAAAAGGATCTCATACTGATTTTCAAGGAAGCATTTAAGGTTTGTATTTCATCTTCAGGGGAAAAAAAAAAAAAGGATGCATTTGTTCTCTGCCTTGGATCAGAAATGTGCTTGCCTTTGTAAAGATTGCATAGAGAAAGAACACTCACCTGGAATCTCTTAAAACTTATTTCTCATTGCTTCCCTTTTTCTGTCCAATTTCCCAGCAATTGTTTGAAGACCAACTTGGTAACCTTTCCTTGCTTACTTCTGCAATAGTATATTCTGAAATTATGACATCAGAGCTAATTATTATTTGATAGTATGCTGAGATACTCAGTAAACTCCTGATTATTATTCATTTATTCAGTAAACTTTGCTTGGGAATCTATTATATGCCAGGCAGTATGTTAGGTACTAGGGATCCAAAAATGAATAAGACAGGTCCTTACCTTCAAAGTGGTTATGTCTACTGCGAATAGAAACAGATAGGTAAGTTGTCTATGTCCATATCACCCTGAATGTACCTGATCTTGTCTGATCTTGGAAGCTAAGCAGGGTCAGGCCTGGCTAGTACTTGGATGGGAGACAGATAGGTAGGTAGATATATATTTCATTGATGTGTTCATGTTATCAACAAATATCGAGCAGCTATTATATTCTGGATATTCATGTTATCTGCCTGGGATACAAAGATAAAAATGTGCACCTCACCAGAAAAGTAATACTATCCAGGTAATGCAAAGAAAAATTCAGAAGAAAAAAAACATAGTTTAGAAATCAAGAGAAATGAGTGTTCTTAAATGAGCTATATGGAAATGAGATAAACTTGGCCTGGGATAAACTTACACTTTTGAAAATGGGATGAAAGAGCACAAAAAAGATGAGCAGGGAGGCAGAAAATGGGAAGGGAAGAAGGACAATAAAGAATCTTCCAAATGTATGGCTTATTCCTCATCCTTGGCACTGCAAGCTTTGCGGGAATTAACAGCCTGAGCATGGCCCTATCTGCCCTTAAGGAAGTGGGCCAGTGGAGGTTAACAGTTTTCCTTTGAGCCTTTTCCAGGAGTTGCCACAAAGCTACTCACTAGCAGACTGTCTATGTGACAATTGAGACTGGCTATTGATGGCTGGAGATGAAGGGAAGTGCTGGTTATTATTAGGTCATTAAATATGAAATGTCCAATTTCCAGTCAAACGTGTCATTTATTATATCTCAAACAAGAAGCAATACAATTAATCAATGTATATGGCTAAACTATTGGCACAGTTTTGCTGTCTTTATGATAGCCTGTTTATGCCAGCAGTGGGAAAGCCTGGAGAGCAAGTGGCGATAAAATCATGAAAGGCATTTTCCGCAGCTTGTTGGGAATTGAATATTTATCCTTGCAAGAAGTGGTCCAAAGCCTGGAAGAAGTGGTAGTCAATTGGTGCAAGGTCTGGTGAATACAGTGGATGACAGAGAGTTTCCAGGTCCAGCTTCTGCAGTTTGAGCAGCACTGTCTTTTGCGACATGTGGTCTTATAAGAGGATTGGCCTGTCTCTATTGACCAGTCTCGGCTTCTCAATTGCAAGCATTCTCATCATTTCATCCAATTGGTTACAGAAAATATCCTCGATTGACCAGATTTCATGAAGCTGTAGTGGATAATACCAGCACTGCACCACCAAACAGACACCATTCGCTTCTTTTTTCCAGCATATTATGGGGGTACAAATGTTAAGGTTATGTATATGGCCCTTGCCCCTCCTCCCCCCTCGAGTCAGAGCTTCAAGTGTGGCCATCCCCCAGTTGGTGCACATCACACTCATTATGTGTGTATATACCCATCCCCTCCCCCCACCTGCCCAACACCCAGTAGATGTTATTCCTATATGTCCATGTAGGTGTTGATCAGTTAATACCAACTTGCTGGTGAGTACATGTGGTGCTTATTTTTCCATTCTTGGGATACTTCACTTAATAGAATGGGTTCCAGCTCTAGCGAGGAAAATACAAGAGGTGCTATATCACCATTGTTTCTTGTGACGAATATTCAGTTTTGGACTGTGTTTCAGGACTTCATCTTTATCCAACTGTTGTGCTAAATGCTTGTGATTGTCAAAAAGAATCCATTTTTCATCACACATAAAAATACAACGTAGAAATGGTTCGCCTTTATGTTGTGACAGCAAAGAAAGCAAGGTTTGAGGCAATTTCTCTGCTGATGCTTGTTTAATTCATGCAGAACACATATATCAAGCTTCTTTATTTACAGTTTGTTTCAAATGGCCCAATATTGTTGGAATAGTAACATCAAACCTTGCTGCTAATTCACACATAGGTAGAGATGAATTCGCTTCCACGACAGTTTTCAGCTCATCATTATCCATCTTGGTATCTGGTCGCACATGTGGCTCATTTTCAAAATTAAAATCACCAGAATGGAACTTCTCAAACCATCAAATTACTGTGCGTTCATTAGCCACGTCCTTCCCAAATACTTCATTGATAGTTTGAGCTGTCTGCGCTGCATTGGTTCCATGACAGAACTCATATTCAAAAATAAATCAAATTTTTAACTTATCCATGGTTTCACAAAAATTGCTCTAAAAAAAAGGAAAAATAATCACAAGCCACACTGTGCATTTGAAAAGACGAGAATGTACCTTCACAATTTAAAACAAACAAAAAAAAAGCGTCAAAGTCAAACGTCAGAGATATCAACTGTCAAACTTAGTACTTAAGGAAATCAGACATTCCATATGTAATAACCTAATAGCTAAGTGCAAAAGTACCCTAACATAACTATTCTAGTGAGAAATACCAACTGCTTTTTGGACTCACTCTTTTGCCCATTTTGTTTCCAACCCAGCTCTATCTCTATGTGCTAAGCTTTGGGGTTTATATTGACTTTCAATTATTTCACTTGAGTAATACTCCTAATTAGTGCAAGCACAAGTCTTTTATCATCTCTGAAACACTGCCAAGCTTTGCTCTCCCCTCAGCAAAGGAAAACTTAATTAACATTTTGTTAATTTCTAAAAGTGTTTCAATTTGTCCTTCTCTGGGGTTTCCACCTGCTCTGAGAAACGGGAAAAAATATTCATAAAGAATACAGTAGATGAGGCATAAAAATTTACATGGAACTAATCCAATTGTCAGCATGATTCAGAAAACCTAGATTGTTTTGGAAACTACTGTGGCAGGTGGTATATAAAGTATTAACCCATAAATAACAAGTGGGGAGAGATGTGAGACAGCATTGCAATCCCTGTAGCTCCCACCCCCACTTTAAACTAATCCTGGCATCATCTGCTGCCCTCAAAAAAGCTGGGCCATACTTGAAATGCAAATAGAAACAAAAGAAGTTAAATTTTAGCTTTTAAACTTCCAGAGCCAAGGACCTAGAATAGGCAATAAATTTGGAAGACTATTTAACTAGCCAATCCTTCTATCCCTCCTCCACCCCACAACAGGAAGAGCCAGAAAGACCTTTATAGAATAGAGGAGGTAACAAGAGTTTGGAGAAAAACAAAAGATGAGTCCTGTTCCTTGCCTAACCCTACCAGGGACTTGTAGCATGAAAGGGAGGTGGTTGTCCCTGTCAGCCTGAGGACATGAGACAGGCCCCTGTGAGAAGGCCCTCAGCCCTGCAAGTTCCTTTGCTACAGAGAGGAAAGGCAGACTGCAGGCAGGGCTGGAAAGAGCCCTGACTTTTCTCTCTGTTCTTGAGTGGCACAGGAAAGTGTCTGTAATTGCCATGCCCCAAGGGAGACACAGAAATTAGCAGAGAGAGAGAGAAAGAACTAGAACTCCAAGGGCCCCACAGTGGGATTGGCAGAGTTCTGAGATACTCCCAAGATTTCCAGCCCCTGGGGTCAGCCCTCAAGTGTGTCAGGACTTTCAAATATAAGATTCCACAACAGTGATTAGGCTATCTTATATGGCAAAGGTGAAAGGAATTTGAAGACTTGATTAAGGTGCCTAATCAGTTGACCTGAGTTAATCAAAAAGGAGATTATCTAGGGTGGGTGTGACCTAATCAGGGGAGCCCTGAAATTGGAAGTGAGAAGGATTCTTCTGCTGGCCTTGAATGAGCCAATGGCTGTGCTGTGAGAGGGTCCCCGGGAAGGTCCTGAGGGCAGTCCTAGGAGCTGAGAGTGGCTCCTGACCAACAGGTAGCAAGAAAGCAAAAACCTCAGGCATACAAATACAGGAAACAAATTCTACCAACAGCCCAAACGAGCTTAGAGGCAGATGCTTCCCCAGAACCTCCAGGTGAGGACACATCCTGGCGGCCCCTTGATTTCATCCCTGTAAGACACTGAGCAGTGGACTCAGCTCAACAGGACCTGGATTTCTGACCCATAGAAATTGTCAGATAATATACAGGTGTGTTTTTTTTTAAGCCACTGGGTTTGTGATCATTTGTCAGGCAGCCATATAAAATGGATACACATGACCAGGAATAAGAATTTCAGCTATAAGAAACAATGGTGATATAGCACTTCTTGTATTTTCCTGGATAGAGCTGGAACTCATTTTATTAAGTGAAGTATCCCAAGAATGGAAAAACAAGCACCACATGTACTCATCAGCAAATTGGTTTCACTGATCAACACCTAAGTGGACATATAGGAATAACATTTATCGGGCATTGAGCAGGTGGGAGGGGGGAAAGGGGATCGGTGTATACATATATAACAAGTGCGATGGGCACCATCTGGGGGATGGACACGCTTGAAGCTCTGACTCCAGGGAGGAAAGAGGGGAAAGGCAACACATGTAACCTAAACATTTGTGCCCCATAATATGCTGAAATTAAAAAAAAAAGAATACAGAGATGAAACCATGAGGCTAGGGACAAGATGGGACTCTGTGGGTACCAGCTTGGAGGGGAACACACAAGGCTCAGCAAGATGAGCACTTTTGCAGGATACAGCAACAGAGACCTGGACACTTTTAAGGAAGACACAGAAATCTCCCACCTGTTTGAGGTGGCATTTGTACCTCTCCCCAGGCCAACCTCAGCAGCAACCCCAGAAACAAGAAAATCAGGAGGATAGTGTTAAAAAATCCTAAAGTTAACAGTTTAAACCTGAAATGTGTAAGAAAAATATCAGAAGTGCCTGAGTTAATTTCTAAGTGGTTGGATTAAGATTTCTGTCTCAGACGGTACAGAAGTTCAAGATAAAAATTTTTGTTGTGGGAGGAGGGAGAGGTTTCGTTTTTATACAGTAAGGTTTGGGATGTAAAATCCATTTCCGCCCCAACATCTTCCACTGGAGTTTTGCATGGACAGGCAGGACCACATTACAGAAACACAGGGCCAAGGGTAAAAGGAATCTTTTCTCTCCAACATAGTTACCCTGTGGAAATCAATTTAAAATTAACATCAAGGGCAGCCTTAAAAAGTAGCCCCAGAGACTTTTAGGGTAAAATGAATAAAAAGAATAAAGCCAGAACACAGACCCCTGCCCACTCCAAACCTAACAAAGTGAATACCAAACAAATGTCAAGAACCAGGAGCACTCAAGGGAGCCACATAACTCCAAGGCTATGATTGAAACAGCGACTGGACAAAGAAAAATAGGAAGATTCCAGGAATCAAGCTATATTCCTCCCCTACACTCTTGTCTCCCCTTCACCTACCCCCAAACCCACTCTTCGAGCAATACATGGGACCAAAGGTGAGGCAACAAAGACCTGGGAAAGATTCACTGATCCTTCAATGAGGCAAGAAATACATGGAGAAGGGAAGTAGCAGCCAGGAAGATGCCCAGACGTTTCCTTGACAAGAAAAGCTTCTTCACTGTAAACTCACCATTTTATTTTTTCTAGCCAAAAGAAAGTAAATGAAGATTCTACCCAAAATATACAAATAACATCACAAAAGCTATAAGAAAGATAAACAATCCAATAGAAAGAAAGGTAAAATTCAGAAGCAAATGTTTCAAACAAGAGGAAACAAAAATTGCCAATAAATATATAAAAGGATGCTCAACCTCATCGGCAATCAGCAAAACGCGTGAACAACACAATGGGATTTTATTTTACACCCGACAGATTGGCAAACATTAAAAGATGTAACAATAACCAGCGCAGGCAAGGATGTGAGGGGCTGGGGGTTCTCATAAACTGCCAGTGGGGGCATAAATTAGAAGCCCTGGAAAGCAATCCAGCATTGTTTTGGGGATTGGAGGCAACTGATCCCAGATTTGGATGTGCTGCTCTGACCCATTTACAGAATAGCCCTAATGCTGCTAGTTTTGAGTAGGGCCAGAGCTACAGAACTCTCTGCAGGAGGTCTGAGCTTGGATGCACGCCACCCTTGTGACCAGTAAATACAGGGGAAGTCCAAGTGTCTGTGATAAACAGAGATGTGGTTTGGAGTCTTTGGCATGCTGTGATAAAAGAATCAGAGCAAAGACCCCTGGGGTCCTCCTCTGCTGATAACTTAATTTCACCTTTTAAGAAACAGCTCCTGGTTTGCTAGTGGACTTAACTGAAATAAAATGCTTGAACAAGACCCCAGCTACCCATCAGGAATGTGAATGAGGTGCTATTTGATCCATTGTTTCAGTTATCTCTTGCTGCATAACAAATCACCCTAAAACATAGTGGTTTAAGACTACAAGCCAGATAACAGAGTTGACTATGCAACAGTCAGAATGGAGAGATATACCCAAATGGTGATTTTTAAATCCCCTGATCATTTTAAAATTACATTTACAGACTTTAATAATTCAACTAGTGAGTAACTTCTACCTCACTTTGCAAATAATTTCCAGATTTTTATTGACTTAAATAGCTGTGTCTATAAAGTGTAGGCATGGGGGACTGTAGGGACTACAGAAACAGACCGTAGTAAGAAGTGGATAAAGTATTTCCTGTATAAATCCTCACTTTCCCAGAATTATGATACTTGAGAACATTTTGGAATGCAGTTATTCTGAAATCATAATGTAAGCAAAGTTAGTGTTACTGCTTATTCTCAAGTGAATTCTTAGTAGGAAATCAACCTGACAAACCTTGGCTGCAGAGAGAGATGGCAAATACCTCTAGTTTCTGGTAAATACCATTATTCTTTCAGCTGTATCTTCCCCCAGACAATCACAGAGATGGGTCTCCTAAGAGTGCATTTTAAAGAAAAAGTAAATCAAATGACAATAACCAGAACTGAACTAATAACTGATCTTCCAGCTCTCTCAGAGGAGCTATGTACCTTCTTGCACACCAACATCCAGAGAGCACATTCGTGTTACACGTGTATAGCCAGACATTGCCAGGCAAGGTGAACAGAATAAACCAATTTACTCTATCTCTGAGTACCCCTCAACCATGAAAAAAATCTTTGATGAGATTTCCAGTTAAGACTTAGAATAATTATGAATGACTTCTCTTCTAGCTAACTGGAAAGAAAAAAGTATTTTAAATTAATTTAAGATGCTATTAAAAATATTATATATTAAAAAAAAAAGATTTAGAATATTTACTTAGCCAACTTCCAAAAATGTTCCCAAACACACCAGTGCACCAGAATTTCCAGAGTAAGAAGTAGTTCACTGCCATTCCTCCTATCCCATAAAACTGGCAAAGATTTTGATTCTTCTGTGGGTAAATCTTATCCTGCTCTCAGTTACAACCAACAGAAGTTTCATAAAAACTGCACAGGCATGGTGGCTTGCACTTGTAATCCCGGCTACTGGGGAGGCCGAGGCAAGAGGATTACTCACGCCCAGGAGTTTGAGACCAGCCTGGGCAGCATATCAAGACCCTATCTCTAAAAAAAATAAAAAACCTATAGTCTCAGCTACTGAGGAGGCGAAGCAGGAGGATCGCTTTAGCCTCAATGAGCTATGATCATTGCACTGTAGCCTGAGTGACAAAGCAAGACCCCCAGAAAAATAAAATTAAAAAAAAAAAAAGAAGTTTCGTAAGAACTATTTCAAGTCACTAGAATCATTTAAATAATTTCTGCTTCAAGTCAATGAAAACAAGGTCAAAATTTCAGTTCCTGATGGGTCAAGCAGTAACCCTCTGTTCTTTGGGCAGTGTCTGGTTCTCTAGAGAGCATCCCATAGGTACTATCAGAACCAATTTCATTACCATCCTTGATTTGTTTCTTACCCCCTTTAAGGACCAGAAACAAGAGAGATTCGGAACACATTTTTCACTGCTAAACCCACAATTTACCTTCCTATTATTAAATGTTTCATTTCATTCCTGGCTCAGATGTGGCTTTCTGGAACCCTCTGCCTCTCATTCCTCTCCCAGAAATATAAAAGGACTATCTCTCCTTCACCCTCAGATCCTTTCACCCTTTCCCTGCTTAGTACCACTGTGATAGCACTTACCACACTGTGTTGTAATAATGGGGCTCCCTTTCTAGATTTATAGACTCCCTGGGGCACTTGCCCCACTTTGGTAAACCCAGTGCTTGCCATGGTGCCTGCACATGGAAGCTTCCCAATCCATGTTTTTTGAATGAGTAACCTGGCTTCCTGTCTATAGCCCTGGATTATGTTTTTTAATTTAGCTTCCAACCATAATTTCTTCCACCAAGATTGGGGCCTTTTGCTTAAACACTGGTCTGGACTTCCATTAGCAGCCCAGCCCAGCTGCAGAGCCTTCTGATCAAGGTAGTGTGACATTCTGCTGCTCCCTCCTGGCCACAGCCGGTCTTGTTCCACCCAGGAACCCTTTCCTCTATTCCAAGTGAGAAATAAATTAGTGTCCTTGGACACAAAGGGACAAGATAAAATAATGCAAATCTTTTTCTACTATTTGAAATACAATTCTAAGAAATGCTATCTGATCTGCTAAAGACCACAGACACCACTGAGCACCCATCAGGTAAGCAGGCACTATGCTGCACTTTACACATACCATCTCACTCAATCCTGCCAATGCTGTGAGGAACAGATTATTGTCTCCATTTCTTTATTATCAGAATATTATGGACAGCCGGGTGTGGTGGCTCACACCTGTAATCTTAGCACTCAGGGAGGCCGAGGCGGGAGGAATGCTTGAGGTCAGGAGTTCGAAACCAGCCTGAGCAAAAGCGAGACCCTGTCTCTACTAAAAAATAGAAAAAATTAGCCAGTCAACTAAAAAATGAAACAAAAAAATTAGCTGGGCAGGGTGGCTCAAGCCTGTAGTCCCAGCTACTTAGGAGGCTGTGGCAGGAGGATCACTTGAGCCCAGGAGTTTGAGGTTGCTGTGAGCTAGGCTGATGGCACAGCACTTACTCTAGCCCAGACAATAAAGTAAGACTCTGTCTCAAAAAAAAAAAAAAAGAATATTATGGGGATACAAACGTTTTGTACATGAATTGCCTTTATACAGTTTGAGTCAAAGTTCTAAGTGTGTCCATCACCCAGATAGCGTGCATTATACCCGTTAGGTGTGAATTTACCCACCCCCTCCTCCCCCCATTGTCCCCATTTTAAAGATGAGAAAGCTAACATTTAAAATGTATGCAACTAACCAAAGATAACATAGCTAAGTAAATAGTAGGGCTGGAATTCACACCCAGGTCTGTCTAACTCCAATGCCAATGTCAATGCTATTTCCACTATACCGCTAAGCCATACTACAGTGGACCTGAAATTGGCCTCTACCAAGTATACCTAATGAACACACTTGAAACAATGAAAAACATATCTTCAAGACAGAAGATACCAAGACTAAGAAAAGGGTGAGGCTTGGAAAATATGAAAAAAAAAATCTTTTGGTCAAAGGAATTTGATGACAGTTAAGACAGATGTAGCAATGCAAAGTGTTGTAACTCTGGTTGAAAGACATGCAACTTTTTAATGAATCATATTAAGATTCAAAATAAGGCCAGGCTCACGCCTGTAATCCTAGCACTCTGGGAGGCTGAGGTGGGCAGATTGCTCGAGGTCAGGGGTTCGAAACCAGCCTGAGCAAGAGCAAGACCTCGTCTCTACTATAAATAGAAAGAAATTAATTGGCCAACTAATATATATAGAAAAAAAAAAAAATCAGCCAAGCATGGTGGTGCATGCCTGTAGTCCCAGCTACTCGGGAGGCTGAGACAGAAGGATTGCTTGAGCCCGGGAGTTTGAGGTTGCTATGAGATAGGCTGACGCCACGGCACTCACTCTGGCCCGGGCAACAAAGTGAGACTCTGTCTCAAAAATTAAAAAAAGATTCAAAATAATTAGGAAAATCAGGCCTTCATCAATAAAACTCTCTCTTCATAAATAAACCATATGTCAATATGTTTTTAAACACATATAACACTATGTGAACAGAGAATGCTACACAAAAACCAAGAGTTAATTGTAAAGTTGTAATCTTTTTTCCCACCCTGCTTTTTCAAGCACACAAACTGTCTCATTAGTTGTTGTAAATATTAAATAACCCGGGCCAGAAGTGACTAGCATGCAAATAACTGTTCAACACAAAATGTTCTCCTACGATCAGATAACGGAATAAGATTAATCAGAGAAAGTATTTTCACTTCTAGATAATCTTCGACTACTTACCCAGAGAAAGTATTAACTATTTCTTTGATCAAATGACAGATAATAGTGCAAACAAAATTTACATGGGGGGGAGGGAATGATGTTTGAGAAAGAGCCGGGGTTTTAATATATAAATCCATGCTGCTAATCTAGCTTCAAGTTACCTATGATTCGCCTCTTTTCCTCCAACTCCCCTCCCCAGCCATCTGACTGCCTTGATTTACTGCAAGCCATTAAAGAAAAATGTCAACTCATTCAAACATTACAGACCATTGCATTCATCAAACATGCCAGCACTTTCCCACGTCAAACCCTTCACTCAGTCTCCCCAACACATCCCTTGCTTAGCTGCCTCCTCATCCCTCGGGGCCCAGCTAAGTGTGTCACTTCCGTGGAGAGGTCTTCCCCAACCTCAAACTGCCAAGCCAGTCCCCCGAGCTCTTCTCTCCTGCTGCATCCTTCTCTTTTCCTTCAAAGCCCTGGCCACTCTTTACAAAGATGAGTTTATTTGTTTAGCTCTTTCCCACACGAGCTCCATGAGGCTAGGAACCTTGCTATTTTGTTCATTACTGTTTATCCAAGATCTAGCACAGTGTTTAGAGTTAGTGGGAGCTCAAAAATATTTGCTAAGTGAATCAAATTGAGTCAAAATATGTAATATCCTTATACCCTTTACCAAGTAAGTCCTCAATCGAAAAAAACCATCCCTAAACACATTTTTCATGACATTGTGACTAATTCTAAACAAGCCATCCAACCAGGTGTGGTGGCACGTGCCTGTAGTCCCAGCTACTCGGGAGGCCGAGGCAGAAGGATCGCTTGTGCCCAGGAGTTTGAGGTTGCTGTGAGCTAGGCTGATGCCACGGCACTCACTCTAGCCCGGGCAACAGCGCGAGACTCTGTCTCTAAATAAATAAACATACAAGCCATCCCTTTCTAGTACTGCTCAGTGAGCTTCAATTAAGGTGGATTTTATTTAAAATTAAACTTTACTTCAATTTTACCAATTACCTTCTTTGATAAAAATCTTAATAATTTTGGTAATGATAACTGACCTTGCTGCACATGCAACATTTTTAGTGGTGCTTTACATATTCTGAAGCTGAGACTTAATGTGTTTTTGTAATTACTTTTGCAACAATATCAGAAAATTTGTCTGTCCATGTTCAGTTCACCCTTTTCCAAAGTTACCTTCTTCAAAGGAAACTTTATTTGTAGTTTAGTTTAGGTTGTACAACCACATCTGCCCTTTTTTGTTGCATTGTTTGCTGTTTTAGAACCATCTGATGCACTCACAAGAGGATTTCATGAAACTACTGTCCCTCATCCCTTCAGCCCCTCACCGAGTCCTGAGCTCTTACTGCCTAAATGTCTCTGGAATCCCTTCACTGTTCTCCATCCCTCTTGTTTCCACCGTGGCCACCATCCTTTCCTGGATAGGGAGGACTGCAGTAGCTCCCAGAGGTCTACCTGCACCCATCCTGGCTCCCTCGATGCACTCTCTCCTAAGCCAGAATGTTCTTTCCAGGCTCGTAGCACTTTCTGGCTCACACGTGCTCTCCCTACTGTGCAACCACGCTGCCCTCAGAGACACGCGGACTGTGCACTCTCCCTCCCCACACAGGTCCTTCACACATGCCGTTCCCTGCTCCCTGGGCCAGAACGTTCCTCTTCACCTCTTTCTCTAACTCCACCTTATCCTTCAGTTTTCAACACAAGCTTCTCTACCTCAGGGAAAACACCCTGATCGACTAACTCAGTCAAGTCCCTAGATCTCACCTCATTCAGGCTTGCAGAGGACCATGTGCCTCTACTTTGGAGCACTCACCGCAGTTGTGCAGGTTGGTTATTTTCTGTAGCCCCTGCTCCCAACAAGGCTGTGAGCCCATGAGACCAGGACCGGGTTGGCATGTGCTCACCTTCCTATCCCCAGCACTGAGCCCCTCAATAAAATATTTTGGGGAAGCTCTTATTACTCCCATTTTACTATTTTATGCAAAAGGAAACAGAGGCTTAGAGAGGTTATATAATTTTCCCAGTGCCACACTGCTCCTGACTAATACAGCTAACATCCAAACCTAAGTCGCATAAAATGCAAAATGGCATGAAAAATATGACGACATCTTTATTAGGAATACACGCGCAAGTGGGCTAGAACTGGAAGGTAGCATGCAAATACCAGAAAAGTTACGTTAAGGTGATAAGATTATAAAGTGGGGTTTTTTGGACTTTTTTAACTTTTTTCCAAAAAATAAAAAGTTTGCCATTTTAAAAGAGTTTAATGGTCATTCAGGGCCACTTTCCTCCATTAGGGAAAATGGGGGTGCACTCATGGGCAGAGCTGTCCCCTCAGCAGTTGCTCCTGCTTTGCTGCAAATTCTCCTCCCATCTGCTCTAAGCCCCCTGCAGGCCACAGCTGAGTCACAGGCTCCTTGATAGGATGCTCCTACTTCCAGAGAGTCTCAGCGGAGAGGACTGTGAGGCAGGCCACACATCCTTGTATTGCCCCCATCCCTTCACTCTCCACTGCACTGATAGATCAGTCTTTGCTAACAGGTTAGACAGAGCCAAACAAAATTGTAAAGTGGGAGTGGATGTTCTTAACCCTATGCGAGATAAGGTTGTCATTAAAATCCATGGGGAAAGCATTAAGAAGCTAAAACTCTTCACAATGGTCATCATCCCTGTCCCTAATCTGGTTCCCCTTTCCTCACCAAGCCTCCAGCAGTGGACTCTCCACCTCCCTTAGAAATAACCTCACTCCCTACCCAGTGGGAATTGGCCAGACTCTAGAGTATATTGTCTAATTCCCCACATCCCTCCAGCTCTGTGTCGTCTGTGGGATGCCGTAATCACTCAGGAGAACATTTCCCTAAACCTGAGTTATTCAGCTTAGAATATCATCACTAGGGATTACTCGAAGTCAGCTCAGGTAGGCTCTAGCAGTCTCTTGTCTGATTTTTTGGAGATCTCCCCACCACTGTGAAAGGCAGTTGTGCTTCTTCACCATCCAGTGGTTAATTACTGGATCAAACACAGATACATTCACCTTCCAATGACAAATTGTAAGTCTCGGGGTAAGTACAACCCAAATCCCCACAAAAGAACACTAACGTTTTGCGTGCTATATATAATCTGCACCCGTGTCTGTCCCTGCCCACAACACAGAAAGCAACTTGCACTATCATGCAGAATAGTGGCAATGACCTTCTGTTCATCTTCTTACCTTCATTCTATGCCCTTGAGTTTACCAATGAACAAAAACCACCTAAGAAACAAAAGCTATTAGAAAGTCACCTAATCCTTGTCAGTACTCCTTAGCTAAACAAATTTCTGACTGAAACCATGAAATGAAAGAATTTTAATTTACTTTATGGATCAAATTTTTGAGATAGGCATTCTCCCAAACTCATTAAATTACAGTTTAGCTGAATATACAGACTCCTAGGTTAGCATCTGTTATTTCCCCTCAGCATTTTGAAGATAATATTTCATTTTCTTCTGAAATTAATTAATGTTGATGAGAATCACCATCAGTTTAACTGACCTTTTTAATAAGTCATCTCTTTTCTCTGTAAGACTTTGAGATTTTTCTTTGTCTTTGATCTATAAACTCTCCATGATGTTTCCAGATATAGATTTGGCTTTATTTATCTCAATCCAGACTAGATAGTCTCCTTTAATCTGAATATTTATATCTTTTTAATTCTGAAAAATTAATGGTTATTTTGCTTCAGATATTACCTCACCCTCATTCTCTCGATTCTGTTCTTCTTGATCCTATTAGATACTTGAAGTAACTTTTCAGTCCAATCTTTCTAAGATTTTTCATCTCTTTTCTACACACTGTATTCTGAGTGATTTTCTCTAATAAATCTTCCAATTTACTGATGTTATCTTCAACTATGTTTAATGTACTATTTGACCTAACTCTTGGGTTATTTAAATATCTCTATCTTTTATCTTTTATTTGCAGAAGTTCTGCTTGATTCTTTTTCTTCTTTCCTGGTTCATTTTTTATACTCTCCTGTTCTTCTCCTATGGGCTTCACTATGGGCTTTTTAAGTCCTTAAAAATATTAAATATACTAATTATAAAATATACTTCAGATTATTTTATTGTCTCCAGTTCCTGTGGTATTAATTCTCTTGTTAGTTGTATCTGCTGACTCCTCATGGTGATTTCTTTCCTCATGTGATTTGCAATTTTTTATCTGGAGCAGAGAGTCCCATGGATGACCTCTGGTCATCTCTATGGAACAAAATTTCCCATTTTTCTCTGCTTTCTCTAGATCAGTGCATATATTAATTTTTCAGCTTGGCATTCCACAAGAGTGATAAAGCAGGATGCTACCCCCACTTTCCCTGGGCCAGTGAGCCACACTGGTCCAGTCCCTTTATGGGATGGACAGTTCTATGAAGCTTCTTGCTCTATGCCATGGTCTCAGACCTAGTTTCCTACCTTGCACAGTCCTAAGACCTCACTTTCTGACTTTGTGTAAGTGTTAGAATCCCAATCCCAGCCAAAAAGGGCTTTATCTGGCATCACCATCCCCAAGGTCTACCTTAGCCTCACCTCGCCCTTCTGGCTTTGAGTTTTTTTATACATTTCTTACAAATTTCTTACATATGAGGATTTTCATCTATTTCTTTTAAACATGGCTCAGTTCTTTTTAAAATTGTTTTAATCATTTTTAATTTATATTACATTTCTGGGTTTTAGAGTAAAATTTTCTTTATCTCATTATATTACATTATATTAGCCAAAAATCATTTCATAATTTCTGTATATGTGGAAAGACAATGGATGGACTGCTCTCAAAAAATAAATGTTTCCTATAGTTGGAATAAAATTTAGTGGAAAAAGAAGGAACCACGACACATCCCTGAGTGAGAAGGTCCCGAGGGTCAGGCTGGACAGGTAGTCAATCATTGCCGTCCAGCATAACTGAGGGCTGTAGATCCAGACCTCCTGGCTGCCACAGGAGTAAATGTCCCATGGCTTGTGACATCCTCAGGACTACGAAATGGTGTTCTCAAATGCTAGGGGGCTTTTACTAGCCTGTGTCACACAAGATTAGATCCAAAAACAGAAGCTACAGTAGGTTTTTGAGTGAGAAAAAGTTTAATACAGGGAAATAGAGGTTTACATAATTGTTGGAAAGCGGGAGATCAAAGGTCAAGAATGTCACCTCTGAAGAACTACAAGTGTAGAGATTCCAGAAACTTCTGGGACAACAAAATAGGCAAATCTCAGGAAGTTGCTGGAGGCTGCTGGGAGCCATCACCAGTACTCCCAGGAGGATGCTTAATAGCTGTGGGCAGAAGCCACACCTGCCATCAGCTGAGGACTGCAGTCCTCTGTAAAATAATGGCATCTCCTTCCCTCCACCTTGCAAATGTCAATGGAGCGCCTCTCAGCAGACTCTACCCAGAGCCATGCTCTTAAGAGAGTCTGGAAAATGTGCTTTCCAGGATTGACTTCCTGTTGCTGAGGAGAGATATTAGAAGGGAGAGGTTGGTACTATCTACAACCATAAAGAACATATACCTCCATAATATGCCGAAATAAAAAAAAAAAAGAACATATAGCTCTTCCCTTTATTGCACATATTCTGTGTGTGTGTGTGTGTGTGTGATCCCCCCACTCAACTCTCCAATGATATAATAAATCCCTGTCTATCTGTTTAATACCCAGCACAAAGCCTGTAACAAGCACTTAACAAATACATAAGAAATAAATGAATGCATGGATAGATGAAAGAATGAATGACAAAAATTAACAGCAGGATATATAATGTGTCATGAGACCACCAAGGATAGATTTACTACATCTATCTAAAAGGGGAATGCATTATTTCCATTTCTTTTTTTTTTTAAGTTTCCTTAAAGTAATGTAGTTTTTATAATGCTAGGGATTTTTTGCTACATAAATAAATACTAAGCTGTTTTCTAGAATTTTAGTTTTGTGATATTATAGATTTAATTCTATGATATTCTTTTTCTTTCTTTAGTCCTTTGGACAATTATTTAATTATTCTCATTTCCCATGTCTCTTGAGGCATCTTGCTAGATTGATTTATTTGAATATTTCTTCCACTATAATTTTCCAAGTATAACTTTTGGTGGCCAAACTTCTGAGTATGGTTTTATTGCTACTATCATTTAAATAATAATATCACCTTTGAAAATATGAATGCTAAACATAGTGGGATGTGGGGAAAGAAGACCAAAGGATCATAGTGACATGAAGTCTTATTAGAGAGAAAACATAGATATTGGGCATCCCATTTCTTCCCACCAATATTTCAGCAATTTTCTCCACTCTCTTTCTTTGCTGAGGTTGAGGTCTAGGCTGGAGGTACACATTTAGGAGTAATCAATACCTAGATAGGATATAGATGGGACTTAAGTCATGAAATTGAATGAAATCACCAAAGAACTATAAATAAAAAGCAAAAATAGAAAAAAAAAATACTAAGCTGTTTTTTAGTCTCCCAATCTTTTGGCAATATATCTACTTACATAGAAACACTCAACTTTCCCAGAATCTCTTTCAGAACCTCCACCAAAGTCTTTAGCTTTCTGGAAATACTGGAAACTAGGAGGCTTGAGTCCTGATTACCTACATAAATCATTATATTATCCTGAATTAGATTACTTGAATAAGTCATTAAAATTCTATAAACCTGAGTGTGCATCCCTGTTTACTCTGCAATTCTGGCAACAATGCTATTACTATATTTCCTCTAATTAAACCTACTTTTCCTCAAAGATAGAAAGTTAAGCTTCTTTTTAAAGAGTTCTTTCTAAATATTTATATTTTCCCATTTATTCATTCTACCAACTTTAAGTACTTTTTGAGAGCCTAATGTTGTATTAAGATTAATGACACAATGGTACCATGATATTAATGAAGATACTACAAAACAGCAGAAGTTCCTAACAGAAGTGTGTTCAGAGTCCCGTGGAATTTCAGAAGAAGCAATGGTCACTTAAGAGGATCAGTATCATGCTAATAAAAGAGATGATACTGGAGCTCAACCCGGAAATATGAACTACAACAGGACACAGAAAGGAAAAAAGACATTCCAGATAGAGGAAGCAGTGCATACAAGGACTTAGAGTCATTCTATCAAGTAGGGCTCAATCAGGGAAGCAGAATCACTATGACAGGCATGAAGTAAGAGATTTATTGTAGAGATTAAACCTTACACAATTGTAGGAGAAGCTAGGAAAGTGAAAGTCTGGAAGGGGAAGGATGGAGGATCACAGAAAAGTCACTGACTTGGGACAATGAAAATGGGAGCTAGCAAAGAAATCAATGGAAGGCAGTTGCTTCTGTGCCTGTGCTCAGTCTGAAGTCACTATGGGTCAGCAGGTCTGGCAGATGAGAAAAAAAGCCGAACATGAATCATGGGAGAGCAAGGACAAACCAGAACCTGCAAAGATAAAGAAGAGTCTGTAAGTACAAGGTGGGACATACAAAGACAAGCTGGACCCAGTATCTGTCTCTAACTCACGATGCAGGTGCCTCGTGGAAGAAACTGGTATCCTTCATCACACATTGCACTTATTCCTGGCTGAGGACTCAGAGACATTGAGGAGGAAATTTGGCAAGAGCAGGAGGAGCTGTGTGTCCAGTGGCTGCCCCACACCTGCCAGGTCAGGCCTGGGCCCTGCACTGCCCTCCTGGGCCTGATGCCTGCTGCTTTACTTGCACCTTCATATCTCGCACCAATTTCTCTTATGGCCAACCCTAATGCAGAATCATACAGGGAGGTTGATCCTGAGATGTGTAGCTCCAGTTTGGCTAAGTTGACACAGTCTAAAACCCCACAGACAGGAAAAAATTATTCAGGGAGCAGCACATAGCTCATTTTGTTGATAAGTGAGAAATAAGTTGGGGGAGGGTGGAAGAGGAGAATAATGAACCTATAAAGAAGGTTGGTAAGACACAAGCCTATGACGAAGGTTGGTAAGATCCAAACAGTAAGATCTCTATTTGTTCCATAACGGTTCTAAGTGTTCTAGCTGAGCAGTAATAAACTATTGTGGCAGAATGGCTAGTTGTTCACCAATCTCATCTCCTCTCCCTGAAAACACAGAAAATCTACATTCCATGCTGTCTCCTGCAGTTAAGGACAAGGTCCCATGGCTGAGTTCTGACCAGTGAAATATGGGCAGGAATGAAGAATAGTACATCCATTCCTGTCAGTAAAATGTCCCACAAAATCTTCCATGTTCTCTCTCCACTGTGTTCTTGCTCTTCTGTGTTTCTGTCTATGTTCCCAAAAGTTAAAGACTCCAAGATGCTAGAGCCACATAATGGAAGGAACCCAGATCCACTGAGTTACTCCTTGGAGGAGAACTATTCAACCTGCATTGCATTGCGATGTGTGCTAAAAATAAATCTTTATAGTGTTGGGCCACTGAGATTTGGAGATGGCTTACTATAGCAGCCTACATTGCTTTACCTTGACTCAACAACCAAAAGACTTTTTTTAGCATAACTATGATCTAACTGGCCTAGACTAATTTGTCTAGTCTGGCCTAGACAAATTAAAAGAATTCAATATTCCAAAATCTTTTAATTAATAATTCTTCACTTTCAAACTGACTTGTAAACTATCATTTATCAAATACTAAATTCCTATTTTCTGGAATTTAAAGTTTCAATTTAAAGTTGAATTCCACTGATCTATCCATTCCAGGACTTATATCTTTTTGTTAATGTAATTTCATATTATATTTAACTTCTTAGAAGATAACACCTTATTTTTTCTTTTCATAATTTATCAGCTTTTTCATTTAGTGTCCCAAGTGAATTGTTAACTCAATTTTTTTAGATTGCTCAAAAAATTCAATTGTTTTTTGTATTTAAATTATGATAAACCCATAAATTAATTAATTTGGAATAATTTATGTCTTCAAAGTTTTTAGTACTCCAGTCAAGGAATAATATGTATCCCTTAATTATTGTTCTTTAATTTTTCTCAGAAGAGTTGTTACTATATTTCATGCAAGTTCCACTTATTCTTTAAGATATTTTTACATCTTGTAAAGTTCTTATGAGTGGGATGCTTTCTTCTATTTTTTTGTCTAATTTTTAATAGGTATGTCTAGCCACTTTATTAAACTTACACTCTCTAATCCTAATTGTTTACACCTTATTTCTCTTGGAATTTCTAGGTACCCAATACCTTCTGACTATAATAATATCATGTTTATTCAGCATAATTTTTGTTTCATGTCTGATTATCCATAACTTCTAGAATAATGCTAAATTTAAAAATGGTAATTAGTAGGCATTCTTGCTTCATTTATAATTTTAATACTATTACCTCCAAAAATTTGGTGTTAAATAGTAAGATAATACATCCATGCTGTTTTAAGCCACTAAATTTTTGGTAATTTGTGGTAGCAGTAATAGAAAACGAATCCACTTTCGCTTGTGCTGCTTGTTCACTCTCTGGCCTGAGAATTGATGCACTGCCTCCCACACATGTTCAACCTCAGGCCCAGCATATCTGCACATTGATACCCAGCAACAAAGCAATGGCATGGCTAAAACACGTAAACAAGACTTGAGCAAAATTTGTGGGATGCCAGCAGCATTACCTTAACTGAATACCATAATTTACAAACCGACTTCTACTCCATAAATGTATTGTGTTAATTAAGTGGCATAATAGATGTTAAGTACTACACAGTCTGGCCTAGACAAAGCAGTCAACAAACATTAGCTGTTATTATTATGGTGATTGTTGTCGATAATCCCCTCGGCAAAAAGGGAGGCTTTGACTATAAATACCTGAAGAAGCTATAGCAACTGATTGACCATGTTGACACAAACGAAAGAGATGGGTCTGATTTTGGATGTAGATGATATAAAGAATGTGAACGGGGCTGGGCATGGGGGCTCACGCCTGTAATCCTACCACTCTGAGAGGCCGAGGCAGGAGGATCACTTGAGGTCAGGAGTTCCAGACCAGCCTGAGTGACAGCAAGACTCTATCTCTACTAAAAATAGAAAAAATTAGCCAGGTGTGGTAGCAAGCACCTGCAGTCTCAGCTACTCGGGAGGCTGAGGCAGGAGGATCGCTTGAGCCCAGGAGTTTGAGGTTGCTGTGAGCTAAGCTGACACCGAGGCACTCTAGCCCAGGCAACAGAGCAAGACTCTTGTCTCAAAAAAAAAAAAAAAAAGAATGTGAGAATAAAGGTCTGCAACACAAACCATAGCATAGTGACACCAGCCTTCATACCAGAAAACAGGCCAAATTGGAACTTAGTACACAAAATAAAAAGCACAAGTGAATTATTCTTTCACAGATTTTTTTCAGTTAACATACATTTGCCTATAATGGTGTATCAAAGAATCATGTTAGAGAAAGACCTAGAGAAGAAAGATGTAAAGGAAAATACTTTATTAACAAAAATAATAATGGCCGACATCTATTGAACATTCATTCTGTGGCAGATTGTGTGTTAAATGCTTTCCAAATAATATGAGCTAATTGGGGTCATGATTATTAGAATTAAGAAAATATTTAAATGGATAACATCCTCAATGCCCACAGTTCTTGCCTGTCAAAATGTTTTTTTTTTTTTTTTTTTTTTTGAGACAGAGTCTCACTTTGTTGCCCAGGCTAGAGTGAGTGCCGTGGAGTCAACCTAGTTCACAGCAACCTCAAACTCCTGGCTCAAGCAATCCTCCTGCCTCAGCCTCCCAAGTAGCTGGGACTACAGGCATTCACCACCATGCCCGGCTAATTTTTTGTATATATATTAGTTGGCCAATTAATTTCTTTCTATTTATAGTAGAGACGGGGTCTCGCTCTTGCTCAGGCTGGTTTCGAACTCCTGACCTCGTCAAAATGTTATTTTAACTCTTTTAGACTATGCCAAAGTATTTGGAATCACAGGCTACTCGTGTCTACTGTGACAAATTTAGGCTAGGGTTTATCAAATTTTTACCAATTTTTAAGTGGAGATGGAAATCCACAAGCCTAACAATGTTGCTTAGAAACTATAAATCAGCAAAGAACAATACTCTGAAAGGACATTGAGACCAAAACAATCTGACGAGTTCTGCAAAGACATAGTCCAGCACACTTTGGATAAATGCATCAGGGATAAAGGCTTCTCAGAACTCTCTCTAAATGCCCTTATCTTCACTTCTTTTAGGTGGAGGAGCAGTCCCAAAATGATCACCTTCTAAAGTGGAATTCACAATGTAAAAAGTCATAAAAAACAAGAATGGAATATAATTATAAGAAAAATAAGAAAGCCTGAGAACAACCAGAAGGGCTTTGTTAATTTATGTTTAGGACAGGAAAAACAGTGATAAAACCACTTGGGAGCAGAGGATATAACATATCCATTCATTTATTCCTTAGGTAATAGAATAGATGGTAAGTACCAGGCTATAGTAGATGATTAGAATGCAATGATAAATAACACACTGTCTCTGCTCTGGGGAAGCTTACATTCTAGCATGATAAAGGGACATAAAATGTAACAAAGGTGAACTGAATTATTCATCTATTTTGTTTCCATGAAACAAAAATGGGCTTTGTTCTGCACAGAGCCTATAATGTTCAATAGCTCTTCTAAGAAAAACCATCCAGGACCTTCTTGCAGATGCACAAGCTTATTCAGCCTTGTTTTGTATTGCATATACCTGTTCCACCATATCCAGGTAGCTCCAGTCAGAAGAGGGCACTTAGCCCAAGGGCAGTTCATCTACAGATTGACTGCAAGAACTGATGCTAACACAATCCACACAGAAAGACGAGTTTGAGGTGATAGATTTGGTAATTACCCTAATTTCATCATTATACAATGTATACATCAAAACATCACATTGTACCCCATACATATCTACATTATGTGTCAATTACAAATAACATAAAACACTTTTTTAAAAGATGAAAGCAACAATAAGAAAATCACAGTGTTGGCCGGGCACAGTGGCTCATACCTGTAATCCTAGCACTCTGGGAGGCCGGGGCAGGCGGATTGCTCAAGGTCAGGAGTTCAAAACCAGCCTGAGCAAGAGTGAGACCCCGTCTCTACTGTATATAGTAAGAAATTAATTGGCCAACTAATATATATAGAAAAAATTAGCCGGGCATGGTGGCGCATGCCTGTAGTCCCATCTACTCAGGAGGCTGAGGCAGCAGGATCGCTTGAGCCCAGAAGTTTGAGGTTGCTGTGAGCTAGGCTGACGCCACAGCATTCACTCTAGCCTGGGCAACAAAGTGAGACTCTGTCTCAACAAAAAAAAAAAAAGAAAAGAAAAGAAAATGACAGTGTTAAAGAAAGTGAAATAATGAGGAGTAAGAAAAGGCTATGAGTAGTTATAAACCCACCACAGAAAGAAAGCCAGATTGGTAAGAGAAGAAGATACAAAAAGACACCTCTAATAATTTTAACATCTGGTCAAGATGGAGTAATAGGGACCAGATTTACCCTCACACCTGAAACAAATATATTTG